>NC_090926.1:1292049023-1292352461 GCF_040938575.1 Ambystoma mexicanum
GTGTAGTAACGATAAGATCGTCCCCTCCAAGATTGTTTTGTCACACGAAAGGACTGAGGTTGCCTGGTAGCAGCTCCCAACGATTTGGCAGCGGCCTTTGAGGTCTGCACCCTCTCAAGGCTCTCGTCAGCCTTGCTGCCAAAAAGGTGAGACCCGTCAAAGGACATGTTCAGAAGACGGTTCTGCACGTCCGGTGCAAAACCTGACTTCCTTAACCATGCAAATCTACACATTACCGTGCTAGTGGCCATGGACCTGCTCATACTATCAACAGTGTCCAAACCAGATTCAAGGGATTCCTGCATAGCTTCCTTTCCATCTCTAACAATGGCTGGGAATCCTTCCCTTTCTTCCCCTTCTGGTATGTGCTCCGCCGCCATTGCAATACATTCCCAAAGAGTGTACGAAAACTTTGCCAATGCACAGGTGGAGTTGGCTGATTTTAATGCCATGCCCAGCCATCCACACGCTTATCGTCCCTGTCTGGAGGGATAGACGGGTACGCAAGTTTGTTTGAAGCTGTGGCTGCCTGTATAACTAAACTTTCTGGAGAGGGATGCTTAGACAGATAGCTGGGGTCGCTACTGGCAGGGCGGTATTTTGAGGTAAGAGATTTATTCACTGGAGGAATAGAATCCGGCGTCTCCCAATTTTTGGCCAACTTATTTTGCAAGGCCACATGGAAAGGTAGAATTGGGTCTTCAGTAGGACCATGGTCCAATATGTCTGTAAGATCATCTTGGACAAATTGGGCTGTAGGCCTGGCCCAGCCCAAATAATCCACAACCTTAGTCATTAACTGACGATATGATGGATTAGCATGTTCACCTGGCTCTGGTCTACCAAATTCGTTCTCATACCACTTGCATTGTGTAATGATTCCACCAAATCCTTCATCCTGCTTTCCTCTGAAATCAGGCATTCAGGAACATTTGGAGTACCAAATTCAAGGCCAATGGGAACATTTTCTTCATCAGATCTTTTTTGTTCCTCAAAAATTGAGGTCAAGGATTTGAAGAACTCCTTCCTAGGTAAAGGCTTAAAAACCTTCTCTGGGGGTGGTATAGGAGGAGAGCTACTGGGTCCTGAATGCAACCGAGGTGCTTTTGCCTTTGCTTTCTCTCTTCCTAGCTGATCTTGTCGAGCTCGAAGTTTCGGCGCCGAGGGCTTCGGCGTCGATGTCGACAAAGGCGTCGACAATTTCAACGTATTATCCGACTTCGACGGCGTCGACTTCGAGAGCGTCGAGGCACCCTTCGAGGTGTGTTCGGTCTCGGACAGTGTCGGTGACCTCGATCGGTCGACTCGACTTGAGCGGCTTTTTTCGCTCGACGTCCTCGAAGGTTCTCTAGCCTTCCTCTTTCGATCACCCGGGCTCGAGGGCGCGCGAGTGTCGGAGCGATGGCGCACCCGGCCGGCTTCCGAGGAAGGCGCAGACCGAGGCTTTGCTTTGTCAAAAACCTCCAACATTTTCATCCTAAAAGCTTCCCATTCTTCGGATGATGAATGTTTTGTGGGACATTTCATCATTTTTGTGGATTCGTCCGAAGACAAAGTGGAGGGGGATCTATGGCGTTGTTTCTTCGATTTTTTTTGTCGAAGACGACGAGCGATGGGACCTCGACTCAACGCTAGAGGCTTTTCGGTCGGATTTACGATCTACCTGCAGTTTTCCCCTCCTCTCTCGTAAGGCTTTCCCCATCATCGATTGACACTTCATGCAGGCTTCCATGTCGTGGCCCTCTCCAAGGCACCATAAACACTCTCGGTGCGGATCGGTATCGACATTTTTGAGCCGCACGATTTACATTTCTTGAAGCCCGATTTCGGGGTCGTGGTCGGCGTTGATGAAGAAGACATATTTCGTTATTTATCTTTTCTTCACATAACTCGAGGCACGCCGATTCTCCGAAGCAACGTACACTGCGGAAAAACGGAACTGAGGCAAACGAGCGCCACGCGTGCTACTTATACACCCGATGACGTCACCCTCGACGGAGGCCTTCGAGGGACCATCGACTCGACGACATTGACGCACAGCGCCCTCTGCCAAAATTCTTTTTTTTTTCCGAAGCAGCTGAGCTGGATGGAATAACATCAAAGATGAGGAATACGTTGGAGGACACAATCCACTCTAAAGGTATACTTATCTTAAAATGAAATTCGCAACTGTCACCACTCTTTTTATATTTAACAAAGGGCTGCCGTTGGCCCCACAAACAAAATTAATAACTGTCCCCAATTTTTTATCCTGGCATGTCAGTCGTGTGGTGTACTTATTCCTAAACTGTCCCCACACCCTAAACCTGCCCTATAAACAGAGGGGTGCTGCGTGTATTTGTTGCATGGGGTTTGGCCAAGTAAAATGCAAAAAAGAGTAATTCTCCGTTGAACAATATAGCCACATGCATTTTTACAAATCTGTAATTTCAAGCTCCTAGCATTTTTTTTAAAACCAATTTATTAAACTTTAACACATTATAACAGCGAAACATAACTTTACAATTCTTAATTATCTACAGAACAGTAGTAAAGAGTATGATGTTGAAGAAAAGAAGAAAAGAAGGAGAGAACAAAAAAAGGGGGGTGAGAGGGGAAGCATTTAAAAAACGCAGTCCTGAGACCATCCAGCAAGACAGTTTTGGATAACATCAAGTCACAAAGTATGTTAATGATAGTACTATACATTACAATAAAAATAAAAGCATGCATGTCTACTTATCTGTACACAGGTCAACTTGAAACAGGATCTCATCTAATCCGCATCTAAAAAGGTCTTCCATATCTTATCAAACTGCTAGCAGTTTTAGTGCACAGGGAACTCCATGTATCAAGCGTTGAAGGGGAACTAGTTTTCATAAAACGAAATTTGTACCTGTGTTTTACCTCTAAACTCTCAGCAAGAAATGTTAAAGATTATGTTCTAGGATAGTGCCATATTATTATTTTTATAGAAATTCAACATACAACAGGGTTCATGGAAAGAGAGTTTTGCCCAGTTGATTCAGCCTGTGTTCCATGTTTGTGAGGCAAAAGTAAAATGCAGAAAAAGTAACATCCTACAGAAAAGTGTGTTTTGTAATTGAAGCTGTTTTTTCTGCCACAGAAAAAGTGGTGGGTAAAATTTCTGTGCAAATTTAATTAAACTGAGAATTTAAATAAATATATATTTTTAAGTACACTTGTCTGGTTCATAGCTCTTTGGTGGCACAGGAGGAGGGATCTTAGTGGCTGGACATGAGTATGTAGTAAGGCTAAAGAAAATAATCCATTAAATGGTTTGTTGTGTGAAACCTTGATTGGGGAGCGAAGGAGCTCCCTGTGTTCAGGGTGGTCGCTACATATACTGTTACAGTGTGGGAGGGTTGGCAAAAGTGGGTCCTTGAGACATAGAGGGGGCTAAAAAGAGGCAAGAACTATCATCACCCAGAAGTGGAGAGTAAGAAGGGGAACTGATAAAAAGTTGAGCAAGAGTTTAATAGAAAATAATGTTACTTGTAAAACAGTTCAAGACAGTTTAGTGTCACTAAGGTGCTTGTGTTTACATAAAAGGGAAGACAACAACATCTAGATAGAGTGTGTCTGTGAATGATGTTATGCAAAGCATAGGCTCTCACTCTTC
Organism: Ambystoma mexicanum; assembly: GCF_040938575.1. Lineage (NCBI taxonomy): Eukaryota > Metazoa > Chordata > Amphibia > Caudata > Ambystomatidae > Ambystoma > Ambystoma mexicanum. Next base: position 1,292,052,646 of record NC_090926.1, read on the forward strand.
ATGTGTCCAAGGCAGAGCAGTTTGCAGTCCTGAGGCTTTTATGACAGTTGTCAGTGTGGGATAGATGCACACGCTTTATATCTTCACTGGCATCCGGGGCAGGGTCACACCAAAAGAAGTAAACATTTTGCAGAAAACACAGGCCCAAGCTTTGTAGTTTCCTCTTAAACAACAACAGGGTAGAATGGAACCTACTTTTGACCAAGTTTTCTTATAAAAAAAAGGTACATACAAATCATCCCCACTGAATGACACTTTGAGGCCCTTACCAGAATAAAACACATTAGCAATATACAATGAAAGCAGGCTCCAACATCACACCTATGTGAGGGTTTGGAAGGGGGAGACACACACAGGAGGCATGCTTTAGGAAACCTGTCTAACATTAACTCAAAGAGGGATTTACCTGCCTCAAATACAACTAAGGAAGTGTCAGAATGTCGGAAACTAAAAAGTCCACTGCCCTGTGTCAAAATCCTACTTCTAACCCTCACACTTATAGCAAAACTAAACCCTCACACTTATAACAAAACTAAAATGGATTTGTCTACTCAGGCCTTTCTCATGCTTTTCTTGACAGTCTACTGTGGTTGGGGAATGTCACCCTTTCCCAGGCCTCTCTCAGGCTCCTCTTGGCAAGTCAATGTGATTGGGGGAATGTCTTCCTTCCAACGTGCTGGAGATCCGATGATGGACTGAGGATCTCCTTTGGCAATGTGACCCCGCCGCCAGTAGTCACAATGAACAGAAGAATATTAGCAAAAATAGGCAAAAACGAGCAAAAAACAAATTATTTCGGGGAGCGAAACACAAGGACTCCCAACACAAGAAACGTGCAGTAAAAATCTAAGTTTGATTGAAAGCTATACTGCTTGACTTTTACTGAGGATTCCCAGCCTGATAATGGGAAATATTCCTGGGCATGTGAAATCATGCCAAGCTCCATATTGGAGAATGTTAAAACCATCTCTCATCTCTCCTTTGGGAATGTTTTCTGCCTTCTGGGAAATTACATTTCATAATGTTTAGATGTATTTCTCCAGAGCATAAGATGCATTAATAGCTTTCAGTGCCATGCTTCCAGCAGAGAATACGGTCAGGATCCTGAAGAAACCGCAGAAAGAAGCTGCTGGCTCCACCGACCCCCCTAGAGCATACAACGCACAGCACTGATTATACAGGCTATGCCTTCTTCGCTCCGGAGGGAAAGGTGTTTGGGACAAAAAAATAAACCAGAATCTCACATTTGAGTCCTCTTGGAACGAGACCAGAAACAAGAGAGCACATTTGTTACTCAGAGGTTGCTGATGAAACCTTTCCATATTAATCTCCACCTCTGAATACACAAATTCTACACATACCTGAACTAACCTTGTAGAGTTCATGTGCAATATCTAGCGATTCGCTCCTCTACCTCTAACTCCCTCATGTTCTGTTGTTTTTCAAAGAAACAAGCTGTGGGTAGATCTCTGTCTTCGGCTGGGGCCTCCCTCTGGAACAGCCTCCCTGCCACTCTAAAACTTGAGGAGAACCATCTCTGGTTCCGGAAGCACCTCAAGACATTCCTCTTTGCTTCTGCCTTCGCTACCCCTCTCCCCTGCTGATCTGTTCTGTCTTGGCACTGTGCATCTGGCCACCCTCTGTCCTCCAGGCCCAGGTACCTGCTCACCCTGCCACCCTCCCGCACTGCATCCGGCCCACCCCTTGCACTGGGGTCTGCATCTGTACCCCTACAGCCCCCCCCGTTTTCTTCCTGCACTTATCAGACCTACCCTGTCTGGTGCCTTAAATCCAGTACTTGCCAATTGCTGGCTTTGCTACCACTGTTTGTTGCCTTTATTATTATTATTTTTTTAATTATTATTTATCTGTTTCTCCTTTGCTCCGCACTTTCCACTTCTCCCCCCTTCCATGCACTTTTCCCCTCCCCCATGCACTTGCGTGTTCCTAATGTCACTGGGCCTAGTAAGATTGTTGTTTTGGTCTCCCCTGTTTCCCTCCCTTGCCTTGTCACGCTCTGAAACACTTGTGTACGAGCGCAATAGAAATAAAATAACAATATCAATAATTGTCTCCTCCAAACAAGTTGAGAATGATTGATATACAAAACTGAAACTTGCAGACTCTTTGTTCACGCTTCATCTATACTACTGAGCTGTGTACCCTTGCTTGCAACCGCTTGCTTTCTTTTCAAATGAAAACTAAGTTGCTTTTCAGTTTTATTTGGGGTGTAGATACCTTAAGGCTTATTAACAAACTGTCTTCAATAAATTATAATTACAGAGGTACTTTCAGATGCTGCTAGCGAACTAGGAATATTTTACATGGACTGTTCAACAATTAAAGTTTTAAATCTTTCTTGTAATGCAACTATGTTAAGTAGTGAGCCAGAGACAATAAGGTGTTCAACAAAGGTTTATTACACAGCTCACCAGTTTCACGCTGTTGCATGCAAAACCAAAATTACGGGACTTCCTCCCTTCAAGTAAATGCAGCTTACAGTTCGTTGCGGGCCCGTTTCATTATGTAAATGTCCCAAACTCCCTTCAGGGTTTTCACCAGGCTCGCGGCTGCAGACTTTCAGAGATTCAGCCCACTGGCCAGCCCGGCCACAGAAATCGAAGAACCACAAAACAAACAAACACCTCCCGGTGTCCCTCCTCTCACTGCTGAAGGTTCCTTTCCGGTCAGACGTTTTCCTCCGCTGCGCAGCCGACTTTGTCCGTACGTCCAGTAGGGCGTTCTCCGGCGGTTCTTTCTCTCTTCCCTAGTACGCCCACTGGTACTCAGGACTGGCCTCACTCCACTCCGGAGCCTCTCCGTCAGCCTCCTTCCACTCCAGCAAAACAAGACCCCTTCCGAGTCGTTTGGTGAGGCTTTTAACCCAGCCATCCACACGCTTACGGCCGGGTGTTCCCAGCAATTATTTCCCCGCACCTGATGCTAATTCCCCTTCTCCTCCATGCTCTGCCCTCGATGTGTCAGCCTTGGTTTTAGTCACTGACTTTGGGGGTCTGCCTGAATATGGAATCGTGTTTTCCCGTCTACCTTGCTTATTTTCCTTTCCCATATTCTGGCTTTTATACTGATGCCGTATTTGGACGGGCATTCTGGGATATGGAGTCCGTATGCGTTTTATTTCACTCGTTTCACTCAAGGGTAGCATTATTTGATCCGTTGGCTTACACCCCTCACTGCTGTTCTGTTCTGTACCCTCCCTTGGCACTGTATCTCGGGTGGCTGCCACTTCTTCACCATCACAAACTAATAGAACTGTCCCACCATTATACAGGAACATGTCCCACGAAGTAGAGATTTGGAAAAAAAAAGGTGAGAGCACCAGGAACAAGTGGCTACCACACCAAACGTATTGTATACATGACTGATGTTGAAGCTACCGGCCGCAAGATCCCGTTGGGGCAGTGCTTCTGGGCCCCAATCAATGGGTAAATGGGTATGTGTTGGATTCCTGCGATATTGGCGCTCTGTACATAGGTGATAGTTTTTAGAGATTTTCTATGTTCTGTTGTATCCCAGTATTACTAGAGACGTAGTCCTCTCATTGCGGTCTTTATTATCACAGAATTTGTTATAATAAAGACCCAATGGCACAAAATCTATAACGAGTGGACTACATCCAGCGGAGGGATAGCTGAAGGTATTTTGGACCTAGGCCTCAGAAAGCCTTGTGGACAATGCAGAGGGTTTTCAACTTAATCCTCGCTGCCAATGGGAGCCAGTGCAGAGATTACAGTCCTGGAGAGATACGATCCCTGGGCTTGAGGCCAAGGACAAGTCTCGCAGTCCTGTTTTGGATGAGTTGTAGAGGGCGGAGAGCAGAGGCAGGCAGATTTCGAAAAGGTTCTTGCAGTAGTCCAGCCTACAGAGTACCCGAGCTCTGGAGACAGCGAGCTTCTGGGGGAAGGAGAGGAAAGGACGAAAACCTCTGAGGAGATGCAGCTGATAGTGTGACTTCTTAGAGACGTCAGAGATGTGGGGAGAGAAGCAGGGTGTTTTTAGCCTCACAGGTGGGAGCAGGTGAGGGCCAAGAGAGGCCGGTCAGAGAGTGACAGGAAAGGAGGGAGCAGGTGTGCTGATGAGAAGAATCTCAGTCTTACTGCCATTAAGGCAGAGATCATTGGCGGCAAACCACTCCTGGATAGCAGACAGACACTCAGAGATGAGAGAAGGAGAAGAGGTGGCAGAAGGGAGCCTAAAAATGAGGTGTCATCCGCCTAGCACTGAACGTTGGGGCAGAGAGCAGCAATGCGGTGGGCAAGAAGTGCCAGGTATTGGCCGAACAGCCAGGGAGAGAGGTTAGACCCCTGGGGAACACCACAGGTAGAGATAGAGATAGAGTAGAGGAAGGACCCAGGTTGGATCTGGGAGGATCGATTGGAGAGGAAAGAAGTCAGCCAAGCCAGGGCCTGATCAGTGATACCCAGGTTATTATGGAGACGGTTGAGCAGGATGGCATGGTTGACCGTGTCAAAGGCAGAAGAGATAGGAGGATGAGGAAAGACACAGGGGGTGTTGGAATCGTGGTTGGAGAGCAGGTCTTCACGGATGTTCAGGAGAGCAGTTTCCGTGCTTCTGGCAGCTCTGAAGCCAGACTGATGGTCATGGAGACAGCCAGCAGATTCAGTGTGAAGATTAAGCTGGAAGATGGCCAGTTTTTCCAGGAGTTTGACCAGGAAAAGAGTGATGGAGATTGGGCGATAGTTAGCCGGGCAGAATGGGTCAGCAGAGGGTTTCTTAAGAGGGTGGACAAGGGAGTGCTTCAGGGGGGAAGGGAAGACGGCCAGATCAGGAGCCAGGTTGTCAATGTGGTCCTTGATGGTTTTGGAGGAACAGGAGTGAACCTGTTTTGACGAGACTTTCATAGATCGGACTTGTCTAGAAACCTTATCTGGGGAGAACAGGGGAAAGGCAGAGAAGCAGGGAGGAGAGGTGTCCGAAAGAAGGTCAGGAGGAAGAGCGGGGAGTAGAAGGAGGAGGAGGCGAGGAAGAGAGAGAGGACAGGATGTCCTGAGTTCTAGCGTTGAAATGAGAAGCCAGAGCCGTGCAGAGGGCCTGGGAGGGGACAGGAGAGGTAGAGACTGCAGCAGGATTGGCCAGCTCCTTGCAGATTTTAAAGAGTTTGTCCGAGTCGTTGGATGCCACAGAGATGCAGGCTTGGATGAGGGCTCTCTTCTTGGTGCGGACAGAGAGCCGGTATTGCCTTTGGAGCACGCGGCAGGTCAGTTTGTCAGAGGATGTACAGGAATCACGCCATTTCCTCTCAGCCACCCTGCACTTGCGTTTAAGGGTGGCGAGGTCTGAGTCGTACCAGAGTTGCACTTGGCTTTGGGCTTCAAGCAGATCCTCATGACAGGGGCAAGAACATCAAGCGTGTCAGATATAGCAGAGTGGAGCATAGAAAGGGCTGTGTCAGGGTGTGAGTCAGCCGAAGGAGTAGGGAGCAGTGGGAGGAAGGGAGAAAATGATCATTTCCGGTGATAGGAGTGGTGAGAGGGATAGAAAGGGGAAGGTCTGTAGAGATCAGAACATCCAGAGTGTGCCCTGCAGAGTGAGTTGGGCCAGAGGAGAGGAAAGAGAGTGAGAGAGAGTTGCAGAGGTTATGAAGAGCCCAGAGGGAGGATTGGAAGCATCCAGGTCGATGTTAAAGTCCCTAAGGAGGAGGAGTTGAGTGGTCGAAACCAGGAGGGAAGAGGAGAGGTCCACCCACTCAGAGAGGAAGGAGGAGATCTGACCTGGTGCCCGATAGATAGTAGCCACAGTAAGGGAATGGCTAGGAGAGACTGGGAAATGAGGTGCACTGTCTTGAATTTTCGAGGTGTACTCTCCTTTTAAACAGATTTCTTAACTTGGGGTTTTAAAAAAAAAGTTGTTGTAGATTTCTTTACAGGAATTTTTCTTCCTCTGTCTTGTTCCTTTTTTTGTCGTCTGTATAGATAAGCGCATTCATTATTATGTGCACATTTCTTTCCAGTACATTACATGGATTTCCTGATGAAGACGGTGCCTAAATCAGCTTTATATGTCGGAACCGGTCAAAGAAAGTGGGGGATGGAATCATATGGTCTACATTAATTTTATCCACTCCATTAGTTGATCACATGTTGTATAATTGCAGTGATCCTCAACATTGAAAGTACTTTATGAAATAGGGTTGTTTGTTGTGACCATCAGAATGTCCTATTACACACTGAATGTATTTTGATATATGTTTTTGTAGCTTGTGGATGAATGATTGGCACCAAATGTGAACGAATGAGTGAATGGCTCACTGTCAGTATGATAAATTGCAATGTTTTTAAGTTTATGTTTTCCTGCAGCGCAAATGAATTTTGAAGTGTCGATTAATACATGATTAATTCATTCCTTATAAATTTTGTACCATGCTACATAAACTTTGATACTTTATTAAAAATTGATGTCCTCTTGCCAATTTTTCAGCATTTTCTGGTACGGTAATACCCTGGTCCAGAGCGTAGGGATTTCCTGCACCTTTCAGTTATTCGTGAGAGAGAGAGCCTGCAGACGAGGGATTCGAAAGAGGAGTAGGCCTACGTAGGAATGACAGAGGCAGGAATCCTCTCTGGGAAGATCAGGGGTACACCCCCTCCGGACGGAACGATTGGACCTGGGCGCGGAGAGGGTCTTGTAGCCGTCAGGGAGAAGAGTGTCAAAGCTTGTGACAGAGCTAGTCATGAACCATGTCTTGTTGAAACCGAGGACATCGAGGTCAAGTTCAAGGAGGCAGCAGATGTCAGAGGAGTGTCTGACAACTGAGCGAGAGTTGAAAGTGACAATATGGAGAAGGTTGCCATCCTTGAAAGACTTCCGGGGAGGGGTACAAATCAGAGGTACGCCCTGCGGAGGTGTAGGAGAAGCCCGAGGGGGGGGGCAGAAGAGGAAGGAGGAGAGGGCAAGGTAGCCAAGGAGGAGGCAGCAGGGGGAGGCAAGGAAGCCGTGGAGGGAAGAGAGGGGACTGCAGGAGAAGTAAGGAAATTGATGAGGCGCAGGAAGCGTCTATCAAAGGGGAGAAGGTTGGCCTGAGGGTCTTGGACCACGACGGTGCCATTAAGGTATACATTAATGATGACCTTAGAGGAGTGGATGGAGGTCAGGAGGGCCTCCCACCGGGTGCCACCATTGATGGGAGAAGAAGAGAAAGGAGATCATTTATACTTTTCTATACCAGTGAACGCCGAAAGACGAGAAGGGACTACACTCCCTATAGTTAAGTGTGCGAGACGCTGCTCACAGGCTATAACTGACTCACGTTTTAGGCCTGTTTGTGGCCTGGGAGTCGGCGGGAGTTGGCATCTGGCAGGATATTCAGGTATTTTTCCTCCCTGCCGGCCTGGGTCAGCAGACATTTAGGTAAGAGTTCTGTAGGGAAGACTGATGGATGGACAGACTTATTCAGCTCTACACTTGAGAGAGTTGAACAATGGAAGGGGCAGTTTGGGTCTGAGAACTCTTAACAAAATGCGCACGTAGGAAATTGGTGGAAACGTACAAGAAGTTGCTGGCAAAAAGGTAAAGGGAGAGGCACTTATAGTGATCAAAGCGGGACTTATAAATGCATGATCTGCAGTGGCACATGCAGTGGAGGTGGGTGAGCCTATACAGGAACTTGAGCTGGAGCTTCTTCTGCTGACTGACATGTGGTTCCGGAGAATAATCTCATTCAGAGAACCGATTAGATGCATAGAAGAGGGGGTGGCATTGCCATCATTTATAAATCATCCCTTGCCCTCTCACACATGGATGAGTTGGATTGGGGGGGTGTGCAAATGGGAGAATTTACGATCACCCTGTCTCACTCAAGATCAATAAAGGTGATTTTGGGTTATAGAACACCAGGTCCAGTAGGAAACGTCTTAGAATCACTAGATTTGTACTTGATGTTGGCCGGGAGTAAATATAAGGAGCTCCTGTGCCTGGGTGACTGGAATGTCTGCCTGGAGAGTTCACTAATTTAGACTCAGTTGCTCTAGCTGAGATACTGGATAATCACAACGGTTTATAGTGATAATTTCGACAACAAAAATGTCGAAGTCAAAATTTCGAAAAAAAAATTTTTTTTTTAATTGTTCCCTTTTTTTAACTCCCGAACCCCTAAAATAAATATATAATTTAAAAAAACGAAAGTCGACATTTTTTTTTCAACATTTTTTTGTCGACATTTTTGTCTGTCGACATTTATTTTTCGAAATTATGACTTCCCACCAATCACAACCTAGAAGTTTCGACTACCACAACACAACAAAGGACATTGTTTAGACCTGTTAGCTTCCAGGGGAGAGGCTGTCCGTTTCTCAGAGACCCTTCCATTATTATGGTCAGACCACTGTGTCCAATTATTTGGACTACTAGGGAAAGAGATGCAGAGTTGAGGAGGAAGGGAAAGTGCACAAGTGTGGATGCGTAGAGCCGGCGACTTGGTTAAAATCCCAGGAGCAGAAATGCAGGCGAGGCTAGCAAACATTGATGCCTCGCTCCTGTGCGAAGAATTTTTTACTAATGGGATGGACATTTTGGAGGATATTTGTTCCAATTATGCCCCATTAAAATTAAAGAGAATTAGGAAATCCAAACCCTGGTTTGGTCACGCATTAGCTTTGTTACGCAAACAATTGCGACAAGCTAATAAAGCCCGGAGATCGACTAAATTGAGCAGTGACGCAGCTAGAGCAAAGGTGGTTTTAAAATCCTATAAGGTGGCCTTGTTTGAAACAAAAAGGGAGTTTTTACACAAGGACATTGAGCAGGCAGGGAACCAAGTGAATGCAGTGTTTGAGGTGCTCTCCAGATTTGGAAGCCCAGCCTGCACTGGTACTTCGTTGACTCCCTCACAGGATCAAGCAAATACATTTAACAACTTCTTCAAGGAAAGGATTGCGACTATCCAAAAGAATATCGCTATGGGAAGGTCACAAGAGACATTGGGAGAACCGGTAGAAGAAGAAGAAATATGGGAGAAGGAGGTTGGGCAAGAGAGCTTCTACTTTCATTGTGTGGACGAGGAACCGATTTACTCTCTTGTTACTCAATTGAAGCCTACAAATGACCTTTTATGTGCAATGCCGGCATGTACGGCTAAACGTCTGGCGGTTAATATTACACCATTTATTACAGAATTTGTGAACAAGTCATTGCAGGAGGCCCAGGTTTCAAAGGCTCTGAAAAGAGCATCGATGAGACCTTGGTTAAAGAAAATCTAACTTGGACCCTGCAACCCTGAAGAATTATCGCCCAGTAGCTAACTTGATCTGGCCAACAAAGATACTGGTGAAGGTAGTTTGTGCACAATTCCAGGCATTTGTGGACAGGGAAGGCCTGCTGGATAAGATTCAATCTGGGTTTCGACCCAGATATGGGACGGAGACTGCACTTCTGGCGGTCCGCAAAGATCTGTTGGAGGCAGCGGAAAATGGGGGGTCCACAGTGTTACTGATGTGGGACCTGTCCGCAGCCTTCGATACTGTGCACCATCGGATCATGCTGCAACGAATTAGAAATGTATTGGAGGCATTGGATCAGGAAGTGCAGTGGTTTGGATCCTTCCTAAAGGATAGGATGCAAAGGGTAGTGCTTGAAGGCTTCGGAGATGGTGTGCCTGGATTGTGGTGTACCACAAGGCTCATCTCTGTCCGTGCTGATCTTCAACCTATATTTCCGTCCAGTATTCAACATATTAAGGAGGCATGGTCTGAGGTTTCATTCCTAGGCCGCTGACACACAGATTTATATTGAGATAAAGAACATTGAGGATGTGTTTGAGAAAATTAATCTGTGTATGGATGAGCTCAATAACTGGATGGCATACAATCCGCTTCAGCTGAATGCAGCCAAGACAGAGGTGATATTGTTTGGCCCTAAGGGGAAAATGACAACAGAGAGACAGAGGTTACCCACTTTGAATTTGGGGGAACAACTCCAATATGTCAACAAAAAAAAAACATTTTGGGCTGCATATGGCATGAGAATCTTAGCAGTAAAGCGCAAGTGGGGGCCAAGGTTAAGTCGGTATTTTATGCACTGTGGCTGTTCAGCAATGTGCTCCATTTCATCCCAGCGGAAGAACATGCAGTGGTGGTGGGGGCAATAACCAATCCCCACTTGGATTACTCTAATAGCCTGTTGGCAGGGATCCCAGTTAAGCAAGTCACCAGATTGCAGAAGTCCCAGAATGCTGCAATCAGCTTGATCAGACATCTTAGGAAGAGGGACCATGTATCCACTCTACGGAAAACCCTCCACTGGTTAATGGTGGAGGACAGGATAAAATTCAAAGTGGCTTGCCCGATTTATGAATGCCTGAGTGGGCTTGCCCCAGACTATCTTGCTGACAAGATCATCAGGTATTGCCCGAGTAGAGATCTCTGCTCGGGAGACAAACTTTTGCTTTGTGTACCACGTTCCAACTTGGACTCCAGGGGAGACAGGAGGTTTGGAGTGTTCGGGCCCAAACTTTGGAATCAACTACCTTTTGAGATCAGAGCTTGTAAAACCCTGGCACTGTTCAGAAAGAGGTTGAAACCCTTTCTGTTCAGATAGATTGCCCCCGCCACAGAATGCACTATTGACTCATACAACGCTAAATGCTTTTTCTTTAATAGTTGTCATCTGCGTCCGAATATAGTTGAATCTGTCTGGTGAGCCCTAGAAATGTTCAAATTCAAAATCAAAATCAAAGCACAGAGACCAAATGAAGAGTCCACAGGTCTGGCGAGGGAATGACAAATAGGATATCAGTGAAGGTTTGCCTGGAGGAAGCACTGGTATAGGTATAAGCGATAGGGAGGCCTGGCTTGGTGACGAGGATGTCCTTTTTAAACTTCTTCCTACCAGATTTAGTGAGGAGAGCTGGAGAGTCGATAGAGAAGCAGTTAAACAAGAAAGGAGAGACAGAGAGCACCATAGAGTGGGTGAGGAGAGGAGAGGAGAGGAAGTGGGAGAGGAGAACACCAGGGAAGGGCACAGGGAGGTGCGCAAGTGGACGAGACAAGGAGAGACGAGACAATAGTGGACAATTGAACAAAACTACAAGAGCTCAGACAATAGTAGAACAGTTGGCTGGATGAACGCTTTTCTAAGTAGGCAAGACCAAAGACAGCACTACTTTCACAATGTGGTTTAACAAAAAAGACAACACACCTAGGTCTGAGAGTCCTGTATAGTGGGAGAAAGGCCTAGGTTTCACTATGCAATTTAAATACTTTCACAATGCAATTTAAATACTATCTAAATACCGAAATAAAACACACCTAGGTCTGAGAGTCCTGTATAGTGGGAGAAAGGCCTAGGTTTCACAATGCAATTTAAATACTTTCACAATGCAATTTAAATACCGGAGAAAAACCACACCTAGGTCTGAGAGTCCTGTATAGTGGGAGAAAGGCCTAGGTTTCACAATGCAATTTAAATACCGGAGAAAAACCACATCTAGGTCTGAGAGTCCTGTATAGTGGGAGAAAGGCCTAAGTTTCAAAATGCAGTTTAGGTATGGCCAATAACCATAGTGTTATCTCAGAGTGGCACAGGCTAATAGTCGAAGTAATTATTCAGGTGTAGGTAGGGTTGCTATGTGGCAGGGTATTAGGGGTGTGGCTCTATTCCTAACCCGGTCCACTCCAACCTTACTAGTCGCTGCTGGTTGACGGCTGGCCACTGGCTTCCTCGCTTCCCCTGCTGACACCTGCAGACACGATATGGAACCGCCTCAGTGGGAGCCGCCCTTTGCCTTGGGGCCCTTAGCCGCAGAGGTCTGCCCTGTGAGGTCAGTTAAGAGTGGGGATCAGGCCAATGATGGGTGGGGGGAGGGCTGGGAGGAGGGAGGGGAAGTGGAAGGAGAGAAGGAAAGTGACCGGGAAACAACAACGCTGCACACGGGGCCAGGAGGGCTCAAGTAAAGGTATTATGATACCAAACCAAGACCCAGGAGGGTCAGCAAGCCACAACCACTCACCTGGGCAAGCCCGGGAAAGAGAGCCGCGCACCACCAACGCCGGCGACTAGCCAGGCAGGGGGAAATATAAACAGCCAACCAGAAAGGAGGGGCTCTCAGTGGAGGTCGTCCACAGTTCAGCAAGGTTAGAAGCAAAGACAAGACCCAGGTACGTCCAATTGCTGACAGATTGCGACTCCACTTACATAAAGAAAAAATATATCAGAATCGGCAGTTGAACGCTGCAGTACAGTCCCTCATCACCGAGGTTCAGACATTAAAAAACGGAAAACGCTACCTTGCGACAAATGGTCGCAATCGGGGATGCCCAACCATAAGACTTACCTCTAGCTGCCTTATCTATAAGCAAATCTGATGGGCCCCCGAAAGCCCTCCCCTCTTATTCGCACTGGCTATTGAGCCGTTGGCCATCCACTTAAGAATGGATCAGACTTGGTCAGGCTTCTGTTGAAGACATGGGGGCGAGGACAAAGTCTCGCTATGCGCAGACGATCTTTTGGTTTGCCTCAGTACGCCGCAGGAAGTCTGTGCCCGGGTCACACATACCCTGCAGGAGTTCAAAGGGGCCAGCGGTCTGAGGATAAATTGGGATAAAACCATCTTCTTCCCCCTCCAAGTGATGAAGAACGATCTTCCCCAGAATTGTCCATACCGGGTCTCAGTGAAGGGCTTGAAATATTTAGGGGTGTGGGTGGGTTCTGACCTTAACGACTATGTGTGTTATAATTTGCACCCTATTACAGACAGGTTCTTATGGGATGTCTCTCACTGGATGTCCATTCCTTTGATACTACTTGGGAAAGCAGCCCTATTCAAGATGTTAACCCTGCCGAGATATATGTACATCCTTCAGAATGCCCCTCTACAGATTCCCAAGGTTGACAGATCGGATGCAGCTCTCTGAACCCTTCTTGGGGGGGGGGTGGGGGGGGGGTCAGTCCCGTATTGCCCTGGCTACACTGCAGCGCTCGGGTTTGGGAAGGGGGTATCAGGCTCCCTAACTTGCGCAACTATTTCTGGGCTGGCCAACTGGCGGTTGTAAACGAGTGGCTGCATGGGGATGCATCACTGCCGCACGTCACAGTTGAACGGGGATAATGCTTATATCCCGGAAGTAGGTAAGATCGGTAGACTTGGGGTCTGGTAGCGATGTGAGGTGTGACGTGTGGGGAATGTGGTGAAAGAAGGGGCGCTGCCCTCATTTCCTGAGTTGTGTGATAAATTTGGCTTATCAGAGACTGAATGATACCACAATCTACAGCTGTCACATGCCCTTTCCGCTCACTTCCAGTCACTTCGGGATGTGCCAACCTGCTCCCCGATATAAGTGAATTTTCTCCCGGAGTGCATAAGTACGCCTTCGCCACAAAGGACTTGGTTAGCCTTAAGACATGGTGGGAAAGGAAACTTATGACAGTAATTCCAATCGTGTTTCAGTATTATGTTTTTCTTTTATGTTGGGCTGTTTTTACTTCTGTTTCTATGCAAAACAATAAAGTGTTTAAAAAAAAGATACTTTTTGTATCACTTAGAACAGCTTTTTTTCCAAAAAAAGATCGCTGACGTATCGCAGTCTGGCAATCCGACAAAAGCGGCAGCAATGGCCAACCCCAACCAGACAGCGGATGATCTGAGGTGCCTCCGAAGCGGCCGCATCATGAGTGACGACCAGGTGGAGGCCCGTCAGCAACCAAGACATTGGCATCGTTCAAGAGCCGTCTCAGCCTCAACCTCTTCAACAGCTTTTCGTTTTTCTTCGGTTTTACCGGCAAGGCTACCGCCAAACTTGTAATGAGACCCTAGGAAATGTTAATTGCAGGTATGTTGCCTCTTACAGTTCCAGCATTACTCGCCAGAATTCTCTAGTTTTTGGGCAGCCCCATATCAGGTGAACCAGGGTACCAGTGTCTGCACATCCTCTCCAGCAGCCATAGGGTATAGCCGGATTACTTTTGCTCAGCAGTTCGGGGGTCACATAGAACCAATAGCATACTTTGTATCCCCCTTCTCTGTTTGTGATACATTTGATACTGCAAAGCATTCTTTCCCAAAGTCTGCCCCAGTATTCTATTTCTAGTGTGCGTCCCAGGTCCTTTTCCCAACTAAGCATGTATTTCTCCTTCCTGGAAGGATCTGTTTTGTCCAGCAGGCGGTATAGAGTGGAGATTTTACCCCTGAGAGCGGATGTGGTCAGGGTCTTTGCTAGTGCGATCAATTCCCTCCCACCCTTTTCTTTAATCACGCTTTGTGACATCCAGTGTCTTAGTTGTGTGTAGTGGAAGCGTTCGTTTTTGGGATATTAAATTTTGTTTTACATTGTACGAATGTGCGAGGGACTCCATTATGCAGAAAATCACCAATTCTCCTCAGACCGCCCGCCCACCAAGTTGAGAAGCTATTGGGAGAGATGCCGGGGGTGAAATCTGGATTGTTCCAAATGGGTGTGAGTGGAGCAATCGTGCCCGTACAATCCCATTGTGCCAGTGAATCTCCCGTTCAGTACTCTATTTTTAGTGGCTGTGAAGGGCCCTGAGTTTGCCAGAATCTGTGTAGGTGTGATATGTGGGAAGGAGGAGAGTGGTCCCGAGCACCATGCTTCCTCGATTTGCTTCCAGCAGGGTTGGTCTACAGTGGTTTCCCAGGCGAATGCATGAGAGAGCTGAGAAGCTCAGTGGTATCTGCCCACATCTGGGACCCCCAGGCCTCACAAGACCCTGGAACGAACCATAATTTGCTTGGCGATACACGGTTTCTTCCCTGCCCAGATGAATTTCATTATGTTTTTCTACAATTTCTTTAGGTCTCCTTCCGGGGTGTTTATTGGAAGGGCTGTACAGTGATAGATCACCCTTGCGACAATATTCATTTTTACCGCGGTTATCCTCCCTAGCTAGGAGATGTTCTGTTTACCCCACTGCTCTAGATATTTTTGTAGCTCCTTCAACAGTGCTGGAAAGTTATGTCGGAATAAGTGGTCGGAATTCTCGGGAATCTGCACTCCCAGATATCCGATACAGGAGTCTGCCCAAGGGATGGGGATGTTCGGGGTGAGTGAACCTCTTTGTTTACGTGAGATGTTAACTGCAAGCGCGGCTGATTTAGCGTAAATCACCCTGACTCCTGAGACCTCAGCAAAGGCTGCAATTTCCTCCATAGTGCCCCCATTGATTTATCTATTTATCTATTATCTATATTGGCGGCAACATACTGGACTGGGTAATAGCAAAAAATGTCCCTATTATCAACATTGATGTAAAGCCATGCATCTGGTCAGATCATTTCTCCATAATCTTTCAGACCAACCACAAGTGTATTCTGAGAAAAGATAATCAGCCTACTATCCCTGTTATGTCAAGGAACCTACGTAAAGTCACCCAAGAGGCCTTTCGTACTACGGTTATTCCTCTATTACCCTCTCTAGAGATGACCATGCCACTTTGCGACTTTGTAGCTAACATAAGATCCGCACTCGATACCACTTTAGAAATACTAGCCCCTTTGAAACCCTCTAACAAAAAAAAGGTTAAAAATGCTCCCTATACCCCATTCTCAGTTGAAATTACTGAGGCCCGCTCTAAAAAACGCAAAATGGAACGACAATGGCACAAACAACCATCTGAGTCCAGTTTGTACGCCTATAAGCAGGCGCTTTTTCAGTATAAATCCCTTATTCGTTCAACAAAAGAATCGCATCTTAACTCTAGGATCTCTAAAGCCAAATCTAGCTCCAAAGAGCTTTTCGTCATTCTCCAGGAGCTTAAAGGATGTACTACCATTTCACTGCCCACGGCAGACAGTACCTGGTGTCAAAACATCCACAGCAGCTTCACCAAAAAAACTCTTACTCATCAAAACAATATTAATTCTCAGGTCAAACTATTGACTAATACCCCCTCCATTTTAGATAACATGGCTTCGCCTAATGACTCTCATGTCTTCACCTTTAAACCCGTTTCTACAGCGGAAGTTATTGACATCGTCGTAAAACTTAAACCCACATCCTGTAGGGGAGATGCCTTTCCGGCCTCCTTATTTAAAGATCATATCCACACCCTTGCCCCATGGGTCACTACCTTTGTCAACAGATCCTTCAGTGAATCATACGTCCCCGAAAACATAAAGGAAGCATGGGTTACTCCTTTGCTTAAGAAGGAAAATCTGGATCCTGCAGAGGCAGGAAACTATCGCCCAATTACTAATGTTCCCTTTTTGCTGAAAATCATAGATAAGATCGCTTATTGTCAATACCAAACTTTTGTCGAGGAACATGATATTCTAGCCTCTCAACAATCTGGGTTTCGCCCCAATCATGGGACTGAGACTGCACTGCTAGATTTGAAATCCTACATTGCTGGCCTTATTGACAAAGGACATACTGCCCTGTTATTATTATTAGACCTATCCGCCGCATTCGATTTAGTCGATCATCAACTACTGGCGGATAGACTAATCACAATCGGCAAATGTTCCCCTGAAGCCTCTGCCTGGTTCAAATCATTTTTGGGACCACAGAACATGAGAGTTACTAAGGATAATGCTCACTCCATGGCCTCCCTACTACTATGTGGTGTTCCACAGGGCTCATGTCTCTCGCCTCTTCTCTTTAACATCTACTCTCGTCTTCTCTGTGCCCTCCTGTCAGCTCTAGGAATTTACTTTGCCAACTATGCTGACGACACGCAGGTGGTTATTAAACTCACTGGTGAGTATCAAAAAGATGTTGAGCACATCAACTCAATTTTCACTGAAATCCAGAAGTGGATGGCCTTAAACTCACTGGCCCTCAACAATGCGAAAACAGAGTTGTTGATTTTAGGCACCCAGAAAAATTTGAAGAAACTAGACACAAACTACGACAACTTTCTGATTGGACAACATACAATTCCCGTATCTAAGTCAGTAAAGACCTTAGGAGTTTACTTTGACCCGCAGTTATCTTTTACCCGTCAGGCCAATTATCTCAAATCCTCGTGTCACTATTACATCCAGCTCCTATGGCAGATCCGTCCTTATCTGTCGAAAGAGAACCTTGCTCTGATTGCAGCCGCCATTGTAAACTGCAAGCTCGATTACTGCAACAGCCTTATGATCGGTACCTCCCAGGCCAACATCAAAACCTTGCAGATCATACAAAACAACGCAGCACGCGCTGTAATGGGCCTTAAGCGCAATATGCACGTCTCTGGCGCCAGGCGTAGCCTTCACTGGCTCCCTGTGAAACAGCGCTTACACCACAAAGGCCTTACTACTGTGTTTAAATGCCTTCATGGCCAAGCTCCATCCTATCTCGCTACCAGGATCAAAAAGAAACCTGTCACCCGTCTCTTGCGCTCAAGTAGCAATATTATCTTGGTTCAGCCCCCATCTATCCTAAAAAGATTTGGGGGTATTAGCTTTAATTCCTGGGCTCCAGCTCTCTGGAATGCTCTCCCTAAATACCTCTCTAATAGTGAGTCTCTGCCTATCTTCAAAAAGAAATTGAAGACCTTCCTGTTCGATAAAGGCTAGGTCCTTTTCTGCCTTCTTAGCGTAGACCTCTCGGCATCTGAACTTAATTTCCGTTATCTCCTCCCCCTTCTGCTGGCCTTACGAGGCTTAGTTATTACCAAGTCTTTATGTCTTTTTTTTTGTTTTTTTTTTTCTTTAGTCCTTTGTCTGTCCATTGTTTCTTTGTTGTTTCTGTCCCTTTCCTTCTTTTGTGAGCGCCCTGAGGCCTCTGGGTTGGTGGCGCTATACAAGAATATAGATAGATAGATAGATAGATAGATAGATAGATAGATAGATAGATAGATCTATTCGCGTGATTGTAAGGAGGACATCGTCCGTGTACAAAGCTGTTTTATATTCATGCTTACCTATTGCAAGGCCCTTTATATTCACGTTTTGTCACAGTTTGCAGGCAAATGGTTCAATTGATAGGGTGAATATAAGCGGGAATAGTGGGTATCCCTGCTAAGTGCCTCTCGTTATGCTAATCTTATCTGGCCTCGCCCCGTTAATCCTTAATTGTGTGGAGGGATTCTGATAATTGGACATTGCCCATGCTGCAAAGTTAGGGCCAAACCCAAAGTGATAGAGAGTTTCCCTAATGTAGATCAAATGTTTTATTTATTTATGGTTAATTTATTTATTTATAATATGTTCACAGCCAAACAAGGCTTTACATATACATACAGGTAAAAAATACAAATCACACATTCTACAAAAATTAAACATTTTCATACAAAAATAGCTTCTGATAACTCCTTTAAAATTGGTAAAATTAATTCATAAAATTTCATCATGTGGTGTAACAAGTTTATATCGTTTCCTTCGATCAGTCTTTTCCAAATAATTTCAATATCTTCTAGTAGACTGGAATTCTTATATTGTAAGAGATACTTTTCACGAAGGGAACCAAGACTCTCACAATAACATAACAAATGTTTGGCAGTTTCAATTTGTAGCAGACCGCATAATCTACAAAACCTTGTATTTCGCTCAATTCCCAGTTTAGTTCCCAGAATCTCCATCGTATTGCAACGGTTAAATTTAAACATAAAATACTGTCTCACAATTGCTGCGGTACGAAAGGCTTATAGATATTGGGGTTTCACCGATGCCAAAGACCAATGTTCTAGAAATAAGCCACTAGTGGATTTTGTGGCCAGGGTGGTCATGTCACGCTCCTTGGCATAGCTATATATTACTCCTTGTAGAAGTTTTTTAATCCTGACTTGCTTCAGGAGGAGCCAACTCTTTGCATTGACAGTCGTTCATTTCTCACATACCACATGTAATCTGCATAAGGTAGAAAGCGGTTTTTTGTGACCTTCCTTAATAAATATGTACATCAGATCAACCACAAAAGTATTAGTAGCTAACATACATAGTTTTGCATATAACATTGCTGATTTGTATTCCAGTATGTTTTTGGCGAATCTAAAATCACCTTCTAGTAAAATATATTCACACGATGTGGTACTGGGTAATCTAAGGAATATTTTTAGGATTTTCCCTTCTAATGTACACATTTCATGTTCAAATTTACCTCCCCAAATCTCAGCACCATATAATAAACAGGATGTTATCTTACTAGCATGAAGTAATAAGATGGTATTTACTGAGACACCGCCCTGTTTCCCTATAAATTTGATGATTGCACCAGTGTTTTTTAAGCATAAGAATTTAGTTGCTTCCCAATGATGTTTCCATCGCAGCTTGGAGTCAATTATGACTCCCAAATAGCGGTAACATTCTACTTTTTCAAGCCTTTCTGAGTGCACCATCCACTTAAAATGGTTGGTCCAAGTATGTTTTGTGTTACCTAGAAAGGCCATTACCTTTGTTTTTGCAATGTTGATCTTTAGCCCATTCTTTTCAGAGAAGAGCAACATGCAATTAAGTCTTGTTTGGAGCCCTGCCGGTGTGTAGTCTAATAGGACCAAATCATCGGCATAACCAAGCCATGGTAGCTCTAATGTGCACAATTTCACAAGTTTAACAATTTTTTTGTCCACTTCGTTCATGAAATCAGCCAGATAAAGATTAAACAGTGTTGCTGCTAGTCTACAACCTTGTTTTACTCCGCATACTGTGGGGATTGATTGGGAGAGCCGTCCTTCACCATCTAAACGAGTAGAGGAGCTGTATCATAAACAGAAGCCCTTCTGGAATCGCCCACAGCTTCAGTTTGTTCCATAGTTTGTCCCTTATAACTGTATAGAGAGCTGCAGAAAAATCTATGAACACCACATATACTGGTAACTTGCGTACATGCTATGAATATTCGACTGCTGATACTAAATTGATTATATTGTGGGTAGTAGAAGATTCGGCTCGGAACCCAGCTTGATAGGACGGCAAGATCTTATTCTTCTCTGTCCATGAATCTAGATCATCTAGTAAAACTTTTGCGAATAGTTTTGCCGGAATGTCCAGCATCGCCAGCATACGATAATTTTGAGGGTCTTTCCATTCACCTTTTTTATATCGGTAGAATTACGCTTTCGTGCCATGTTTTTGGGATCACCCCATTCATACCGATCCATCTAAACAGCAGAAAAAGAGCTTTTGCCCATGTTTCTGGGGCTGACCGTAATAGTGCGTTACACGTGCCATCAGGGCCAGTAGCTCTGGAAGTATGTAATTTCACAATCATGCTGGTCAAAGAAGATACGGAGAAGTTACCTTCCCAAATTGCCTGGCTAAATGTCTGTGCATCTTTTTTAATCTCATCAGAGCCCAAAGTATGTTTTACATGCTTAATCCATTCGTTTTCTCCCATGCTGTTGATTGGGAGATTACGTTTTTTAGCATCATTTATTACACGCCACATCCCTTGCTGGTTATTACTTCTCGCTTGGTCAGCAATACATAACCATATTTCACAAGCCTTGTTTTTTTTGTGGAGACGCAACCACTTCCTATGTTGTTTTTTTAGCCATTTTATCTGAATAGTGGCATCACTAATCTTAGCTTCAGCAATTTGCGTAATAGCTGTCCTCAAGGCTTTTTTAGCTCTGTTAATTGCTGGATCATAGGAGTTGTGATTTCAGTGGGTAAGATTCCATTTTCACCGTTGCTGGAATATTGCCGTTTTGTGGAGGCAGCTTCTTTGATCTTTCTTATGGCTTCCTCATATTTACCAATAATTTCGTTATGAGTGGCAATTTGTCCATCATCGAACAAGTCCCTCCACTTTTGTAGCTCCTTTACGGCTACAGAATTTACTTTTTCAAGTTTGGTGGGATTCCATGTGATCTGATTAGCTGCATTATTTACTTTAATTTTCCCAGCTAGATGGTAAACTGCCTCCTCTTTTGAATATTCCAGCATTACAATGAGTGGAAAATTGTCACTTTCTTCACGGTTTCCTATTGCCATATCAACAACAAAGCTATTAGCCATTTCATTGACAAAAATGTAGTCAATTGTGGACAGACTACCCCAACCTATTCTTGTTATCCCTCGCTCAGCATCCCCTTTGGTAAATCCATTTAACATGATGAGCTGATGACCAAGTATCAGCTTACACCAGGCTTCACCATTCCTGTTACAGACTCCCATTACAATAGGCCCAGAGCTCTTATCCTCATAGATGAGGTCCTCTGGCAATATTATCTTGACATTGAAGTCTCCAGCAATGATGATGGGGAGCACCGCATTGTATTCTGTTATGATTTTTGATATCATATCAACATTCTCTGTGTTCTTAATTCCATTCGGTGGATTATAAATATTAATAAGCAAGAAACTAGGGAATCGGGGGTTATTAGTATTGACAAACACTCCCAATACCATCTGGTTGGACGAGCTAGATTTAACACCGGTCCCTGGGTGTTTAATAGCTGTTAAAAATCCACCTTTAGGGCGGCCTCTCTGACCTTTGGATGCTAAACTTTGAATTGAACACCACCCATCAATTTCACATGTATCACATAGCCATGTTTCTTGTAATGTGACCAGACAGAAAATATCTAGATTGTTGAGAAGTCCATCTTTTTTCTCATAATGCAGATTCCCTCTCGTGTTCCATGATATCATCAAGTTTGTGTAATCAGTAACTTTGTTCAAGTCTAGACTTAAACTCTATTGGAAGCCATTGCCAGTAGCCAACTGTTTCAAATATACTATCTGCCGCACCATGCACTTTTGGATTACCGACCTTTTCTGGTTGGCTAATATTACTAGCATCAATTTGTTTCACAATTTCTTTCGAACGTTTAGATGATTCCAGTTGGTTAATATCAGTTGGTTTCTCAATTGTATTTGCAGTATTTAGGTTTTCACCTCTTTTTACTTCAATAGAAACTTTCTGATATTTCACTTTTCGCATAGAGGTTTCTGAGCAGGTATATCCGAGTTTGGTGAAGTACTCATGGTGGCTTAATATAAAATCATGGGTAGTGACTTCTAGACACTGCACATTGGTCGTAAATAGTTTTGGAGTTACTAATTGGTCCACAATCTTAAAGTCTCTTGATTTTACTGTCCGCAGTGGGACTACCAATGAACAGAGTTCAACTATGCGCTATCTGTTTAGTAGCACCATTGGTCCGAATTTGTCAATTGCCTGAAATTGTAGTGCCTTGACAAAATGTAATGGGTCTCCTCTTATAGGTAGGTTCATACACTTTGTCGTAACCATTTACGTCGAAATGGACAGCCCTACCAACCAGTATCTCCGCAGCGTCATCCTCCTGGGAAGGAACTGACTCTGGGGGAGAGACTGGGGATAGAGCCGGTGCCATTTTATCTTCTAAGAAACGGGTTTTAATGGCTTTGAGTACCTTAGTAGAGATTTCTTTATTATTATTCATCTTTTTGCTCCTCTTTTCTTTTTTCTTGGATGGGATTACCCACTCGTCTAGTGTCGGAGTCACTGATTTGGTCGATTTTAATATCTTGAACGGATTACTAGGACCTTTATGTTTTTTATGGCTAGCCTTCCCGTTCGTGACAACTGGGGCGTGGATTGTTACTTTATGTTTGCCGGAGAAGTTGGGTTCTTTGGTAATATGCATCGGTTTGGGTCTCCATGTTTCTAGGGTGTCCTCGCTAGTACATGTAGATGTACATTTTTCTACAATATTAGATATAACTTCATCTCGTACAATGCATCCGTTAGTAGTCACTCTCTCACATATATCATTTGAAAGATGTCGTCGTGTTTTTTTTATTTTCTTTGGTTCATTACTTTTTTCCAATTTTTCAACTTTTTCTTGTTACAATAAACTGTAGCATTGGGGTCAATAGTGTATCTTGGGGGTACTGGTCGTTTGCTTCGGTCTCAGGTCTGCATTGGGCAGTTGGTGTTAAAAACCTTTCTGGGTTAGTACCTACTTCCCTAAGTGTTGTACGGTTCTTAGAGGCGTTTGCATGTGATATGACAGTTTGATTGTCTATCTCACGTTCAATCGTATCACATCTTTCAACAATCTCATTTAATATTTGTTCTAGGGCTTCCCACAGTTCTTCATTTTTCATTAAGGTGAAGCTCTCATTTTCTTCTGATTGTTTGCTATAAATTGAGATCATACTAGAGTTAATTCTAGAGTTGGGGGCAAACGTTTTAGTGTTTGTTACCTTGGGTGAAGAGTCAGTGTACATTATCAGTCCGGAGATGGGGTCAACAGTAACTCTTTCCTTTGCCTCTTCATTTAATTTACTTAATTGTGAAGCATTACGTTCGCAATCTCCCTTAATAACACCCTCATGGTGTATGTCTTTATTTACATTATCAAGTATTATGGTATCTAATGCCTGACAGTTTTTTAAGGCTCTGGGGAGAGGCAAGTTAGATCGAAGTGTTTCTGTGCCACTCCATATAGCCATATCTTCTAGCAAAGCTGCTTCTAAAGGAAAAGGAACTCTCCTACCTGCTACCACTGTTCGTGAATTGGCGCTCAGAGTTTTTCAAACTCGCGCTTCACGAACGCCCACTTCCAGGAGGGGGCGGAGCACTGTGCCGCTCACGTGACAGCTCACGTGACACTTCCTGAGCTCAAAAACTGGGCCAGTGCACCCTCGCGGCGTTAAGCCCGTTAGGAGTAAAGCACAGTGACTGTTAAGCGACTGTTAGGCACTGGTGGCTCCATCTTACTTACTCTGGCCGACCCGCCGCGAACAATGACTCTATTGGCAGACGGCCCACAGACCCGGAAAAAATCTTTACAGCAACGGCGCTCAACAAATCCTTGGTCCATGATGAAAGCTGCAGTCGGGCCTAAGGTAAGCAAAGCGACTGGACGCGCGCTTATGGATGCAAATGGGTTATTAACAACAGAGGCTACCAGCTCTCCAATGCCCCCAGCATTGTCGTCTCTTGAAGAGCGATGCGCGCTAACTGATGCCTTAATTCCACCCGTACTGCTCACTGTTCCATCTAACGCCTCAGCAGTCCAGTTAGACAATCCCTGCTCATCGAGAATCCCTGCCACCAATCTTGAATGTAATCCAGCTTCTAACGGCAGACTCCCACTCGTTTGTGAAACAGACTTATTAGCAAATAGAGCGACTAAGGTGGATTCACTGAACTCATCTAGCGCTCCAGGTCTGATGTTAAAACATCTGCTACACCACGAACGAAGCAACCAGTTGTAATGGCCCCTGCGCCCTCTCAGAACAACAACTTTACGAATGCTGTTGGCCTTTCTACAGATAAAGGTCTCTTGTCACATTTAGTGACTGATGAAGAACTGTTAAAAATCGCGAATCTTGAAGTGGAAAACCTTTCGATGAACAATTTGATTTCTAAACAAGTTCTGAACAATAAACAACTATCTACGTCTACTGTGGGGTTGACTTGTCCCCCTACTGCCAAAGACATTTTGCTACAGGAGAAACGCTCTTATTTTTTTCCGGTTAAGTCGCGTGGCCCACAGATTGCCTTGGTCGACGCCGAAAACAAATTGAGACCCCTGCTAATATCCCATGCTCTTTGCTCACAATCAATCCAATTTGTTCCCTAATTGATTTCACCACACTAAAAACAGTAGGTCGAGCTGCTCTAGGAGCAGCACTTGAATGTACTGAACCTGACAACAATAGTGCTTTGGCTTGTCAAGCCCCAGATGTTGGTCGTTCTTCCATCTCGAGTGCAAATGATCAGTTCATTGATGCCAATCCATCTAGCACCCCTCAGCCATCGGCACTAGAATCCAATCTACTCCCTATTCAACTCGATCGGAGTGCGATTGCTCGCGCTAGTCGCCTGCAAAGAGTCACCGAGCTTAAGGCAAAACGCACTTCCATTATACCTCCTCTGTGCGAAAATTCCATGCTGAATGCAAGTACTCCGCATCCTATGCTACCTCAGTTTGGTGAAGAAGTTCATCCCACAAATTTTGCAAAAAAATTCTCCACCTTTAACCCGCATTACAATTTGGACAATTCAGCTGGCTCCTTGTCTCTCCATGATTTTGTACCTCAACGACTTGGCATCTCATCTGAAGTGCTCTCTCAGATACATAATGTCTTAGCTGCCTCTGCTGTTGCCTTAGCACCATTCACTAAAATTTTTGAATCATTGATAGGAACTATAAGTGATCAAGGTGTTGCCATCTCTAACTTAATGACAAAAATTGATAAACTTGAACACTTCGAGTTTCCTTCAAGTTCAAATGGCATCTAATGCTGAAAATGCGGCGAGATGGCAAGACAGGCTGAGCGATTTAGCTGCTCGTCATCATTGTCAAAATGACTCTCTAATGGAAGGTCTGTTGGACTCTGTGAAATGGATGCGAAAAAATACAATTATC
This sequence comes from Ambystoma mexicanum, assembly GCF_040938575.1. NCBI lineage: Eukaryota > Metazoa > Chordata > Amphibia > Caudata > Ambystomatidae > Ambystoma > Ambystoma mexicanum. Next base: position 1,292,077,870 of record NC_090926.1, read on the forward strand.
CCCTCCCGGGGCACTTGCAAGACACGAGAAAATTCACCAGGATCCCCTCATCCTCAAGTTTTGGCTGAACCTGCGACAGCTGTAAATGAACCTTCACAGTCTGATCCAACAACAAGCCTTCCGGCTCCCTCCCATGACGCTTTGGATCCAAACTCGAAAATGCAGGGTTTAGTCCCTCAAATAAGCAGTCTCGTAATAAATGCGATCCCGTCTCAAGGAAACGTACCGGTGCAAACCTCCACGTCAGTGGATTCATTCAACATATTTAAAGGGCCAGCAAAAACAATCACTACAAGTTTTGAAATCAATTGAAAAAGTCTTCCGGACAACAAGCACAGCAACCTAATAAAAAATGTATTTCACCAAAACAAAAACAACAGAAAACTAAACAAAAATGTATAAGAAACTTAACAACCCCGAAGAAGACAAGCTTGTTCACTCGACCAGTTCATACAACTACTGCGATGAGAACTACCAGCAATGTACCATCAAGATCAATAGGTGCCATACTGAGTCCTCCAAGGATCTCGGCAAAACGCCGGCATATAGCATCTAACGATGCCTCCATTGGAAACAGCACTCGTGACTCCTCTGTTGACTTATGTAATTTATCGACTTACTCAGCTGATCTTGAGAATTCCACCAATGCTTCTACTGAAGCCCAAGCCGTTATATCAACTGGGTTATCAACGAGGGGGAATCTAGAGGCAAACAAAACTTCGAGGATTTCGCAATCAAGACCCAATGTTCGACAATTTTCTCCTCTGACAAAGAGGGCTCCTCAGCAACCACTAAGTTCTAGGTTAAATCCTAAACACACGTCGAATCAGCTAAAATCGCGCTTGCCTCTAGTTTAGCGAGCTTCTGGTCCTGTCAATCTTGAGCCTCAAACATGCAAGTGGAAACTCCGGCTCCAAAACATCCATTCAGATGTCAACAAAGTTAATCTAAATAGAGGAAATATTCTAAAGCTGCTCGCATGTATACCACCATTGCGAGCCATTTCATCAGATGAATCGTGGAATATATAACTGAAATGTCTTCCGACCAAGTTTTTTTCCATATTTCATCGGCAGCGGTAAAAAACATGCTACTTCACGCAAACGAAGATCTCCTGCTTTACGGCTTCGATCTCACCCTCGAGCCTCTTGCCGCGAGAGCTGTTTCATCTTCTAAGGTAAATCTTGACCATGAAGCAAGTCATGGAGCCGCCAAGGGATCGGCCCTGCGCCTGTCTCTAGTCTCATCGCCCGACATTTTAGATGCTGCCACGCATCAGTCATTTAAAAGAAGAGCCAATAATGCGAAAAGATTCCCAAATGGACCACGCAAATAGCAATGGGCCAACGTCAAACAACAAGAACTAATTCTACTGTCATGGAACACGAGAGGATTCATGCACTTGTTTAACAAATTCCACGAACCTCTGGAGAATGTGTTTGCTATATGCTTACAAGAAACGTGGCTACGGGATACCCCTACTCGCGATGGATTCATTACGCTGATAAACCCAGCTGGCAAGAACCCAAAAGGTCGACCTTTTGCAGCTCTGATAACACTTTTGAAAATCCAGAACTGGTGGTCGTTAGTAGTCTCCACAAATCCAAATCCTTTTGTGCAAAGCTGAGAGCCACTGTTTCCAATCTTTTAATAATAAATGGATATTGGAATTCTGCTATGATTTCATCAACATCTTTCATCCAGTCAGTATTGAATGAAATCGACCACACCTTTCTAGAATATGACAATGTTTCTGTACTCATCTGTGGCGACCTCAATTGCAGTTGGTTTAAATACGATCCACTTACCAAGTTAAATGTTCGGCTTCCTGATCTTGAAGTCATTCGGAGAGGCCAAACTTGGGCAAAGGATCTCTTGGAACGCAACTGTCACATGTTAAATGGAACAATAAGAGGTGATTCTCACGCTAATCCGACATGGCATAGTATGGCTCGTACAAATACTCTTGACTACATTTGGGCCTCGGCGGATTTTTTCAATAAAGCCTCTTCCCTTAAAGTGCGGCCGATGTCATCTAGCGATCATAATTTGCTGCGGCTTGTTTGGTGTGAAGAGCATTGCAATACGCCAGGAAAATACTCCTCCCAATTACAATCAAATGCCGCAGGAAACCGATTAGTAACTAATGGATCTGCTATTGCCCATCTAAGCCATAGTTTGACCGCACTCCAGATAGTAGAATATACGCCTATGCTGATGGACTATACTCAAATAATTTCAAACTCAAGAACGTTCGGGTCATTGCCGAAACATCTATATAGTTCTGAAATAGCATTGGCAAAAAAATTATTAAGGAAAGATCTTAGGCAAATCAAAAGAGAGCCGAGTGACCCGCGCTGTAAGGCAAGGAAGGTTAAGAACCGACGGCAACAATATCGAAATTGGCTAAGATCACATTCAACCATCATCGATCAAGGGCGAGCAGAAACGATGCTAAAACTCCAAGCACAGAAAAACACCCGCGAAATCTGGGCCATCCTGAACAAGGGCCGCTCTAAATCTACCACAGCAATCTCTAATGAAATTACAAGCGACAAATGGCGCGAATACTTTACCTTAATGTATGAAAAACCTGTGTCTGAAGATCCCTCGCCGTATGACGCGACAATTTCTACTTGGGATATTACACCTTCCTGTAAAGAGATTGAATTTGCAATCTCTAAGCTGAAAAATTCAAGAGCTGCTGGCCCAGACCAAATATCAAACCTCATGCTCAAAAAGCATAGTGTACATTGGGCCAAATGTATCCACAAGTTGTTTTGTCAGATTACAAATAGTAGGAAGCTTCCCTCCTCTTGGTCCAAGGCAATTGTAGTTCCTATATACAAGAAGGGCTGTCGGGCCGATCCTGCTAATTATCGCCCGATTGCCCTCCTTGATACTATTGGGAAAATTTTCGGATATTTTTTGCGCCAACAGTTGGTGAATTCGGCACTTTCAGCTGGAAAACTTGACTGTCGCCAAACAGGCTTTACGAAAAATGTGGGGACTGATGTGAATCTGACAATCTTGTCACTCTTAAAGTTGTCAGCAATGGAGGCGAAAAAAAGAATCTTCTTTGCGTTTGTCGATCTTCGACAAGCTTTTGACGCCATTAATAGGACCAAACTATGGGCAAAATTACATTTGTGGCATTGTCCAGATCATCTGTTAGAGCCCATCATCGCCCTGCACTCTAACACTTCCATTCAAATCAGAGTCAACTCACAAGGCGACCTCACAGATCCAATAAGAACATTTAAAGACGTCAAACAAGGTTGTCCCCTCGCAGCAGATCTTTTTAAACTCTTTATAGCTGATTTACCAGAGTGGCTAAAGTCTGTCCATTGTTTTCCCCCCAAGCTTAACAGATCCTTTATTAATCACCTGGTTTATGCTGATGACATAGTGTTGGTTGACCAAACACAAATTGGCCTCCAACATCTCGTTTCTCGCCTGCATGTGTTTCTAACTATTAACGAGCTGTGTTTAAATGCAGAGAAAACAAAAATCATGTGCAACGGACAAACTATGTCAAGGAAAGACAGGTCTTTCCGATGGCACATTGAAAAAAAAGTGCTAAATGTTGTCAAGTCTATCCGCTACCTAGGTGTAATGGTCAACGACTCGGTCTGCGAAGCTGCTTGGACTAGCGATTTGATGGACAAAATAAAGATTTTGCGTCTCCAAGCTGCCAAAATTAACATTGACTACGGGAAATTCTCTATCACTCCCATAGTAATGTTTTATTTTTAAAAAGTAATTCCAACCATCACCTTTGGCGGCGAAGCGGCCTTGAATGTCAATCATACCCTATGGTGCCAATTGGAGGAAGTTTTGGAGACGTGTTCTGAGCCTTCCGAATTATATCTCTATGTCAGCCTTGAGATACGAGCTAGCTTTGAACTCAATGTATATGACAATTGTCTGGAAATCTCTATCTACCTTGCGTAAAATAAAACTCGGCTCTACCATCCCGGCATACGACATCTTCAGCCGGGGAAATAATCCGTCGATAATGTTATAATTCATGCATGGAAGCTCAAACTAAATTCAATTATGGCTGATGCAGGCATATCGGAAGACGAGTTAATCAAGCGCCCACAACATGCTAAGAAGTTAGTTAGCAATATGGGACTGGATCATAACTTACAACAGCCGTGTAGCTCTCAAATCTACCTTGCCTACTTCCAGAAGTCTGGTTAAACTACACTGTCAACCAAAATATCTCACGAACTGTCCATCTCGTCATCATAGGGCACAATTTTTAAGGCTGCGACTGAACGCTTTAAACACTAACGAGATGCTCTGGATGCGTAAGAACAAAGAAACAGTTAATAATAACTGCCGATTTTGCAAAACAACAGAAGTCGAGTCTTTAAAGCACCTAGCTATCTTATGCCCAATGTTGACAGATCTCTGTGAAGTGCATTTAAACGAATGCAAATCACAATCCCATGTGTCTGATGATTGGTGGGATTATGCCGTAGCAGGTCATAACATCAAGCTTTCCTGCAATCTAATTAATTTCTTTGATGAAGTCCTAAAGTTAGTACCCAACTGAACATCGCGAGTAACTGAAAGATATGCCATCATAAGTTGTTGCCTTCCCCCGTGACCGTGTCACCTTATAGTATAACATTTATTGTCAAATCTGACTAAGGCTACTCAAGGAGGAGATGAAAATGAAAATGTATTTAATTTTTCTTTCTGAAATGTAACAAAAACATGATATGATATATCAAGTTGAAGTTTTACAATAAAAAAAAAAAAAAAAATAGCCATATCGGTACAGATATTGGAGGGATCAGTTTTACTTGTTCTCTTGTGGCGGCACAACTCCTCTCTGTTGTCTTGGGTATCTAACAGTTCCAGAGAGTAATTTAGCTCCCATACACGGCAGTCTGTTGGAGAGATCATCCACTAGTTCGGCACTTATCTCAGATCTTACGCTCTCAGCCAGATTGGTGTTAGCCGACTTTATGGACTCAATCCTGTCGTCATTTTCACCAATTTGGCTTCAGGTAAAAGACCCTGCTTGCTAATGATCTTTCTTTTACAGGCACGGTTAGGACGCTGGATCATGTCAGTTATTTTTTTCACTTCAATGTCTGTGATACTGTTAGATCTTAGATTCATCTTCAGTTGAGAGCTGTTAAATAGCAGCCAAATAGATGCTAAGTTACAAATGTGCTTCCACTCACCTTTAGTAAAGATTCACTAGTGGGCACTTTTTCAGCTATATTCTACACAACGTTTTAGATACTCATGCAAACTTGATTAGACTCACTACCTGAATTGATAGTTAGTTCTCCTTAATGCACAGCAGAGTCAGCACGCAGTGCACCTCGCGCCTCGCACCGCGAACAGCCAACAGCACACTTCTGTGCACTTACTGGTGCGCGTGCGTGGTGCGCTGCATGTTGGGATGATAACTCTGCTCAGGGGAAGTGATGGGGAGGGACCAGTGAGACTGGGCCAATCCTTGGGTCTAAAAATGTAAAAGAGATAAAATACTAGCGTTAAAACCATGAGAATACACACTAGGCGTGTCTAATACTAACAAGGATCAAATGGGTCATAGAAAAGGTGGGCGTATCCAGATGGACACATGTCTAAATACTTGAAGAAATAGGGTAGGCGTATTTAGATGGACACGTGTCTAAATACTTGTAAAAAGAGGGTGGACGTATCTAAAACAGTTGCATATCTAAAGAGACACACAGGGAAATAAACATGCCAAATCTAGCTGTACAAGAATATTTACAGGGAGGTCAGGCAAAGTGTCAAAGATCTGAAGAGTTGAATCCTGCAGGAGTGAAGCTGGCCCACCTAGCCCCCAAAGCCTGCCTGCTCAACAATCCTATTACGTTAAACTATTGGCCAGGCAAACCCAAGGGGAAAGGGGAATGGATAAACAAACAAACATAGGAACTCTTGCTTCTGGCACTTCCGTTTGTCTTCACAGGAATGTCTCTGGTATTAAGCAATAGAGAACCTAAAAATAAAAGGCAATCTTTTTAAATATTACACTAATCTCAATATCTATTCTAAACAATTTATAACTCTGTTCTCATACCTGAAGCCTATGCTTATATAGCTAATAGGTTACTTTCTTATGTCTTTTTCTCATAAACAGGAGACTTCTGTAATTGTCTTTTCTTGACCAAACTTTAAATGTATTTCCAAGGAAGAACTTCTTATAAACTTTGTTTCTTCACTGAATTCTTATTCCTTGCTTACTAATATTGTCCCGGAAATAATACCCAAAATATTACTATCTTATCTTTTCTGTTAACAACTTCCTCATATAGAAAATGTTTAATATAAAATACCTGGTGTGGGTTTTGCTGAAGATTAATTTCACCACGAAGTCTTCAGGAATTTAGTTTGTGGAATAATCATTCAATTATGAAAATTCTGTAAAGTTTTCAATTCACATGTGCGAAGCGTAGCGAAGATTCACAAAGTTCAGCAATCCAAAAGATAGCCGCGACGCAAGCACGAAGAAAATCCCAAAGTGGCCGCGATGTACGACGCAATTCCAAAATGGCTGCGACGCTTGACGCAAATCCAAAATGGCCACGACGCCCAAGCAACGCAATAGGGTCCTTTTCTCTAAACGCGCGGTCAAAAAATAAACAATACGCGCGCAATAACAACAGTCTCACGCTCGTAATAAAAAGGTTAGTATTGTTACAATATATGTTAACACAAAAACTAGCGAAAACGAAAACGCTCACATTAATTGAACAATCCACATTTTCTCGAGTAAAAGAGTCAAGCTAGAACTTAAGATAAAAAATGTATACAATAAACTGATCCAAATGTTCAAACATAGTTCTCATGACAAAAATAAAGAGTTCTTTGGAATTTAAAGAAACAACACTGAAAACTTAGCTTTGTCTTGACTTGAAAAATCTGCCACTCAGCCAACCAAAGTTTCTTGGAATCTTCTATCTTCTGTAGATCTTCACTCACTATAACTGGAACTACTACTTACATCCTGATATATATTTATACTAAAAGGTAAGTATTCTACTATAGTGTAGTGGAAACTATAACTTTAATCACTGGAGAGAACTAAAACATGACCTATTCTGGTGAAAACTTTAATGAAAGGCAGTTGATAGTTATTGGAAACATTCTAAATGACATCCCAATGCTGCCTGCTATAAACTACACCAATCACTGCTGGGAAAGTGTTCCACCATCTTGGCTTGGGGAATGTTCATATTTCTAAATGAAAGTTAGTTAAGGAAAAAAAAATAACAATGAAATAGAACAACTAACTACAGGAATTGTTCTAATCTCTAAATAGAATCTATTTACTATTTAAACCACCTTCACTTTCCAACTTTCCTGAAATAGTATTTGCAACACTCTATTCTCCTAGGAATTTTGCCAATGTGAGGTACAGAATGTGAGAACCTGACACAAAGTCTGGGTGTTGCCGCAAAAGACTTCCTCCTGATGTTCGAATCTTGCCAGCCAGATCCTCGTAGTAAGCCGCTGCTGCTAAAATCCTGGAGTCACGTTGGAGACAATCCCAGCCAACAGCACACTTCCGTGCACTTACTGGTCCGCGCGCGTGGTGCGCTGCATGTTGGGATGATAACTCTGCTCAGGGGAAGTGATGGGGAGGGACCAGTGAGAACGAACCAATCCTTGGGTAGGGAGGTCAGGCAAAGTCCGGGTGTTTCCGCAAAAGACTTCCTCCTGATGTTCGAATTTCGCCAGCCAGAACCTCTTAGTAAGCCGCTGCTGCTAAAATCCTGGAGTCACGTTGGAGACAATCCCAGCCAACAGCACACTTCCGTGCACTTACTGGTGCACTCAAATGTTTTATGGGCGTCTAGCGATATAACTGCCAGTTTCTCCTCTCTTCTGGTGGCAGATTCTATCAGGTCAATTGTGTGCCTAATATTATCATGAGTACTTCTACCAGGGATGAAGCTTGCCTGATCTGGATCTATTTATTTTGGTGGACGTTGCTCAGCCTAGTAGCCAAAATATTGGAGAAAATCTTACCTTCCTTATTCATCAGCGTAATTGGCCTTTAGGAGGAGCAAAGTTCCGGGTCTTTACCTAGTTTAGGGGCAAGGATGGTGAGTGATTCTGCCATTGATGGGGTGATGGTCTTTGTGGTGAGAAACGAGTTGAATAGGGTTGTGAGCTGTGGGGCCAGGATATGCGAATATGTCTTATAGAATTTGGCTGTGAGCCCATCAGGGCCCAGGGCTGACTTTTTTAGGGATTTAATTGCATCTGCAGTTTCCTCCAATGCAATTGGCAGCTCTAGGGGCGTCAGGTAGGCTCGTGGGGGAGAGGCCCCGCTGGATGTAAGCATTGCCCTTGGATTTCGGGTGTGATAGGGGCTCCCACCATGATTTCCCTGTGGTACTCCCTCATGATTTCCATTTTCTCAGACTCAGTAAATCGCATAATACCATCCTCCCCCTTAAGTTATAAAATGTTATTTCTGTTGTGAATCTTTTTTAGCTTAGCTCGCGCCTTGAAACCCTTGTGTATAGGCACGTTACAAATGCCATATCATATCATATCATATCATTGTATGCCAAGATGCAATTTGCTTTGTTCCTATTAATGTAGTAACATTGCTTTGTATATGCCAGGGCCTTGGCTGATCTATCTGCCTAATGCATTTCCTGGGCTAGCCTGGCTTTTTTGAGGTCCCTCTCCCTTTTCCTCGTTTGTCGTTTTTTATAGCTTTTTTCAAGTTCTGCAACTTTAGCTTTGAGTTTAGAGGCCTGGAGTCATGAGACCCTTCTTTGTTCATGCGATTGCGCTGATCAGTACCCCACGTATTACCGGTTTCATGGCATCCCAAATCATAGCTATGGGGGAATCTCTAGTTGTATTCTCGCTGAAATAGTGAGGGCCTCACCCAGATCTTTTTTTATGACCGCATCTAGGAGGGTAGAGTCTTGTAGTTTGCAGTATTTTTGGGACGGGCTGCAGAGCCCTGTATCCCTAAATCAGCCGTGATGGGGCATGGTGTGACAGCAGCCTTGTGTGGATTTGTACCTTCTCTAGACAGGGGAATAGGATACCTGGCATCAATATCAATTCTATCCTAAAGAAGCCTTTGTGAGCATTAGAATAGAAAGTGAAGTCAGCCGAGCCCATATTAGCTAGCCACCAAATATCTATTGCCACTGTTTATATCAGGGAGTTAGCAAGCCCCAGTGCCCGGGCAAAATCTGTTCTAGTAGGGGGGAGAATTTTGTCCACTTGGGGGTCCGGGACTATATTGAAGTCCCCCCCAATTAGGTGTCCCTCCGTGAATGTTAGTATCATTGGAATTAAGTCGAGCAGGAATTTCTCCTGCACGTTGTTCGGGGAGTAAATGGCACCCACAGTGAGTGGCTGTTCCATAAAATGTCCTTTAACCAGGAGGTATCTGCCCTGGGGGCCCCTTTTCACTGTAATTTTGGTTAAGGGGCTGTTTTCACTGAGCAGGATGGCCACTCCCCCCCCTGAGGTGGCAAAGTAGGATTTCTTGAACCTCTTAAACTTGATTCGATGTTCATCGGCCTGGAGCAAATGGGTCTCCTGTCGCCTGAGAGTTGGCCTAGTCTCCGCTCTACTGACGACCTTTTGCCAGGAAATTAAGCCCCTGAACATTCCATGTCAATATTTGCGTTCACCGCTAGACCCCATTATTCCCCTTGGTGTGCTTGCTTCTAGTAGTGCTTACAGGGAAACCCTCCCATGTGTTAGACATACATTTGCTTTGACCATGTGTTTCTCCTTGTTTGTCGTGTGTTGATGTTTTGACCCCCTCAATCTCTTGAAGCCTTCTGAGTGTAATTTCCCCCCTTAGCCTGTCCCCTCTCCCTTCCCTCCTTCCCTCGCCCTTCCACCATCCCCCCAATAATCATGGTCGAGAGCAGCCCGCAACCAACGTGGTATCCGGCTCCATCCCGCCACCGACTAACTGAAGGCCAACATGGCCTATTATAATCTTAACAACATAACTATATAATGCAGGGAAGACATTTACCCAAGTTACCGGTTCCATATTTACTGTTGTTTCAACCCAATGGTCCCAGAACTGGGGCGGCTTCCCATCACTTTTAATTACAGGAGAAGCAGACCCACCAGGTGCCCCCGCCACAGGGAAGGACGTCCGCCATTTGACTTACTCCTAGCTGCATTTCAGAGTTTTCTGCTCCATGGGGAGCCCCAAAGGGAATTCCGGCTTAACAGTTGTGGTTTTAGTGTCCCGTTCTGTACAGGTTCTTGTTGTTTTTCCGGGGAGGGCCCCGAATCCGGCGTCTCCTGCTCACTCTCGTCCAGGCGCTCGTATATGGTTGCTCTATCTGATCCTAGGAGACTGATTCTCAATCCGATGCTCCACTATCTGCTCCCAACCCCAGGAACCTCTCTGCTTCTTTTAACAGGCGTATTTGCTTCTGTGTGCCTTCCCAGGTGAAATTTAGGTAGGTCGGGAAGCCCCAGCGGTAAGAAACCTTCTTTTCTCTCAACCACTCAGTAAGCTGCTTTAATGACTATTGTTTTAGGAGAGTGGCATTCGACAGGTCCTGGAATAGTGATGTGGTTGCTCCCCTGAATTGAATATTTTTAGAGGTCCTGGACTCTCGCATTATTTCCTCCTTCACCTTGAAAAAATGAATTCTTGCTGGGACGTCCGGTGGGGCCGAGAGAGTTTGCTGGGCTCTTGTACAGTGAACTCTGTCTATTTCAAGCGGGGCATCGCCTGGGAGCGTGATTATGAATCTAAATAGATCCTTCATGTAGCTTTCCAGGTCTGCGTCAGCAACCGAGGTGGGGATTCCCATAGGCGTATGTTGTTTCGCCTTGAGCGATTATGGCGTCCTCCTGTTTAGATTCCAATGCTTCTCATCTCGCCTCAAGGGCAGCAATCCTGTCCCTGTGTTCCTCAGTTTCAAATGATTGTTCACAGAGATTATTCTCGATATCGGCTGTTCTGCTTTCGACTGCTGCGACCCGCTTCTCCAGTGAAGCTATTTTACCCATGACTTCCTCTGTACCCTTTTGGAACTCCCTCGTCATGGCTGCTAATAGTTCCTGCAGGTCAGATTTTGTTACCGATTGTGTGAAAGAACTGTTTGATGTCCCTAATGGTTCCACAGGCTGTGAATCCGCTTAGTCTCCCTTTGTCAAGCTTTCAGAGTTGGGTTGGGTCATTAATGTGGAGATGTACACTTGCTTGATGATTTTCCTTCTTTTGCCATCTTTTGCCCTGTTTCTTTTGGGATCCGCGGCTTACTTGGTAGACCCCCGTTAGTGTCTCCCGCTCTCAGGGGGAGCCTCAAACTGAGCCGTGAGCACTAGATCGGCCTTTTCGCTACTTTAACAAGCTCCTTGGAGTCCCCCGATGTACGATTTCCATATATGGAGGACGATACTAGGATCTATAGGGGGCCAGAGTCCCAGCCTGGACTTCCGTGATGGGCCCCTGATTCAGAGCTATCAGGACTCGACTTGCGCGAGAGAGCGAACAGCCCCACCTCCTCCTTCGATAGTTGTGCTTGTTTGTTTGTTTGCTTGTTTATTTTATTTATATAGCACACCTGACCCAGAGGTATCTACTGAGGACTTTTGCAGGTTGAACTCCTATGACGCCTCTGAAGGCGCCCCTGGGTTCAGGTTGAGTTGTGTTGCCAGAGCGTATGGTGACTTGGACCAATAGCCTCCCCCAAGTCGTGGAGTTGGGAGGACAGGTGCAGTTGACTGGGGCTCCGTGCCCATGAGTCCACTTGGGTCTGCTGCGGTTCTGATTGTTTAAACAGCCCAGGTGCGGATACTGATGCACCTGCCGGTCCAATTGTAGCTTCCAGCTATTTTACGTTCGGCCCGGCAGCCCAGTGCAGTTCAGATAGGGTGATACTGGCGGGAGACGTTGTAGGGCTGCCAAAGTAAATCTGCTCCCCCCGCTGTGTTGACCGGGCTGGTACAAGTGCTGCAGAGCTGTGAAGCGGGGCTGGGAGTTGCATGGATTCTCATCAAACAGCGGAAATTAGGCTTTGGCTGCTATGGGGGGATTCAGCTCACCGTGACTGCAAGCATCACGGGAGCTTACTTGGACGTGGCTGGTGCTCTATGTACCTCGGGTGCTGCCCGGCACTAGTGGGTAAAGATAATCCCCTCTTACGCTGCAGTTCCTTCCAGGGCGAGCACCGTGGAGCTCCAGGAGGGTGCAGCCGCCATTTTCTTTTCCCCGGAGTCACTCACAGGATAGGTGCATTGGGAGTGAAGGAAGGGAGAACGCGCACTGCATTTCTGGCATTCAGTGCACCGTCCCTCCTCACTCCGTATGCAGTTTAATACATTTGCAAAGTGCAGTCAAGCCAGTTAAAATGCCGTCGGTGGCTGAGAAGAGGCAGGAGCTTCTACGCAGCCATGCCAGTAGCCACGGCACCAAGCCACGCCCCCCCTAGAAAAGCTTTTTGAGCAAACGTTTAAAAAGCGAAAGAATGAAATACATCAAAGATCTTAAAATGGAGGCGATAGGAGCAGCTGTAAGTATTGCGATTACTCACTGCACTTACTCTGATTTTCCCAAGTGACTTGGCAGGTCGACTAGGAGTCGCTGAAGATAGGTTTTACTGCTGTTGGATCCAGTAGAAGATGCCCAGAAGCTGTGGGTGCAAGGAGCATTCTGGTTGGGTTCAGGAGCTGAGTGCAATCCTCGCCGAAGAAGAAATGCAGTGAGCACTGATGCCGGCCTATTTAGAATACTACACCAGATGAAGGATGGCCGATTCCAGCGACAGTCACCGTACACGGGCGACAGCAGGCGTTCCTCCAGTCGCAAACAAAGACCGATCTCCAAGACAGGGTCCCTTGAAGCTGGGAAGGTGAACCTTGGCAGGAAGGCGACTTGTAGGACTAGCTGGCAACCACCGAAATTCCAAATGAAAATGCGGAATGGCAGCGCTTCTGGTGCGGTAGCCCAAATCAAAGCTCAGTCCACCGGGTGGTCTAGGGACACTTCTGAAGGCTCAAAGAAGCATTAACGCAAGAAGACGTTGAGGCTGGTTGGTTCCACCAGTCCAAGGTACAAAGCACTGACAAGGGCTTCCAGAGATCAGGTAGTCCAGCAGGGCTTCACTGGGACAGTTGCAGGAAAGGTCACCAGGCATCTTCAGAAGTCGTCTTCGGTTCTTCAGTTGTCTGCACAGCTACACCGGATACTTGGCTCTGTTTCTGATATTCTGGAATGGGTGCAAGACTCCTCTTCTTCTCCTAAGTTCAGGTGAGTGATAAAACGTAGCCCTCCAATAGCAAGGATCTGCACCACTCACTCAGCCAGTAGTGGTCCAATCAGGGACCACTGTGGCTTTCTTTCATGCATGCACACCAGACTCACTGGCACCAGAATGTGGATTGAGACCAGACAGTCCCAACCCGCTTGCTGGGTCCACACACACAAAACAGCAGCTTTCTCGGGGCAATGCATGACCATATTAGCGATTTCCTGCCCTGAGAAGGCAGGAAGAAGGCCAAATAATAACATGACCAAAGAACAAGCAAACAATAACGTGGCATGGCCATGTTGGGGCACTAGCCACTGTTAGTAGGCAAACGCACTAAACGCGAATGTGCATACTAAAAATTTAGCAAACATGGTAAAAAGGTACTTGCCGCCACTAGCTTATCTTTAGGCACATTAAAAAGTAACCAAAAATCCCATAGGTAAGTGTCTAGGGTGACACAAAAGTATCTCCATTGTACTGCATTGTAAGATGCTCTGTACAGTGTTAAAAAGTTACCAAAGAAGGTAAAAAGTAGAAAGACAAAAGGGAAACATTGTTCCCAGTACTGACAGACTTAAGGACTAGACAGTTTCCCAATAACAAGAGAGCAAAGGCCAGGGAAGTGTAGCCTGTAAATAGTCAGGACACAAGCAAAAAAGTGTGGAGGTCCATCGAATATGGTGGGAAAGTTGTCTAAAAGAGAAATCTTGCGTAACACCCCCTCCCCAAGCTCCTTATTATTCGCACTCGAAATGTAAAGGCTCTCACCGAGAGAGAACTCCATGACGTGCAGAAGCCGGAGATCCCGGTGGAGGACAAGAGATCAGCAACCAGTTAGAGCAGGATAAGAATGAGGAGGAGAAAGGAATGCGAGGCCTCCCTGTGATAACCAGCTTTGCTGAGGATTACCCACAAACCCTAGGAAAAGGCAAGTGTCAGATACTGGGATACCAGAGACTTTGCTCAATGACTCACATATTCATAAGGAACGGAAAGAGTACCTTGGCACATTCTATGGCTGCAGGAAAGCCATAGTTGAACTAGTAGTTTCCCCACATATTTATGTTACAAATCACCAGACCTATCCTGTCACGCTTGAATTACACTTTATGTCATCCCTGTTTATTATTGTAACCCTGCACTTTTAAAGTTCTCTAATAAATCACCTTGAACTTTAGTTTTCAGTGTTTGTATTGTCCTTGATCCCAGTCATCTACGTGATACCACCTAAACAAATCTGAGAGGACGGCGGAAAACCGCCCATAGGATGGAAGGAGAACTGAAGTAACCAACCGTCTGTCACGGAATGGAGGCAGGTGGTGGTGGACATCAAGACAGGAGTGAAAAGAAGGTTTGGTAGACAACCCTTTCACAGGTTCAGTCCCCGAAGCTTTGTCCAGAGAAGCAAAGCATATCGAAGCAGTTGCAGAACAAAATTCCTTTCAGTGGCTGCAGCCTATAGCTGAGCATGGTTGACTGGAGGGCTACCAGTCAATACCAGGTATACGTGTTGAAAGATGGAAAGTGGTGGTTATTTGGAGTGAGGTGAAAGGGTGAGCGAGGAGAGGCGTAAAGACAGAATATGAGGGAGAAGCAATCAGAGATGCGGGAGCAAAGTGAGGACGTGGAATAGAGGGGAAGAAGGCAGCAGAAAGACATGGAGCAGGGAGTTAAGAGTGGAGGAACTGGATTGTCAAAAAGATGCTGGAAAGACCTGAATAGGGTTGTAGAAAGTGAATGGAGGAGAGTCGAGCAGGCATACCTGGAGAGACGAGTTAATAATGGAGTAGGCGAAAAGCAAAGAGGAGAGTGCAAAGTTGGAGAGGAGCGGAGAAATTGGTGGAGGTGGAGAAAATCAGAAAGACCTAGACAAGGTAGTAGAGAGCGGAGGAGGAAAAAGAGAGTGGAGACCTGAAGAAAAACGAGTCACAACTGGATAAGGCTAAGCTTATCAAGATTTACAAAGGAAGGAGGAGAAAGAAGACAGGGGAGTTTGCCTAAGAATGGGGCAAGGAAAGAAAGAGTGAGTATTAGCACCAAAGGGTGGTTTGGAAAGTCAATTCCAAACACGCCCACAGGAGAGGTAAAGGTGAAGAATGAATGAATCATACAAGTTGTCAGTGGCCTTAGGAAAGGAGGAGCTGGTGGAAGAAATGGGAGAAAAGTAGGAGCTAAGGGGGAGGAGGAAAGTAGTAGTTATGAAGAGAGGGGAAGACATGAAGAAGAGGCACCTGGCTACCAAATGCTGCCGGCTACTGTGGCAGAATCAAATACCAGTATCTCCTGGCCCAGTAAGATCTAGCGATGCTTGACCCAGGCCTGGCACAGTCTCAAGATTTGCAGGTGGATGGGACCACCTAAACCCTCAGCATCATGATGCATTTTCTAAGGTGTATGTTTTGCGCTTAATACTTTTCCATACCATACCATACCATCCTGACAAAGATGCCTGGGCAGAATATCGAACATGCTAAGAAAGAAGTGCAGGGGACACTTGAGAGCCAGGGGCTGTGAGAGACTTGTGTTTGATTTCCAGGTATTGGAGAGTCAGAGAAGTGATGGGCAGGATGACTATGGTCTTTACGCAAGGTAGAAATTCTCCCGTTTTAAATATTTTGGAACCCCCTCATGCGTTTATAAAATCTTAATCAACCCCTGGATTTCCTCACGTTATAAAATACATCTCTTCATACAGATTTACTGAGAACGGCATAGAATTACAGTGACCTAACATGTATATTTTTTCAGGCCTAGACTGGATGCTGACTTAAATTGGCCTGGAAGAAGCATTCATTAGGTAAATAGGGTTGGATGCACAGACATACAGCTCCTGTGGAGTACCTGTGGTGTGCAAGTAGGTTTGAGAACAAGAGAGTTGACACCACCTTACTTCAATAGCAAATAGATGAATGGAGTGCTAGAGCTACAACAGGAGCACTGCAGACAACCTAAACCTGGACGCAGGTCAAAAAATACATACAAGACGATTTTATCTGACACGCTATAATGCTGCGTGCTCACAGAAAATTTGCACCAGAGGTGCTATTCCTTAAATGTACAACTCAATTCAGACAAAGTACAGAAGCTACGGTTTGCCAGCTATAATCTTCTTGTGTGCAAGTAGGTTTCACACTGAAAAGGATTGTGTTGTGTGAGAGTGTTAATGGCTGCACAGACTTACTGTAGCTGGAGAGGCTCGAGTGGTGTGCGAGTATGATTGGTTGGAACTCCCCAGCAGGTATCCTCCTGGAATTACATAGGTGCTAGCTCCACCTCCACCTGTGCTCCCTCCAGTCTGGTTTGATACAATCTGTCCTCCGGTGACATACATGGGCACAGACCCACTGCTGGCCACAGCTTGAGAAGTGGCAGGCGAGCTGTCCTGTTCAGGGGCCTCCTGGGATTCATAGTAGGTGGTTGGTGGGTTCTGGCTGTAGAGCTGAGTCTCAGTATATGGGTAGGCACCAGACCTGCTGCAAAGGAAAGATGAGGAATTGTCAGATGGTGGCTCATAAGCAAACTTATTTTCTTCAGAGAGAAGACAAACATTTTAGGCCAGCAATGCAAGTATTGTGCACCACACTCTAAATGCACAGTCACTGAATCTATTATTCTGCATGAGATAGTCACTTATTATTTTATTTATATAGGCAAATCCCTCATTTGGCCCTGTTTAGAGATGTTATATCACTGCATTCCTATTTGATTGCAGGTGAAGCACCCAGTTAACGTATGTGATACGGGAGCAAAATATCCAGTCATGATGGGGACCATGCAAACACTATCCCGAGAGTGCCAACAAACTTTACAAAGTTAACGTCACCAAAATATTATTCAAAAGTTCAGACCCATATATTCATATATATATATATCCACATAGTTACAAATCAGTTTGTTTTTTGTCCAGATCGAATTCGTCATTTCATATAGGTCAATAAGCATGCACCATTATAAGATCGATCCATTTTTGTGTACAGTTGGTTTGCACAGCCACAGGTTCACATCTGGCTCCTTTTCATACGAAAATCTGAGACAGACTATATCCTTTGGGGGTAGGGTGGGGGCTATGCCTAGGATATATTAAAGACAGCCAAACATAATTTACAGATATTTCTAGAATGTGTGAACACCATGCATACATCTATTTTTACTGCACTCAATGGTGTTGATACAAATCATTTGTTTTGATGCATTGAGCACATTGAATTCAGGGGTGCTTAATGTTTGTTTTTTACTAAGACGCAGACTGAAATTCTATGTAGACATCGTCTTGGGTTTTATAAGGCTTCCATTCCCTTCACCACTGGGCTGTATAGAATCATCCAGTAACAGGCGATTTTGCTAATTGCAATTTAGCAATCAACATTTCTTAAATCTTTTTGGAATTTTCCAATATAGGCCCCAGAAATAAAATGTATTGTAATTGGTTATTTATAACACGCTTAATACCCAGAGGTTTCTAAGCACGGACCCGGGGATGAAACCTGTGTTGCTCTGCGTCGTCTTGCTTCCAAGGGGAGCGTGATGCCCCTGAGCTATCCTCCCGAGACATTGCAATGGGTCCAACACCATTTCAAAAATATGACTCTAGAACAGCAACACTTTTGGACCAAACCAACCAGATGGACCAAGTGTGCTGCCTCAATGTTACACTTTGGGCATTTCATGAGATTTCAAGATTGTAATTCTCTTTTAAAGTGCAAATCATACATGATCCCATGCCTTAATGTTCCATGCTTTATTAGCTGTCTTTGAAAGTTTGAGGAATTAATACTAAGGGCCTCATCATGGGTTGGGCGGTTTCCTGACTGGGATACCGACCAACTTTATTTGTGTTACCGCCCACCCGTCCAGCGGTATTACCACCGGATCAAGGCTTGGGCGGTAAGCGTTATTCCTTCATGCCTCTCCTCTCCACCCAACTCAACTGACCTGCTCGTCTCCTCTTTTATCGGATTCCTCTCAAGCGCCTGCCTCACGCATCCCGCCATTGAAATATAAAAGGCTACTTTTATTTTCCATGGCAGAGGCCATCTTTGCTTTTTTTAATGGAAGATTGGACATGCACAATACGCACAAAACCAATGTCCAGTGTAAATAAAAACCTTTTAAATGATTAGTCCTGGGTGGAGCCCGGGTTGCTAATAGTGATATACCCCGCTATGGGGGCAGACAGGGCTGGCAAGGACCCCGAGGCCTCGCAAGGCCCTTGCAACGAGTCTTTACCCCAAAGCAGAGATTATTTATGTAGGAGTGACAGGCGATAACAATATTCAGCACAGATACAAGGCACGTATCCATGCTTTGATGATCAGCTTTTGATATATATTTTTGAAAGTGTGTCTGTCAGCCTATTTGTCCACTATGGAAATGCAGGGGGAACTAACTAGAGGACTCCAAAGGGAGCTTTCGCTAGGAATCTAATGGTGTGATTTAAAGGTGCTAAAACTGCGCCCCTGATGGATCAAATCAAACCAGATGGTTATTTTAAATTGCCGAGGCAATGTATGAAATTAGAAGTGATTCTTATTTTGCTTAAACAAGCGACCATAACAGGAGCTAAAAATGTGCTTAACAACCAACCAGAATAAAAGCTAAAAATGTGCTTAAAAAGCGACCAGAATAAAAGCTACACATTTGCTTAACAAGCAACTAGAATAAAAGCTAAAAATGTGCTTAACAAGCAACCGGAATAAAAGCTAAAAATGTGCTTAACAAGCCATCAGAATACAAGCTAAAGATGTGCTTAACAAGCAACCAGAATAAAAGCTACAAATTTGCTTAACAAGCGGCCATAACAAAAGCTAAATATGTGCTTAACAAGTGACCATACCAAAAGTTCAAAATGTGTTTAATAAGCAACCAGAATAACAGCTAAAAATGTGCTAAACAAGCAACCACGATAAAAGCTACAAATGTGCTTAACAAGTCACCAGAATAAAAGCAAAAAATGTGCTTACTAAGCAACCGGAATAAAAGCAAAAAATGTGCTTAACAAGCGACCATTACAAAAGCTAATAATGTGCTTAAAAAGCGACCAGAATAAAAGCTAAAAATGTGCTAAACAAGCCACCAGAATAAAAGCTACAAATGTGCTTAACAAGCGACCAGAATAAAAGCTAGAAAGGTGCTTAACAAGCCATCAGAATAAAAGCTAAAAATTAGCTTAACAAGCAACCAGAGTAAAAGCTATAAATATGCTTAACAAGCGGCCATAACAAAAGCTAAAAATGTGCTTAACAGGCCACCAGAATAAAAGCAAAGAATTTGTTTAATAAACTACCATAACAAAAGCTAAAAATTTGCTTAACAAGCGACCAGAATAAAAGCTAAAATTGTGCTTAACAAGCAACCAGAATAAAAGCTAAAAATGCGCTTAACAAACGACCAGAATAAAAGCTAAAAATGTGCCTAACAAGCAACCAGTATAAAAGCTAACAATGTGCTTAACAAGCAGCCATAAAAAAGCAATAAATGTGCTTAACAAGCGACCATACCAAAAGTTCAAAATGTGCTTAACAAGCGACCAGAATCAAAGCTACAAAAAATGTGCTTACTAAGCAACCAGAATAACAGCTAAAAATGTGGTAAACAAGCAACCAGATGTGCTTAACAAGTCAAAATGTGCTTAATAAGCAACTGGATAAAAACTATAAATGTGCTTAACAAGTGCCCATAACAAAAGCTAATAATGTGCTTAAAAAGCTACCAGAATAAAAGTTATAAATGTGCTAAACAAGCAACCATAATAAAAGCTACATAATGTGCTTAAAATGCGACCAGAATAAAAGCTATAAATGTGCTAACCAAGCCACCAGAAGAACAAGTTACTTACCAACTGTAACGTTCTTTCGATTGGATGTTCCTCCCACGTATTCCTCATCTTAGATATATAGCCTTACCTTCAGCTTTGCTGCTTCGGAAATGTTTTCTCTCTCCAGCAAAGGGCGCTCCACTCGAGGCGACTGCGTCGATGTCCCTCGGCGGCATCCGTCGAGTGCCGACGTCATCCGTAGTATAAATGCCTCGAGCGCGCCAGTTGGCCTCAGTTCTGTTTTTTCGTATTAGAGCCCATGTATTATAAACAATGGCGTGCCTCTTATTGACCCAAGCCTTGAAAGAATTTAGAGTGTAAACCACGTAAACTGTACTGTGGGGTAGGATGGGAGGGTCGATGAGGAATACGTGAGAGGAACATCCAATCGAAAGAACGTTACAGTTGGTAAGTAACTTGTTCTTCGAATGGATTGTGTCCTCCCACGTATTCCTCAACTTAGATAGACTCCCAAAGCAGTTTTGTATTGGAGGCGGGAGTACAGATGCCTTTTAGCATGTACCGAATGTAGTACAGATTTGGCAAATAAACCTCTTTGAGATGTAGTTGAGTCCAAAGCATAATGTTTGATGAAAGTATGCATGGATGACCATGTGGCTTCTGCACAAATATCTTGCACAGGGACACCCCTCTTAAGTGCTGTTGAAGTTGCTATGCCCCTAGTTGAATGGGCTCTTAAGCCCTCATGGGGATCTTTTCCGGCTAGCCTATAACACTCTGTTATGGCTAAAATTATCCATCTTGATAATGTTTGTTTGGTTACGGCTAGTCCCAATTTACGGCCAGTGTGTCCCACAAAAAGTTGATCACACAGACGTATCTTTGACAATCGTGAGATGTAAAAGCTTAGAGCCCTTCTGGGATCTAGCCTATGCAGTATTTCCTCTTCCCTACATGTGTGAGGAGGAGGATAGAATGCAGGTAGAATTATTTTCTGTGACAGATGAAAGTCTGAAACTATTTTTGGCAGAAAAGATGGTTTAACTCGAAGGACAACTTTATCTTTATGAAAGATGGTGTGAGGAGGACCACTCGAAAGTGCCTGCAACTCACTTACTCTGCGGGCTGATGTCAATGCAATTAAAAGTATAGTTTTTAATGTAAGAAGCCTTAACGGACAAGAATGTAAAGGCTCAAAGGGTGCACATGTCAGAAATTTAAGTACCAAATTTAAATCCCACACAGGAACTTGAAAAGATACTGGTGGAAAAACATTGTTTAAACCTTTTAGCAATTGTATTATTAAGGGTATCTTAAAATAAGATCTTTCTTCTGATGAGCGCTTGAAGATAGATAGCGCTGCTACATATCCTTTTATTGTCTTAACCTGGAGCCCCAGATTAGCTAAATGTAATAGAAAAGATAATACCATTGGAATGTCACATTCAAAAGGATCCACATTCTTATCCCTGCACCAGTTACTGAACTTATTCCAACGACACCGGTACAAAGATTTTGTTGCTGGCCTTCTGGCCGAAAGCAACACCTCCATAACATCATCCGGAAGGTCCCAATCCTTGTATCTCAACCTCTCAGAAGCCATGCGTGAAGGTTGAGTATGTTGACCTCTGGATGGAGAACGTGACCTCCCTCTTGCGAGAGAAGATCCTCTCTTTTTGGAAGACGTATTGGAGGGCAGATGGACATGTCGAGAAGGTCCGGGTACCACGTTCTCCTCGCCCAATCCAGGGCAATTAGGATCATGGTTTTCCTGAACTTTCTTAACCTCCTGATTACCTGAGGGATCACAGAGACTGGAGGGAACGCATACAGAAGAGGAAATTCCCACTCTACTACAAATGCGTCTCCTAGAGCTCCTCTCGGGAGAAATTCCCTTGAGCAGTACAGTTTGCACTTCCTGTTGACAATGGTCGCAAACAGATCCACTTGAGGGGTTCCCCAAAGAGTGAAGATCTCCATAAGGACTGCCTGAGCTATCTCCCACTCGTGAGAGACTGTGCTCTGCCTGCTCAGAGCGTCCGCTGCTGTGTTTTGCTCTCCTGCTAGGTGAATGGCAGATAGAGAGATCCCTTCTTGTATTGCCCAGAACCAGAGCTGCATTGCCTCTCTGCACAGTGGCAGTGACCCTACTCCTCCTCTCTTGTTGAGGTAGTACATGGCCACTGTGTTGTCCGTCATGATGAGGACATTATTTCCCCGTACAGAGGGCAGGAAGGCCTTCAGCACTAGTCTGATCGCCCTCAGCTCCAAAAGGTTGATGTGTAGTCTGGACGCCGATGGAGACCAACGACCACTGATTGTCAGATCGTTGGTGTGGGCTCCCCACCCCGTGAGTGAGGCGTCCGTCAATACAGTGATCTCCGGCCATGGCTGCCAAAAAGATTGTCCCTTGAGGATGTGTTCTTTGCAAACCTACCATTGTAGGTCCTGAGCTACTCTGGTTGGAACTTGTAAGAGATCTGTCATTTCCCCTGAAAATTGGGACCATTGAGTTCTGAGGGCCCATTGAAGGGATCTCATCCTCAATCTGGCCTCTGGCACCAGAAAAATGCAGGATGCCATGAGGCCGAGCAACCTGAGAAAATCGAAGGCCGGTAGATACTGGGCATTCTGGAATTTTGTCACCATCTGCAGAATGTGGTGAGCTCTCTCTTCGGGAGACGAGGCTTTGCCCGAACGAGTATCCAAGACTGCTCCTATCAACTGGAGCTTCTGTGATGGTATCATGTTTGACTTTTTTAAATTCAGAGAAAACCCTAGTTTGTGAAGGAAGTGGCAAGTCTTGGATAGATGATCCTGGACTTGTTCTGGAGAACGTGCCCTGATCATCCAATCGTCCAAATAGGGGTAGACATGAATCCCCCCTCTTCTGAGAATCGCTGCCACTACCGCCATCAACTTGGTGAAAACTCTTGGGGCGGAGGTCAACCCGAAAGGCAGAACTCGAAACTGATAGTGAGAGTTGCCAATCGCAAACCTCAGGTACTTTCTGTGCTTGAGATGGATTGGCACATGAAAGTAAGCATCCTGAAGGTCCAATGATACCAACCAGTCTTGAAGTTGGAGAGCCTGAAGGATCTGAGAAAGAGTGACCATCTTGAACTTGTCCTTCCTGAGGCACTTGATCAAGTTTCTCAAGTCCAAGATGGGTCTCAGTCCTCCGTCCTTCTTTGGAATGAGGAAATATGGGGCATACCAACCCTTGTTCCTCTCCGCTACAGGTACATGTTCTATTGCACCTTTCTGTAGCAGGGTTAAAACTTCCTGCAACAGGAGCGGGTCTGGATTTTTGGTAGAGTTGTATTCCGGTGGGTGATTCTGAGGTTTCTTTAGAAAAGGAAGGCAGTAACCATGGGATACTGTTTCCAGTGCCCAAACATCTGAAGTAATGCCTCGCCATTCTTTCAGATGCTGTGAGATCCTGCCTCCCACTGGGGTCTTGTGAGTCAAAACCTCAGAGTGGTTTTGCGGCAGCTCCAGCAGCGGCTGAAGGGACAGATGCTGCTGCTGGGGCAGATCTAGCACCTCTTCCTCGCCCCCGAGGAAATTTTCTTTGCCCCCTTTGATTGGCCTGTCCCCTTCCTCTCCCAAATGAGGAGTAAAAACGAAAGGGACGACCCCTCCAGCAAGATGAGCCTGTGTAGGGGGGTTGCTGAGGTTGTCGTATAGCGGCACTAAGTGACTTTGCCGCTGCCTTGGAGGTCTGCAGCTTCTCCAAACTTTCATCCGCCTTGCTGCCAAACAACCTCGAGCCATCAAATGGCATGTTAAGGAGTCTAGATTGAACATCTGGTACAACACCTGACTTCCTTAGCCACGCAAATATGCGTAGCACTGCGCTAGACGCCATGGACCTGCTGATACTGTCAGCAGTGTCCAAACCTGCTTGAAGGCATTCTCCCGAAGCCTCCTTACCATCCTTAATTATGGATAAGAAACCATCACGTTCCTCTCCTTCCGGGATGTGTTGAGCTGCCGCTGACATGCAGTCCCACAGAGTATAATTAAATCTAGCCAATGTACAAGATACATTGGTAGACTTCAGAGCCATGCTCCCTGATGTAAAGATCTTTTTCGACCAAGTATCTATTTTCTTGTCATCCCTATCAGGGGGTATAGTGGGGTATGCAGCATTTTTTGTTGATGTGGCTGCCTGAACTACCAGACTCTCAGGAGAAGGATGTTTACTCAAATACTCTGGGTCAGAGTAACAAGGTCTGTATTTTGCCACATATTTTTTATTTACTGCTGGACTAGATTCCGGTCTTTCCCAAGCAGCATTTACTCTCCTTTGCAGGGCAATATGAAAAGGAAGTATGGGGTCTGGTTGAGGACCTCCTAACAAAATATCTGTCATGTCATCATCCTGGTATACAGGTGCATTATTACCCCACCCCATAAACTCTGTTACTCTATTCATGAGTTTTCTGTAACCCAGATCAGCATGTTCTGCTGGATCTGGTCTCTCAAATTCATATTCAGGAGATGTGTCTATTCCACTTGCAGACTGTAAACATTCATACAAATCCTGCATTTTTGATTGAGAATTTATTAATTCCTCTGGAACATCTCTTGTCCCATATTTTACACCTGCTGATGTAACCTCAGGTTCATCTTGTTCTTCATATTCTCCATTTTCTGATGACATTTCTCCATATACAGATGACATAGTATGGAAAAAATCATGTCTGTTTTCAGGGTGAAATATTTTTTCAGGAATATGTTTCAACCCTGGTGTCGACGTCGACAGAAGCGTCGATGGCGCCAAAGTCGTGGCCGTTACCTTCGATGATGTCGAGGTATTCTTCGATGTTTTCGGAGGCACTACAAATGGCGTCGAAGGAATCTTCAAGGCAGTCGATGTTGTTGAAGTAATCTTCTAAACACTCAACGCCGTCGAAGAAATCTTCGAGGTCGTCGATAAAATATTCAACGTGACTTTTTTCTGTTGGGTCGTCGACCCTTTATACTCGACAGCCTTCGACAGAGGCTTCGAAGATATTTTCGTCGAAGTCTTTAATGACTTATCGATGTCGAAAGTCTTTTTCGTAGAGTCTGTCTTTTTAGGTGTCTGGGAAGAGTCCCTAGAAGACACCCTCGACAATTTCTTGTCGGACTTCTTAGTTTTAGACCTTCCTCTGTCACTTTTGTGACTAGAGGCATGACCTTCAACAGACATTTTTGAGGGGGTCTGGCCGCGTTCTCAAAAAATGTCATCATGGACTCTCTAAATGCTTCCCACTTTTTAGGGGAGTCATGTTTAGTTGGACAAGTAATAACTTCCTCCGAAGTCGAGGAAGAAGAAGAAGAGGGAGATCGGTGTCGTCTCTTTTTCGCCTTTTTGGACGAAGAAGAAGAGGACTTCCTTGATCTACTCCTCGATCGTGATTTTGTATGGTGTTTTGCCGAAGACTCAGCCGAGTCTTTCTTCCCTCTCGAAGAAAACTTCGAGGATTCCTCCCCCACCGCCAGTTTACCTCGTCATTCTTTCAAGGCCTTGTGGGTCATGGATTGGCACGAACCGCAGTCATCGATCCGATGTTCGGACCCGAGACACCAGAGGCAGTTACGGTGAGGGTCGGTCAGCAACATTTTTCTGCCGCACCTTAGACACTTCTTAAACCCCGTTTTCGGAGTAGATGGGTTCGAGGAAGACAACATAATCGCTTAAGACTGAAGCGCCGTTTTATTTCGATCCGAAGCGAAGCTAACGGAAAAACGGAACTGAGGCCAATGGGCGCGCTCGAGGCATTTATACTACGGATGACGTCGACACTCGACGGATGCCGCCGTGGGACATCGACGCCGTCGCCTCGAGTGGAGCACCCTCTGGTGGAGAGAGAAAAAATTTCCAAAGCAGTAAAGCTGAAGGTAAGGATATATATCTAAGATGAGGAATACGTGGGAGGAGACAATCCATTCGAATAAAAGCTACAAATGTGCTTAACAAGCGACCAGAATAAAAGCTAAAAAGGTGCTTAAAAAGCCATCAGAATAAAAGCTAAAAATGTGCTTAACAAGCAACCAGAATAAAAGCTACAAATTTGCTTAATCAGCGGCCATAACAAAAGCTAAAAATGTGCTTAACAAGCGACCAGAATAAAAGCTACATATGTGCTTAATAAGCAACCAGAGAAAAAGCTAAAAATGTGCTTAACAAGCGACCAGAATAAAAGATACAAATGTGCTTAACAAGCCACCAGAATAAAAGCACAAGAATTTGCTTAATAAGCAACCATATCAAAAGCCAAAAATGTGCTTAACAAGCAACCAAAGTAAAAGCTACAAATGTGCTCAACAAGCAACCAGAATAAAAGCTAAAATTGTGCTTAACAAGCAACCATAACAAACGCTAAAAATGTGCTTAACAAACGACCAGAATAAAAGCTAAAAATGTGCCTAACAAGCAACCGGAATAAAAGCTAAAAATGTGCTTAACAAGAGACCATAACAAAAGCTAAAAAAGATCTTAACAAGCGACTGGAATAAAAGCTAAACATGCACCAGAAATTAGTACAAGTAATCCGGTAAGATTATTACAAAAAAATCCAGGAAATCAGTCTTATCGACGCACAAAAAGTACACATCCCCAGTGACAAAAAGTCTGTAATCCTACCATCATGCCACCCACAAGATGATCTACTCATCTGATGCTCGGTGTAAAGAGGCAGCAAGGGCAGCATTGGAAAACCTTATGAAAATGTCGGTTACTTTGTAGCCCGGTCAAGTGCTAGTGATGTAATAATGTCATGAAGGGGTCTAAAGCTATTGAGCTGAAACACTTTGCTACCTATCTTACAACATGTGCGATTATCTATTGCAATTCCAATGTGGCAAGGTGTATGCTGGGAAGACATGAATGAGTTTTAAGGGACACATCATTTAGCATAAATCACCAAGGTGACCCCAAAGGGCCAGTGGCACATCACTTTAAGGATTTAAAACAATGTTGCTCAGGGTTCAAAATAGCTGGCAG
The DNA here is from genome assembly GCF_040938575.1 of Ambystoma mexicanum. Taxonomy (NCBI): domain Eukaryota; kingdom Metazoa; phylum Chordata; class Amphibia; order Caudata; family Ambystomatidae; genus Ambystoma; species Ambystoma mexicanum. The sequence continues at coordinate 1,292,104,910 of NC_090926.1, forward strand.
CTATTCCGCTCCTGCTTCTATCATTGGAGAGCCCGGTTAGCTTAAAGCCTGCTGTTACCACAAGCTACTGTTGGCTCCCCAGGCCAACCGGTACCTTACATACATCCACCTGTGACATTACCTTTCAGTGTTTCAAAATGTAAATAATAGAGAATTAGAATACATTTAAAATATAATGGGTCAATTCAATTGTGCATTGCATGTGAAAGTTAGATTTGAAGTACGTTGTGTACTCTATCCTGGTTCCCCAGCAGTAGCTCCTGCCTACTGGGTGATGGCTGACACCCAGGAGCTGCTGGTTTTAGCTCCTGCTCATTGAGTTCTAACCCTGTTGCTCAACCTTTCTTGCAAGCGTTAGAACAAGTCAAAACGTACCCACTTGATGGATGGATTACTAAAATTGCACTCAAGGGCAGCACAGAAAGTGCAGACGGCAGTGTCCCTGTAGCCCTGAGAACACTGTTTTGTTGGAGTGCTGGAACCAGTGAAGCTCACCCTCTCTGGAAGCATAAAACATGTAGTGCTGTGCGAAGCGTGAGTGCAAGGTCAAGCAGGGAAGTAGTGCAGTCTGCAGTGTCCCTGGTGACCTGAGAACACTGTTTTGTTTTAGCCACTGGAACCAGAGAAGCCAATCCCCCCACCCCACACACAGCCCGGAATGCTGTAAAACCTCAAGCACTGCGCAAAGCGCAAGTGCGAGGTCGAGTGGGGAAGTGCAGGAAAGTGCAGTCTACAGTGTCTCTGGAGCCCTGAGAACACTGTTTTGCTGGAGTTGCTGAAACCATGGAAACCACACCCTATCTGTAGGCTGTAAAACCTCAAAAGCTGCGTGAAGTACGAGCAGAAGGTAGAATTAGGAAGTCCAGGAAAGTGCAGGCGGCAGTGTCCCTGGAGCCCTGAGAACACTGTTTTGTTGGAATGCTGGAACCAGTGAAGCCCACCCTCTCTGGAAGCATAAAACTTGTAGCGCTGCAAGAAGCATGAGTGCAAGGTCAAACAGGGAAGTAGTGCAGTCTGCAGTATCCATGGAGCCCTGAGAACACTGTTTTGATGGAGATGCTGGAGCCAGTGAAAGCCACACCCACTCTGGAGGCTTTGATACATCAAGTCCTGCGTGAAGTGCGAGTGCAAGGTCGAGTAGGAAGTACAGGAAAGTGCAGTCTGCAGTGTCTATGAAGCCTTAAGAACAGCTTTCTACGAGCCGCTGGAACCAGTGACGCCACACTCCATCTAGAGGCTGCAACACCTCAAGCACTGCGTGAAGCACAAGGTCGAGCAGGGAAGTGCGGAAAAGTACAGTCTGCAGTGTCCCTGGAGTCAGGAGAACGCTGTTTTGTTGGAGCGATGGAATCAGGGAAGCGCAAGGTCGAGCGGGGAAGTGCAGGATAGTATAGTTTGAAGTGTCGCTGGAGCCCTGAGAACACTGTTTTGTTGGAGCTGCGGAAACCAGTAAAGCCACACCCCCTCTGGAGTCTGTAAACCCTCAAGCACTGCGCGAAGCGTGAGTGTAAGGTCAGGAAAGTGCACTCTGCAGCTCACAGACTGCAGCTGAAGTGCAAGGTATTGGCTTTGACTTGCCTGTCTATTTCGACACTGCTGACACAGTGAGCAATCTCGTTAGATTCTGTGACACATGTGAGCAACTCCTTAGTATGCCGTACAACTTGAGAAGCACATTAAAAGGTAGTAGTACAAATGGCACGATTAACATTACTGCTAGCTCGTTAATTAACCCTTGATTCGGTAACACAGCCATTAGATCGAGGATTGAGGAGGCAATTATCACTACTGGCGGATCCTTAACTAGAGTGACAGAAGAAAAGGACGTCTCTCCTCCTGAGCAAATGATAATAGATAATAAGTCTTCATTAAATTAATGTTACCGTTTAGAACAAGCAGTAACTAGAAGACATCATAATATATCTAATGTGGAAAACAATACTAATGAGCCTCAGCTGACATTGACAAACTCAGCATCACCGAATTTAAATATCACAATTGAAAGTGATGTGAGTGACAGGGATAGCTTTACATCGGAAATGGCCCAAAATGTCACCCTCACAATTGCGACAGCCGAAATGCCTGACATTATTTTTTTAAACACCCCCTTCACACCACATATACATGTGGGGGTATGGGATATTATATTAATATGGGGAAGCTCCGGGGGGTCTCCCCCGCACATCTATGCGGTGTAAAGGGGGTTAATAAAAAAAAGAAAAAAGAAAGTTGGCATTTTCGGCCGTCGCAATTGTACGTGGTCGCAGTGATCACATAGATCCCTTTATATCTATACCTCAGCACAATATTTTTACTGCCATATCGGGCATTATGCACATTTTAAAATAATTGGTTACGTGTTGTAATGATATACACAGGGAACTGCAAGAACCAGCTCCGGTTCCGCAAGCACCTGAAAACCTTTCTCTTTGCTTCTGCTTTTTCTCCTCCTCTCCTCTGCTGATCTCCTGGCTGTAACTGGAACTGCACTGGCTCCTGGACACCCTCTGATCTCGGGCCCAGGACCTTCCCCCGCCAGCATCACACACCTGCAGTGACCACATGGCAACCCCCGCACTTGGGGACTGTTTCTGTATCCCTACAGTCCCCCTACCAGCCCTTGACACCTGATGCCCACAATTACCCATGCACTTGCCACATGCTGGCCGTTTACTTACTGTTATCATCTTTGACATGTACTACACTGTCCCAGCCCCCTTCCCACGCACTTGCGCGATCAGAATGACACCTGGCCTAGTAGGATCATTGTCCGTCCTTCCTTGGTTCCCCTCCCTTGCCTCGTCGCGCCGTGAAACACTTGTGTATAGGTGCGTTATAAATGCCATATCATATCAATAAAATCTCATGGGGGCGAGTTGAAACAGCAGTAACCAATTTAAAGGATAACGTGTTCCTGATGGAGGATAGTGCCACACAGAGGCGTAGACAGGGTAGGGCCTGAGCGGGCAAGGCCCACCCAAAATCTGTAAATGCCCACTCATCAGCACTGTGTGGGCATTTACAGATGTTAATGTCACTGTGGTGGGCCCAACTACATTAGCTTCAAGTCCCACTTGTTAGACAATCCTGGCTACGCCTATTGTGCCATGGCAATGGGTGTCGGCAGGGCCGGGTCAAGGCATGAGCAGTTTAAGATGTGGACCAGGGACCCGTGGCCATAAGGGCCACACAGGCACCAGCTGCCTTCCTCCAGCATATAAATGAATGTTGTTTTCAAAAGGAGACGTTCTGCCTCCATGTGTCACTTCTCAACCTCCTGCTGTGACGCTGGAGTGTCATAAATCACCCAAGTATCTTATGAAAAAGGATACAGGTAACCATAAAGGATACAATTGGTAGGGCTCTTCTGGATCCTTGATGAATCACACGGCTTGACAGTAGTGAAGTCAAAAATAGACCTTTCAAATGATACAACTCTCTGACTAATAAAACAGGCAGAGGGATCACTGGAAAGGGTGTGGGAACATCATTGGAAGTCAGCGTACTATACAATAAAGTATAGTGAGGAAGTGTCCCAACATTAACTCTCACTAATAGCACAGCAATAGCGCCTAGTACAACACTAACCTGTAGATTCTGAACTGGAGGCTCTGCCAACAAGTCTCTGAAGAATCCAAGTAAGGAAACAACGACAAAAGGAGGGAAGGTTAATAAGGAAAATGTATATCCCGAACGGCACGAGGCTCACGCTAGATACCGGGTTGGTGCACCACAGGATAGCGTCCAAAGTACTGTGCACAATCACCTTCAAATAAACAGTTGTCGGCAGTACTTCCTTTCCCATGTAGAACAGAAATAATGACTTGAAATCCACCTGTTATCTCATCAGAGGCGCCAGGAAATAAATTAAAAGCGTAGCACAACTTGCGTGTGGAATTACACATGCAATGGTACATCCAGCCAGGAAACAGCATGTTAGAAACCGCATGTGGCTTACACGCGAACGAACTACACGTAGCCAGGAAGACGCACGTTTAAGAGTTCAGGAAACCGCGTGCGGTTTTACATGCAACCAATTTCCCTGAAGCCAGGAAAGCCTCAGGTTCAGAGTTCAAGCACCCGCATGCGTTTTTACATGCGAAAAAAGTACACGCAGCCAGGACAGCCACGCTTGAAGAGTTCAGGAAACCGTGTGGTGTTTTACATGTGACAAACTTACACGCAGCCAGGAAAGCCACACATGAAGATTTCAGGAACCGGCGCGTGTTATTACACGCGACAAAAGTACATGCAGTCAGGACAGCCGCGTTTGAAGAGTTCAGGAACCCGCGTTTGTTTTTACATGCAACAGAAGTACACGCAGACGGGACTGCCAGAACTCGCGTGTGAAGGAAAAGCCGTCTGTTGGTCTTCTAGTAGACGGCTGCCGAAAGTAGCGTGTAGAAAGATATACGTGAACAAGAAAACCTGCTGTAACTTCTTGAATGCAGCTCCTGGTGTTCGCGTGTGGAAGTAATACGCAGGAGGAAAGCCAAAGATGTAGCTGAAGAGATGCGAGGACGCAGATCAAAGTTTCAGCTACCAGACGCCATATTGGTTCAATCAGAAACAGCTAGCAACGTCCCCACGCTGCTTATGAATGTAATGCAATAACACACGTGACTATCCCTAATCATGTGAATTCAACGACGTGAATAATGCAAACATCGTTTTCCAGGCAAGATATCAAACAACCTCCATTTAGAATAGAAAGGCTTAGCAGTTCTATGGGCATATCCAGTTCTGTGTGAAGACGGTGTTCCAGGTCCTGAGGTAATTTGCCTGCCATGCATGACAGTGCCACCCCTTAAAGGGGCAGCCACTCCCCTTTTCAAGTGAAATTTACGTAACAAAGCGGAAGCATGGATATTGGAAAGAGGTTCCCAGGATCTGTCTTCGGGACCATACCCCTTCCAGTCCACCAGATAATATGGTTGACCAGAACAAAGTCTCATATCCAGTATTTCCTGAACCTCAAATTCATCTGAACCTTTCACTGAAACAGCAACAGGCCGTATAAGCAATCTAGTAGTATCGGAGCATGGTTTGATGAGTGACACGTTAAATACTGGATGCGCTCGCCATCGTGGCAATGCCAGACGGACAGCAGCCGGATTAATCACGTTGATTACCTCATATGGCCCAATGTACTTGGGCAACAGTTTCTTTTTACCAGGTATCAGTAAGTTCTTAGTGGACAGCCATACTTTCATTCCTGGTCTGTAAACCGGTGCAGGCACTCTGCGAGCATCAGCATAGATCTTATCTTGTCTTTTTGCCTGCTCCAATTGTTGTTTCACCTTTGCCTGTAAGGTTTTGAGATCTCCGATATTACGGCCTGCTGCAGGCGTATCCATTGACAAACCAGAATCCAAAGGAATGGATCTGGGGTCTTGCCCATACAGAGCATAGAAAGGGAGAGGTACCTATGGCACTATGGTAGGAATTATTGTAAGCAAATTCCACGCCCGGGAGAACAGTTGCCCAGTTTGATTGGAACTGAAGACACAAACACTGCAGATATTGTTCCATAGTAGTATTGACCCTCTCAGTCTGTCCGTCCGTTTGTGGGTGATAAGCACTGGACATCCTGTCATCCATAAGCAACGCAGAGGTCAGTGCTCTCCAAAAACGAGATGCAAATTGTGAACCCCTGTCAGTAATAACCACTGAAGGTAAACCAAAAAACCGAAAAACATGCCAGATGAATAAATCAGCCAAGACAGGAGCTGTTGGTAACCCAATACAGGGAACAAAGAGAGCCAATTTAGTAAAGTAGTCCACCACAACCCCCATATGGTATTGTAACCATTATTCCTTGGCAGTTCTACCACAAAATCCATTGATATCATATGCCATGGTTTGTGAGGAACAGGTAAAGACTGTAACAAAGCCACTTGTTTGCCAGGAGTGTTCGTGCATTGGATGCACACTGAACATGTAGAAACATAATCAATTACATCGTGTGTAATGGAAGGCCACCAACACCATCTCTTTAGCAGCTCTAGAGTTTTCTTTTGTCTGGGATGGGCTGCCACAATGGAGTTGTGTCCCCAACTGAGAGCCTTGTTCCGAGTGGTATCTGTTGGTAGATAATGCACCCCTTGTGTGAAAGGCAAACCGTTGTGTATGTCTAGGTTGTATTCCTGAACCAATCGTGGATTTCGTTCAACCCATTCCTGTAATTCCTGTTTTAGGGAAGGCTGTGCAAAACAGCTACATATCACGTGGTCTGCCAACAATGTATTTTGAACCGGAGGTCCTCCCTTCACCTGCTCACCAATGCGGGATAAAGCATCCGATTTGACATGTTGTCTGGCAGGGCGATATGTAATTTGGAAATTGTATTGAGCAAAAAACACATGCCATCTAGCCTGTCGAGCTGTAAGACATTTCATAGTTTTGAAAGCTTGGAGATTACGATGATCAGAGTACACCACCACCTGATGTTTGGCCCCAAGCAGATGATGTCACCATACCTGGAATGCATCCTTGATTGCAAGCAATTCCCTTTCAGTAACAGCATAGTTCTGTTCATATGGGGTTAGCTTACGAGAAAAGAAAGCGACTGGATGCTCCCCCTTGGTTTCTGCACAAACTTGCGAAAGTCCAGCTTCTGTAGCAACACTGGAAACATCAGCTTCTATGATAAACTGAATCAGGATCAGGATGTTGGAGTACAGGTGCAGTGGTAAATGCTTCTTTTAACATCTCAAATGACTCTTGTGCGTTCTGGTTCCAACAGAATGGTACCTTTGAACTAGTTAAGGCTGTCAATGGGGCCTCTGTCTTAGAGAATGAGCGTATAAACCTGCGATAGAAATTTGCAAAACCTAAGAATGATTGTAGAGACTTGACATTATGTGGAATTGGCCAGTTCAATATAGCCTTCACTTCGGAACGGCTCATTCGGACTCCATTATTGGTAATAGCATAACCCAAGAATTCAACTTCTTGCGTATGAAAAACACATTTCTCAGCTTTAACAAAGAGTTTGTTCTCTCGGAGTCTTTGAAGGACAGCTGACACATGCCTAACATGTTCTGGGAATGATGATGAATATATAAATATATCATCCAAATAGATCACCACGAACTGGTCCATCATGTCTCTGAAAATGTCATTAATGAAGAACTGAAATGTGGCGGGAGCGTTACAAAGTCCAAAAGGCATCACCAGATATTCAAAAAGGCTGTACCGCGTCTTAAAAGCGGTTTTCCACTCATCACCCTCACGAATGCGAACCAGATTGTATGCGCCCCGTAAATCCAATTTAGAAAGGTACATGGAAGTACCTGGCTGATCTAACAACACATTTATCAATGGTAATGGATACTGGCTCTTTATGGTGATGTCATTAAGAGCCCTGTAATCTATGCAGGGCCATACTACATCTCCTTTTTTCGGAACAAAAAATAATGGAGAGGCAGCAGGCGATTGAGATGGCCGTATGAACCCCATATCGAGAGCTTTAGCTATGTACTCTTTCAAGACTACATCTTCTTTGGGAGTTAAAGAATAAACTCGACCAGTAGAGATTTTGGCCCCAGGAATCGGTTCAATTGGACAGTCATACTGTCTTTGTGGAGGCAGCTGTTCTGCCTGGCCTTTGTCAAAAACATCTGCATACTCCGTATACTTGCATGGTATATGTGTACTACTCTGATGTATAGCACTGATAATAGATGAACCTCCCTCCGTAGAGGCCAATATATGTGATTTAGTTGACACCACCTGACTTGTAAAACAATGTTCGTTACAATAAACAAATGGATATTGAATCAGTCCCGTAACCCAGTCAATAGTCGGATTATGGAGAGTCAGCCAGGCAAGACCAAGCAATAGGTTGTAATGAGGAGCCGCAATTACATCAAAAATCATCTCCTCTGAATGACCATTTGGTAAAACCATTCGAATAGGTACAGTCTCTTTAGTTACCATACCCGAAGTCAATACTGACCCATCCACAGTGCTCACTGTTTCAGGTTTGTCCTTGGTTATCAGGGGTATAGAACATTTCTTAGCATATGTGATGTCAATGTAATTATTCGTGGCTCCGGAATCAACCATAGACCAGGAAACTAATTCTTGGTCTGCAAAATGTAACGTCACCTCCAAAGCTATTGGCACAAATGCTGGAATTGTATGGGAGTCCGATGTAGCACTCGACACAGGGACTCCTGCTAATGTCGAGTTTTGGCGTTTCCCGAACGCTTGACTGGTTTCTTGGGACATGCAGCCAATAAATGCTCAGAAGAACCGCAATACATGCATACATTGTTTTTTCTTCGGTTCTCTCTTTCTGTGTTAGATAATCGACCTCTCACGGCTCCAATCTGCATTGGTTCAGGCTCATTGGAGGGAGCTGCCGGTACATCCGTATGAACAGATGCTTGCAAGAAAGGTTTTTTCCTCCCCTTTATGGGCATTTCATCGAGCGTCGATTTGCAGAATTAGGTCGAGCAGTTCTGTGAACCCCGAAGGGACCACATGAACGGTAGACAAGGTGTCTTTTAATTCTTCTTTAAGACCCTTGTAGAAAACAGCTGTTTTCTTATCTTCAGGCCATTGGGTCTCGGCTGATAATTGGTTGAATCTGGCTATATATGCCAATAAGGTTTGACTACCCTGTTGTAGAATAATCAACTCCAAATCTGTGGCTTGAGTGGCATAACGCATATCAAAGACCTTACTCATGGCTGCCAGAAGGTCGTCACAATCGTAAAGCAAGGGGCTATTTGTCTCCAATAAAGGATTAGCCCAAGCAGCAGCAGTACCACCAAATGGGAAAGCACGCATGCTGCCTTTGTAGTTAAATCGCTAAACGAGTTAGGCCGGCAAAGGAAATGGAGTCGGCACTGATTGACAAAGGTTCTATAGGTTTTACGATCACCAGTGAACCTTTCCGGGGGAGCCAGAGGAAACTGTGTTGGCATAACCACTTGAACGGCTTCCCGTTGTGGTGCCGGTGTCCCGGATCCAGATGCCGTGGCTACTGGAGTCTGCGTTCCCTGAGGAGGGGCATGGATGGCATCTTGCATAACATCCATGCGATGACGAAATGTGTCCTGTGCCGTAATCATTTTGTTTCTCAAATCAGTGATTAACTGAGTCAAGACAGCGAAAGGATCCGTACCTTCCATGGCTACTGATTCTGTCATAAATCACCCAAGTATCTTATGAAAAAGGATACAGGTAACCATAAAGGATACAATTGGTAGGGCTCTTCTGGATCCTTGATGAATCACACGGCTTGACAGTAGTGAAGTCAAAAATAGACCTTCCAAATGATACAACTCTCTGACTAATAAAACAGGCAGAGGGATCACTGGAAAGGGTGTGGGAACATCATTGGAAGTCAGCGTACTATACAATAAAGTATAGTGAGGAAGTGTCCCAACATTAACTCTCACTAATAGCACAGCAATAGCGCCTAGTACAACACTAACCTGTAGATTCTGAACTGGAGGCTCCACCAACAAGTTTCTGAAGAATGCAAGTAAGGAAACAATGACAAAAGGAGGGAAGGTTAGTAAGGACACAAACGACACGAGGCACACTCTAGATACCGGGTTGGTGCACCACAGGATAGCGTCGAAAGTACTGTGCACAATCACCTTCAAATAAACAGTTGTCGGCAGAACTTCCTTTCCCACGTAGAACAGAAATAATAAGTTGAAATCCACCTGTTATCTCATCACAGATGCCAGGGAATAAATCAAAAGCGTAGCACAATTTGCGTGTGGAATTACACGTGCAATGGTACACCCAGCCAGGAAACAGCACGTTAGAAACTGCGTGTGGCTTACACGCGAACAAACTACACGTAGCCAGGAAGACGCACGTCTAAGAGTTGAGGAAACCGCGTGCGGTTTTACACGCGACCAATTTCCACGCAGCGAGGAAAGCCGCACGTTCAGAGTTCAAGCACCCGCGTGTGTTTTTACACGTGACAAAAGTACACGCCGCCAGGACAGACGCGCTTAAAGAGTTCAGGAAACCACGTGGTGTTTTACACACGACAAACTTACACGCAGCCAGGAAAGCCGCACGTGAAGATTTCAGGAACCCGCGTGTGTTATTACACGCAACAAAAGTACACGCAGCCAGGACAGCCGCGCTTGAAGAGTTCAGGAAACCGCATGGTGTTTTTACACACGACAAAAGTACACACAGCCAGGACAGCCACGTTTGAAGAGTTCAGGAACCTGTGTGTGTTTTTACACGCGACAGAAGGACACGCAGATGGGACTGCCAGAACTCGCGTGCGAATGAAAAGCCGACCGTTGGTCTTCTAGTAGACGGCTGCCCGAAAGTAGTGTGTAGAAAGATACACGTGAACAAGAAAAGCTGCCGTGACTTCTTGAATGCAGCTCCAGGAGTTCGCGTGTGGAAGTAACACGCAGGAGGAAAGCCAAAGATGTAGCTGGACGCAGATCAAAGATTCAGCTACCAGACGCCATGTTGATTCAATCAGAAGCAGCTAGCGTTGTTTTCCAGGCAAGATATCAAACAACCTCCATTTAGAATAGAAAGGCCTAGCAGTTCTATGGGCATACCCAGTGCTGTGTGAAGACGGTGTTCCAGGTCCCAAGGTAATTTGCCTGCCATGCATGACATGGAGAGACAAATACCCCCCTCCAGTAGCCAACCAGATGCTGCAGGCCTGCAAGTGCTGCTTATCTCTTTCTTCAAGCAGAGCATTTTAAAGTGGGAGTGATTTACAAGTGATGTCCCATTTAAGAGACAATTGGGACATTTTTATTTTGAAAGCACCAGTTAGCTGCCTAAAATCTGTGCCCTCCTCTTAGACAATTAAACATATCACACAAATCGTTTTAGCCTATGGACCTCATCGCGAGTTGGGCGGTGGCTCTTAAATATGGCAATAACGGTATTACCGCCTATCACGAGTTGGGCGCTAAATGGGCTGTATTACTGTAAGGGAGGACTAGGAGGACCAGGAAGGGGGGGTTGCAGGACGAAGATACCTTGGAGCAGATGGGGACCCAAGAATCGTATGGCTATGAAGGGGCAGAGCTGGATATCACAAAGACGTACACACACGCTCTAATGGAGGGAGCCGATGCTCACAGTAGGGAGAACCGCCACGGCATAAATACGGATAAAGAACAAAACAGACAAAACAAGCTGCACTCACTTCACAGGAACGCCAGTGCAAACAGCGGCGAGTACATCTCGCCACCAAGATGAGAGGCTGTAAAGAGGGGGCGCTGCCAGCTCGCCGGACCGGTCTGCGGGGATGTAGAGGGACGCCACGCTAGAACAAGAGGACCCGGGGCCAGAACTCTCCCTTATGCTATACGGCCACAAAGCCGAAGAGATCAGGGCGAGACAGGCTTCAGAGACGTCACACAAGACTGTCGCGGGGAGTCGAGATTGAGGACATGGGCGGTAGCTTTTGAACGAGGCAGAACGAAGCAAAATCAGCCAATACAAGGCAATCTAGGCAGGGCCAGGTCTGATTGGTGGGGAAGTGAGTTATGCAAAGGAAAGAAAAGCCCGCAAACTCACAAATTCTGTTGCTCTCATTACAGAACGTCAAAGAGGGAGGCGAGAGAAGGAACAAATGGTGGGCCTATCCGGGCACCAAGGAGTAGGAGAAAGCTAAGGGAAACTAGCCTCTACTCCATAGGGAAAGGACCTTGACAGTGAAGAAACCGTCAAGGACACTTATAAGGGCATTTCATTTGCCTGTTGTTTGAAGAATAAACATAAATTCTATAGAATCCCTCGGCTCCCGAGTCATAATTCCACATTTACCTATAGATTTTCTGGAGGTGAAAATCCGATTTAGCGCCCTGCATTACCGCTGGCTGTATTAGCGCAGAGTGTTAGCATCAAAAATTCCAATGGACTCAATAGGGAATGGGTATTTATCATTAAAGGAATAGTGCACTCAAAAAGTTTATTGTCCCGATCGTTCGGGCATGTGGTTTTAAGCAAACGTTGATCGATCGTAAAGACATTTCAAATGCACCTTACCGTAGTTTTCCTCACTTTTACACATGCAAAATCAGACAGCAGGACACGGCCATCTTGTGCTGATCTTATCCGTTGCTGCATCGCCCTAAGGTGAACTGCCCTGGTGGCACTAAATCATATCGCCCCCCCCCCGAAGCTGACATCACTAGACGCGTATGGCCCACACCAATGCACGTCTCGTGTCAACGTTCTCTGCGCTCCAGCTAATGACCTGTCTCCATGGAAATGGCAGGACGCCTCTTTCCTCATTAAGTATAAACAGACCGCTTCTCATCAGACAACACCAGAGTTGCTTTTTCAATCGTTTCATTGTCTTTTTATGTATAACCTGTGGCTTGTTTCTGCTCTGTTCAGCTATCTTCGTTGCTCGTATCCCGTGCAAACAGATACAAGTACTATCATTACTATCTATTTTAATTTTGTCGTACAATGGCAACAATACAGCCCTACCAGTACGAGCCGGAGTATTCCGAGGCAGAATTAGTCGAAAGAGAAAGATGAGGAAATGATGGGGTTTCGGACGACAGTTGGGAGGACGAATCACTGGATCAAGAGTCTGAGCCTAGTCGCATGGAAGTAGTTTCCACCTTGTGTACCTGCAATCGGTGCAAGGTCATGCCAACAGAAGAGGAGAACTGCTGCTGCAGAGAAAACTGTGGATGCTTGACCTACATATTAGAAGACGACATACCAACGATATGCGTTACTATGCTGCAGGACTTCAGGGCAGCCTGGCTCACAAGGTCCGTGTTGAGGATTATGATGGTGCTTATGCACGAACTTCGCGCAACAGTTTGCCCTTGCAAAGTAACGAGTAAGTATACTCTAGATTTGATGTCACTTTGACCACTGAGGCCACTAACATTTCTTGTATGTCTCCTATATTGTCGTAACTTTGATCTATCACCGCCAAATTAATGTAGTCTTGGAATTCTATACATCACTCGCAATTTGGGGAAATCATAGTGGTCATCTTATGTGTCTTTCACGTACAACCAAGAAACAATATTTCTCTGTGCACCAAAAGTTATGGATTGCATGGGGGTTCACTTGTGTAATGTGTCTACACTTTAAAGCCCAAGTTGATTGATCCATAAAGTAACATTTGTACTGGCAACTATGCCATAGGATACAAGATTGCATTTTCAACTAAGGTTTGATGCACGTATCATGTCATTTTAAATACAGTTTGTATGTTTCTCTTCCACAGGTGGTACAGGCTGGTGGCCTATCGTGCGTTTTCATGGTGGTTTCAGGGAGGCTTGGATACTGCGTTCGATGAGTAATACCCGCCTGTGTCATTGGTGCCATTAGAGCCACATTCCCCAGTGACAGCGGTCAGTACAGGGGATTTTCCCACACCGTGCTGCAATCCGAAGTATACAATGTGTAGTACATTTGTGCCATCAACATCAGCAACAAAATAAAATACAACTGAACTTTTATGAATGGTTGTTTCAGTTTTTCAGTGAATGCAGGACACGCTCACTTGCCCTGGCAGGGCCGACTGGGATGGAACGACAGAGGTGCCAAACACCATGTACACTTCAAAGGTATCTTACGCGCACGGGCCATTGTTCACATGGCCTAGCCAGACCCAGTGTCTCCAGGTATGCTCCCCTGAAGCAGAGTGCGCCCCTGCAATCCACATAAGTGTGTCTCCCATCAACAGTGTTCTGGGTCTTTTCTGCACACCTCATGCCCATCCATCCCCTTCCACTATCAATGTCAGTTCCGCCTGTGGCCGTGCCCACCCGAGGGGGCTGGCAGGATGGGAACGGTCGAGGTGCCAAACACCATGCACACTTCAAAGGTATCTTATGCGCAGGGGCCATTGTTCACATAGCCTAGCCAGACCCAGTGTCTCCAGGCATGCTCCACTGAAGCAGACCGCGCCCCTGCCGTCCACATAAGTGTGTCTCCCATCAGCACAGTTCCGGCCCTTTTCTGCACGCCTCATGCCCATCCATCCCCCCTCCACTATCAATGGCAGTTCGCAACCTGTGGCCGTGCCCTCCCGAGAGGGCTGGCAGAATGGGAACGGCCAAGATGCCAAACACCATGTATACTTCAAAAGTATCTTCAGCGCAGCACACATTGTACACATGGCCCAGCCAGACCCTGTGTCTACTGGCTCCATTGATTCAGACCAGGCCCCTGCAATCCACATAAGTGTGTCTCCCATCAGCAGTGTTCCGGGCCTTTTCTGCACGCCTCATGCCCATCCATCCCCCCTCCACTATCAATGGCAGTTCGCACCTGTGGCCGTGCCCTCCCATGGGGGCTGGCAGAATGGGAACGGCCAAGATGCCAAACACCATGTATACTTCAAAAGTATCTTCAGCGCAGCACACATTGTACACATGGCCCAGCCAAACCCTGTGTCTACTGGCTCCATTGATTCAGACCGCGCCCCGGCAATCCACATAAGACCACGCCATAAACACGTCACTCATTCACATACACACCCACTTTTCTAATTCTTTATAAACCCCATGATATTTATCCTGAGAACATCTGTGTCATGATCACTGCTTCCAAGGAGCTAGGACCAGCCCAACGTCCTTGGAAGCAGGCCCCTAACCTTCATCCTAGGCACCAGCCGGTCCCCACTGGGACCTTTTGGACCTTATCCTGGCGCCGGTGGCACCAGGCTCATCAAAGTCACTGGTCCCGGCACTGGAAGCGCCGGGCTCATAATTTGTATGAAGATGCTTGGGTGGACTTACCTGCAGCAGACCATGCTGCTTACTTACCAGCCACATAGGAATCCTCTGTGAGCCGGGACTACTTTCTTGCCTGGGTGGGGCAAGCTCCACTCCCTGGATACAACACTGGAACTCTTCTGGAACAGGAACTCTTTTCTTACCTAGGCGAGGCCGTGGAGGAAGACGCCTCATCACTCCAAGGCTATTTAAACCACACCCGATTGATGAAACGTGCTTCGCGTTATTCTGCATCTGCAGCAGAACGCTCACCGTGTCTGTTCCAGTTTTCTTCTTTCCGATCCTGAACCTGCAAGAACAAACGCTTACCATTCCTGTATCCAGCCTTCAGTAGCACCTGCAAAGACAAGAAACAACAGGTTAGCACGGCAACCTTCACGCGCAGCGCTTTCCTCACCTGATCCATCGGCAGCTACCATCTCTTCACGCTGCTCCTCCGCCTGTGAAGACAAAAGCATAGTTATTCCTGTGTGGAATTACTTACCGGCACTCCGCGAATTCCGGTTTTCTTCAACGCTGCAATCCTGCACCTGAAAGACAAAAGAAGAGACATTAGACAGGTATTTTACTTACGCGCCATCGCGCCCGCCACAATAGGGCGCCTGCAAATACTCAAGCGTTTCCAGCGTCTCTTCAACACCCGAACTCACAACTGCAAGGGAAAAGAGACAGTTAGAGAGCTTTTGAAAAGCAGGCAACCGGCATTTACTTACGCATTTCCAAGCGCTTCATTCCAAGACTCTGGCTCGAACTTCGGCTTTCTTCACACCATCTTCTACCTCAAGAGCCCTGCAAGACAAATAGAAAAAGCATTATACAGAGCCCTGTTCCACATTAACGTGCCCACGCGCCTAAAGACTGTAAGGACTTAAAAGGTGTCCGGAAACTCACAGTTCGTACAGTTAACGACGGTAGCAATCCTCTAATGTCAAAAGGCCTACGTTTCACCCAGTGAAGGAACTGGCAACGGCACCCTGCACCAGACGCAGATGGAGTCCAGCATTCACCTATCTAAGGTGAGCACGTTGACCTTGGGGCTCCACGGAAAAGCGAGGAAGGGAAAGGGAGAGAGATACCCGACAACCCCACATCATTAACCCCATATTCTTTCACCTGCAGATATCTCACTCTTCGAGTTAGACACACAGTGCGAAGAGGCTCAGCCCCGGAAGCCAATCGAGTCCTGCACTTCACTTTTCGAGTCACAGACACCATCCTGCCAAGACCGGCGCCTCCGTGGGAATCAGGTGAGCGTTACAATCTGTGAGTACTGAAAGTCAGCTCGTCATCGTGCTACCTGTGAACATCTCCGAGCACTAGAAGTCAAGTTGTCATCGCGCTGCCCGTTCTCCTGCTACTCACTTCCCTCCTTGCTGAATCTAAATGTTTGTTAGTCAAGGTAAGGGCAGGTCACCTAATTTTCTCTTTTTGATTTCTAAATTTCGATCTATTTCGAACGAATGTACCCAGCAGTGTTCATTCATCTCATTGCCTTTACCATTGTCTTCTGTTTAATTTGTTCTGTTCTCGATATATAGCAAATGTCATCAGTGTCAATTGGGATAGAATTGCATCCTTCACGGACCATGTCTATGAGCATGCTTCCTTTTGCTGCATGAAAGTAAATTCAACGGACATGTAACACGTTACGATTTGCGTCACATCAATCAATTCTGTATGCAAATTAACCTAGTGTATAGTCGTCTACGCTGCACAGGTTTTGCTTCTGTGACCAAAACAAACATTGCATAGAGAAATGATGATATAATTCCATCTTTCTCACGCATTCATGTAAAACAATTTGTTAACTATGTGTGCTTTTTTTAACAGATTTCTCAAGAATGCCTGCTTGTATGGTTTACAGTTGAAGTTCTAAGATTTATAACAAACCTAAGAGCACAATAATGCATACATTCCCCAGGAATGTAGATCTAATAAGAGAATGGGTCAGATATTGTGGATTTGCGCCTGTCGAGCTTGAAAGTAGAGCCCAGGAAGTCTTGGGGGACTTGAGCGGTGATCGATTCCGCATCTACAGCCTGCACTTTACCCCGGATATGTACGACCAATCGCAGTAGACAAAGAAGCATCGACCCAGAATGTCTCGTAAATTGCTTCCAAATGCAATTCCAACTCTATTAATGCACACGCGGGACCACAAGAGTTCCGGATGATGAATTAGCTGTAGGCCTTGGGGTACTGAGCAGGTAACTACATGAAGGGATTGGTGCTTTCGGTGTAAATGTTTCTTACTAAACTTTGCATATTTACTAGATTTTATTGCTTTGTAACTATACCCCATTCTGCTAGACATCTGTCCCTAGTTTTATGAGCATCATAGAAACAAATTATGAACATAGAAAACTATGCCATAGTGCCCTTCGAAATAAGCATAATCTTTTCGTAATCGGTTGCTTCACATGTCAATTCTTTTAGGTGAGCATATTGACTGAAGCACAGACCATCGGTTGTGACGACATCACTGATACGTCCAGTATACCAATGGTGATCCATACAGACTTGCAGAAGTTCATATTATTGAGAGTTGGATCTTGCCACATATATAATTCAAATCTAATTTTCCCTTTACCAGTTTGTGACAATGCACTGAAAATGAAGGAGCAAGATTCTGCATCCATTTCTTTTCCCGGAGTCAACAACAACTTGGAGCGCCTATCAGGTAGTTTTATTTCGCTTTTCGATTACAGGAATGAATTATGCATGGAATTTTAAATAATATGAAATAGTTTAAGTATCCTGTCGATTGTTTACATAATGTTTAATTAATGGGTTTTTATTTATATGTACCATTGTCTGCATCCTATTGTCTCTGTTCCATTTCACTGTTTTCATCCATACTAAAACAAGTACTGTGTTACAGGGGGATGCTGGTACCTCGACTACAATTAAATCATCCTTTGGAGCTGGTCCAGAGTATGAGGTATGTGTACGGACAGTTCCCTTGAATGAAAGAAAGTAAACCCTACATCTGATACGATTAGACAGTGACATACATATAAAGGAGCAATGTTTCAAACTTTTATCATTTCAGCTCTAACGTTACAATTTCTACCCTAATACAGAATACAATGCAAAATGCTTGAGTGCAACATTACAATCAGTAGGTTTTGCACGGTGATCTCTGATCGAGTACACTTGCCATCAATCAGGTGAAATTCGAAATGTCTATTTTGACTAAATGACGTACACTATTTACGAGGGTATGTATGTATGTAAGCGATGTGTGCGATGAAAGAATTTGATTTCAAATACGATTTACTTTTTTTAATGAATATTCTATTCAAGAGATGTATGCAAGGTCGGGAATTAGAAGAGGAGGCACATGGATCAGAGGTGGTGGACCAGCTTGCTGGTGCGGTCAATACAGTGAAGAACACGGTTTCACAGAAAATCAAAAAAACAAGGGTAACTTACAAACAATTTCGTTTACGAAAAGTGTTTTGGGCTGGTGTTGTCTTCATAACATGTTTTTTTAATCTAAATTACTATATACTGTATTTTGGATTTACATTGCACATGTTTTTACAACCCATCTCCTAAAGGCCCAGAAGGAAAAGAAGTATAAAGACACAGACAACAAATGAAACCAAAGCTGCTGCTTGTCAAACAGATTTCACCATGGATCAACTAGTATTTGAGGCGCAGCGTGGTCCAGTCAATAAGCAGACTGAAGATGCCTATGCCCAATGGCCAAAAAATGAATTGAATGTGACCGGCGAAGCAAGAAAAGTGTTTTTGGACCATTGCTACAATGTGAGAACTCAACAAGATGAAGAAGAAACTGAATATAAGGAAGATGCTTTTGAATTACTCAGTGACCACTTCACACAATCTACACCCGCAAAAAAAGGGCCACCCAATAAACAATTGACATTGATGGTTTCTCCAATTCATTTGCAAATAACACAAGCTGAAATAACAGAAATAGCAGACACTGAAGCCTCAACGCAACTGACCGAGGAACTTGCCAAAGATCTCGACTTCAGTGTGTCTAGTTTGGCCGATATGTCTATCACAGTTGAGTCTCAAACCACCTTCATGCAGGACGATAGTCTAATACAGGAGCCCAAATACATTGTATTCCACAGCTGCCTGGTAGAGATTATACTGATGCTGAAATGTGACCATCCAGTGAGGGGGGAGGTATGCGGGCAGCTATTGGTGAATGTGACTTGTGTTTCACAAGGCACTAACCTGAAAATCCAAGCCACCTGTGCCCAGCTCCATTTGCATGGTCCGCTTAACCTATGCTGGGCAAAGTGCCAGCTGGAAATCTACTGTGTGCAGCAGCTTTACTTTTCAGTGGCTCTACTTTTAGTAAGTTGTCCAGTTTCTGTACATTTGTGGGACTTCAGTTCCTCTCTAAAACGCAGTACTACAAATATCAACGAGAATTTGTATTCCCCGCTATTAATGAAGCCTGGAAAATTTTAAAAATTTAAATTGAAAGGACATTCTCTGACAAACGTTTCAGGCTAGCTGGCGATGGACAGTGAGACAGCCCCGGATTTTCAGCAAAGTACTGCACAAACCACTTTCAGGACATGGAAACTAAAATAATTGTGAGTCCGGTGGTAGTGCAGGTGTCCGAATGTAAATCCTCAGTGGCCATGGATAAACATGGTTTTACAAAATCCCTGGAAGATCTCCAATCGAGGGGAGTGCAAATAGACCTCATAGCCACCGGCAGACATGTTTCAATAGCCAAGGCCATGCGAGAGCAGTTTCCAAACATTCGCCATCAATTTGATGTATGGGACGTTGTCAAATCAATCAATAAAAAAATCATAGCTGCTGGTAAAAAAAAGGGTTCTGAACAAATTTTACAGTGGTCCCAGTCTTTCAGCAACCATCTTTGATGGGGCTCCAAAACCTGTAATGGGTCTGTGGAAATTGTACTTGAAAAATGGCGCTCATTGATGCACCAGAAAGTAGTCCCGGCTCACAGAGGATTCCTATGTGGCTGGTAAGTAAGCAGCATGGTCTGCTGCAGGTAAGTCCACCCAAGCATCTTCATACAAATTATGAGCCCGGCGCTTCCAGTGCCGGGACCAGTGACTTTGATGAGCCTGGTGCCACCGGCGCCAGGATAAGGTCCAAAAGGTCCCAGTGGGGACCGGCTGGTACCTAGGATGAAGGTTAGGGGCCTGCTTCCAAGGACGTTGGGCTGGTCCTAGCTCCTTGGAAGCAGTGATCATGACAGCACCCCCCCTCAAGGCCCCTCCTAAGTGTGTTTTCTCCGGGGGTTTTGGCTTGTCGGGGTGATACAGATGGAATTTCTTGACCAGACGAGGTGCGTGGACATGTTCTGAGGGTTCCCAAGACCTTTCCTGGGGGCCGTATCCTTTCCAATCAACCAGGTAATATAATTTAGATTTGGAGATTTTGGAGTCTAGGATGTTCTTTACTTCGAACTCAAGTTCTCCATCCACTAGAACAGGTTCTGGGAGTTCGGTCAATCGGGTTTCTGGTTGTGTGTACGGACAATTACTGTTCCAATGTCCAATCATGGACAGAAAACCTACATTTTTACCAATGTGCACATGAACCTTTATCGGAGGAGCAGGAACGCAAGAAGAAGTGGTTGGTTCCATCTTCACCTCCACACAAAGCTCTTGAGTAGATCGTGTTTGATAAAACTCTATCAAGAGATCTGAAGGGACTCAAAGAATTCTATCACACAGGAGATTTGGAGGTGTTCCACAATATGTGCCTAAAGTACAGGCCCAAGAGATTGCATGTCGGCATAGACGGGATGCAATATCGAACATTACTATCGGTAGTAGAGCATAACGAGAACATAAGAGAGAACAATCAAGAACTGCAGAAAACTTTGGGATGCTTCGTTACACAATGGCCTTTGCAAAAAGAAGCAAAAAATGGGTGGTCAAGCAAATATACCAGGAAATGGAATTCGATTTTGTGAAAGATCTTACTTTGACTGTGTTGGATATGCATACTCATTGATTTGCTCACAATTTTGTTTGTAGGACACATATATTGCCACTAAACATTGCAAACATGCCCTGTCCACAGAAAGCAGACCTCGTGGAACAGTTCACTTCCAGGTTCAAATCATTAGGAGCTATTTATATGTTCAACAATGTTTATACATTGGACATGTCCAATGCAAATCTATTTAACTTGAATTTCAAAGCTATAAAAAGTATAAATAGTCTAAATAAAGCGTCCAAATTGTCTTTTCAAATGTATCCTCTTTGTCAATTGTCCAAATAAAGCATCCAAATTGTCTACTGAAATGTATCCTCTTGGTCAATTTTTTTTTGCAAGAAGTGTCTGTTGGAGGATGCCATACAGTGTAACGCTGTGCTTTCACACTTCCCGCTTTCGTCGAGCTCTTGTGGGTCCTTCGCTGATAGGGGAGGGTCAGATGGATATCAGCATGACAGCAGCTGCGGGGTCTGCAGTTGCCTTAGCAAGCACATGTCCAAATTGCTGAATAAATACGCGTCCCACTAAGGAATGAGACCTAGGCTAGATAACAAACTTGGCATGCAAGAACTACTGACTGTAAGCAAAACAACGGATGAAAGGGGGCTGTTGGTGTGAAATAGGTGCATTCTGACCTATATTTCTATGGGGGCATATGTTAGGGGTTGTTGCTATCGGATGCATAATCTTTGATTTGCGGCATTTGGAGTCTTACAGTTTCAAACCCAGTGGGGATAGGTGTTAGTTTTCCCAAAATATATAACCACTACTGATTAGGTATATGGGAGGTGAATTTGAAGTGGTGCGGGGGTAGGATTTAGGGAGCAGATGTGTACAAAGTGAACAGGGGTCATAGGTTCAGGGGACCGCAGACTGGCAGGAGGGGGTTAGAGATGGCGTGAGTCAGTCAGCAGAGACGGATTGTGCACTAAGGTTGGAGCAGGGCTTGGTCTGACATTTTCGTATGAGCACATTTTGTCAGGTCTCGAGGCACGCTACTTGAAAAATGAATAGCTGCATTGCTGTGAGAACAGGAGAGGGGCTGAGCTGACGGGTGGTGGGGGCTGGCTGTGCAGGGCGCTGAGAGAGTGAGCAGTGCACCAGAGGGGCAGATGGACTCTAAAAATAAGGCATTTGAAAGTAAACAAAATGAGGTTCAAAGCATACACATTAACAGAGCGTTAATACACTTATATGAAACATGGGTGATGCAAATAGGTACAGGAGGGGTGGAGGTGTCTCCCACCTTAGTTTAGACTTCATTTGACCGGTACGAGAATGGTTCAGTGGGGAGGGATATACCGCCTCTCCCCAACATTTGTTAGTGCGCGCGAAGTTCAGTGGAAATGGAAGGGCACTTGTATTTATGACTTGTGTCGCACGTTATCCGCAGAGCACATTCCTCCTCGAAAATGGGGTGCACGCCGATGTGACAATGGGGAGGATACTAACTGGAACTGTTTTCATAAAATAAGTAAATCACTATACATTTTGCACGCCATTAGTGGATGCCAGCAAACAAATAGTTTGTTTTTCAAAAATATTTCAAATGCCACGTTGGTCTGCAGGGCTAATTGCTCCCATGGGAGTGAAGGTCACCGCGTTTGATTTTTCCTTGTGAGCTGTGCACACCCACGCATCCTACACAGTATGTTTCTGATTTGTGGCTTTCATTCACCAAAAGCAAACTTAGCATAGGCACTTCTAAGAAGGTTTGATTGTTTCTTGTCCTTGGAAGAAAGGGAGGTTTAGGAATGGAATGAATGAAGGGAGGTGTGTAATACCGTAAAATATGATAAGGCTCACCATTCCGAAACTGGACAAAGGAACATGTAATGTCATTTTATGAAAATGTGTTGATCTGAATGGACATTCTACGCCGAGAGAATGGAAATGCTGAATATTATGTACGTTTTACTGTAGACGAGTTTATAGACAAACAAGTCAAGGTTTCATTTTATGACCGGTATTGCTAGCTATCATTGTAATGGGTTGTTATTTTTGGCATATTGTAACGACACGCAAAAACAACCTGTGTGTACTTGTCTTTGTCCCGGGCACATGGGCAGTCCAGCACCGAAATGCATGGACTCCACGTCTGGGTTCCCACAGGTTCCACCAATGCCAAATTTTATGCTAATATTCCGTCAAAATGCTGTCTATGTGTTCTTCGAATTCTTCCGTCAGCTTCCGCGTCGGCATCCCATTGCGAGCTAAACATTCTCCATAGCTCTAACCTCTCAAGCACATTGTAGACTCCAACATTCCACAACGTTTTCTCTGTGTTTCCATTGTGTCACGTTTGTGTTGATCATTAGTTTTCACACAGTGCAGAATGAATGGGTAAATTGATAAATTAGAATAAAGAATGGCTACTGAGACACATTTCTGTTATGTTTCCTCCAATTCTGCGAATGTCATCGTTTCCAGATACCAATTGATGGCTTCTTCAGCCGGCAGTTGCAGATACACTTAAATGGCTGGATTTCTATCATGCTGTTTTGGGACGATCGCCCCGGGCCAATATGCCCTTTCGTGGTACCAGCGACAAGGTGCAACATGACATTGTTTACGGTGGTCTAGCAACAAGCTGATGCCGAAGCCTTGCGATTCACAGTGCGCCCAATGCTCTTCTTATACCCAAAGGAACAACGCGTGACTCACGATAAACATTTGTGGATCGAGAATAAATAAAGAAATTACCAATGTGGTTGAATATGAAAATCGGCGGATGTTCTCGGCGCGTTTATTGTGAAATAAAAGCACATTATAAATTGCAGAGTGTTGCGGTTTCCTTTAAAAATAGTGTTTTGTATTCAGAATTGGGACATCCTGTGCTGTGAGAGGATGTGTGTTGATATTCCGGGTTCTGCGTCAACTGACGTCAAGATGCAGGTGATGACTGGGCGCGTTTGGCTATGCTGTACAGTAACGTCATGGAGATAGGCGAAGAATATCACTAGGAATGGTGATGTCAGCTTCAGGGGCGGAGGGTTTGATGTAGTACCGCAGGGGCACTTGAACTTAGGGCGATGGATAAACGGATAAGATTAGCACAAGATGGCAGCGCCCTGCTGCCTCATTTCGCATGTGTAAAAGTGAGGAAAACTACGGTAAGGTGCATAGGAAATGTTTTTACAATCGATCAACGTATGCTTAAAACCACATGCCCGAACGCTCGGGCCAATAATATTTTTGAGCGCACTATTCCTTTAACGCGCAACCCGTGATCCGGCGGAAATACCGCCAGACCGGTGGGAGCTAATGCTATTACAGTTGGGCGGTATTGCAGCCGGGATACTGCCCAACTCGTGATGAGGCCCTATACATGTTCTTTTTTAACACACCAAAAGGAGTTAATTTTAGGTAGAATGTAGCATTTTCCTCAGATTAATTATGAAACATGCCTTTATCAATCAAACATTGGAACACAAACCGTTAACCTTTTCACAAATTCCCTTTTGTTATGAGTTTTTGAAAGTACATCTTAAAAATCCAAAGGCCATTTTTTGCAGAATTGCATTCTGGTATTTGTAGTCTTCCATTCAAGGTGGGGGGGAATAACACCACAATTGTAAACCTAGCCTATTTCTATAAGGATTTATATAGTTGTGTTAGTACTGTACTATTGTTTGTGTACTTTTCAAGCTATTTTCTTTTCATAAAAAAAGAGTTTTGTTGAAAGACAAACGTAGGGATGAGGGGGCAAGTGAGTCATGAATATTTGCCGATTTACAGCCCTGGAAACTGGAGGGGTTATTTTCTCTGGTTCTGGCCCTGTGCTGATTTTTAGGGCACAAGTTGAGGATATATGTGTGTGGGCAGAGGGCGGATGCAACCCCTGTTGGGTGTTTCTGAGGCCAGCATTCAAATAAAATGTGCTTGCTCAAGAGTTCGTCTACTAGGACTTTACCTCAGGTTATCAAGTTTCCAGTGCATATATTTATCTACAAGACCAGATACAAGTATAATTAAAGCACACATCTCCTGTTTGGATTTGATTTTCCTTGGAATATTTCATTATAAATGGTTGGGTTTGAAAGGTGGACAGTTTTTATACTTTGCCAGCATATTTATTGGAAATGCTCCTCTCTCTGATCATTTTTCCAGGTTGATTAATATTGTTGAAAGGGAAATGGTCATTTGTCTTGTTCACTTTCTTCTTGGGAGAATAGCCTAAGGTTTCTGGCAGTGCCTATTAAGGTATCCCCAGTATTGTCTCTGAGACGTAACTGGTGCTCTGTAGACCCTCAGAGCTACTGTCTCAGTATTGTCTCTGAGACGTAACTGGTGCTCTGTAGACCCTCAGGGCTACGGTCTCTGATCTTGGATACATGTAAGAGCCCTCCTAGTATTCATTTGTCTTCCCTTTCATATATCTTTAATGAGGCAGCCGATCAGGTAGGTAGGTTCCTACTGAGCCATGGTTTACTGACCAACTGAAAGCCTCCCAAAGGCTTGTCAGACAATCTGAGCGCAAATGGCATCACTCCTATAACCCAGCCAACAAAGCTGTGCTTTGGTTGACTACCAAAAGCTACCATCAAGATATCCAGCCAGCTAAACAAGCTTTCTTCACCCAGAAAGCTGAATGTGCTTTGAATCAATCTAAGGAACTTTTTTCGGTGGTGAAATCGCTCGCTTACACTACTCGTTTATCGCCAGGGGTTCGGCCTACTCAGGCATTATGCGATTCCCTGTCTGATTTCTTTATTTCTTAATTAGAAGATATTCAGGAAATGATCTCCATGAGGAGGCCGCAAACAGTGATCTTGCGCCCCACTATGGCCCCTGAGATGACCGTACAGGTGTAGGCTAATTAGCCTATCTTCTCTGTTGATGAGGTTGCACATGCAGTCCTTTGACTGAAATTGGCTGCTCCGTCTGATCCAATTCCTTTGGTCATGCTTAAAACAATCATACCAGGCATGTTGCCTCTGGTTACTGATGCTGTGAACCATGCCGGTCAGTCTGGTTCGATTCCAGCTGAATCGAAGTAAGTGACAGTCATCCCCTTATTGAAGAAACTGTCTCTGGGCGTGTCGGTGTTGGCTAACTTCCACCCTATTTCTCTTTTCCTTTCTTTATGAACTGACTTGGATCACTGGTGTTACAACTCCTCTCTTCATTTCTGGAAACCTCCTTATTCTTTGACCCCTTTTAGTCTGGATTTCACCCTGGATGGGCTTGGTATCTGTGGTTGACGATTTGACTATGCTGGTTGATCCGGGTGAAGCGGGGGCCCCGATTCTGTTAGATCTGTCAGCGGCCTTCAAAACTGTCGATCATCCATCCTGCTATCCCGGCTAGTAACTGCGGGTCTCTCTGGCTCCGTCCTGGCATTGTTCACCTCTTTTCTTTCTGAGAGGAGTCAATCATTGCTACTTTCACCTTTTCTAACTTTGACACGCTCTCTTACTTGTGGTGTTCCTCAGGGCTCTGCCTTATCCCCCCATGCTTTTTAATATCTACGTTCAGCTGCTAGTTCGCCTCATCCGCTCCCATGGGTTCCGCTGTTACTCCCACGCTGACGATACCCAGGTGCTGGTCCGACGTGACCAGGAAGGGGGCCCGTCGGGGTTGTGTGAATGCCTGTCAGTAGTGGAACACTGGATGAGTGCGAACTGGCTTAAAGTGAATGGGGACAAGACTGAAGTCCTGGTGGTGGGTTCTTCCTCTGGGTCTGCTTTCTGGATTCCTTCACTCTGGCCTTCCACGCTTGGTGATCTTCCTGTACCTGTGAAGGTTGTTAGAAATGTGGGGGTGCTTCCATCTTCCTTGCTCTCCATGTGTCTGCAGGTGAGTGCAGTATGCAAGACGGGGCACTTTCTGCTTAGAGTACTTCAGAAGGTGCACCCTTTCCTCCCCTCCCACCTGCAGCTGCTGGTAGTGGCTTCATTGATCACTAGTCGTATAGACTATTACAACGCTCTTTACCTGGCCCAACCTCTTGGCTCTGTTCACCAGCTACAACTATTGCTAAACTTGGCAGCACGAGTGGCCACTAATTCTCCATATGGAGCCCACATCAGTCCTGTGCTGCGGGCCCGGCATTGGCTTCCGGTAGCCAAGAGAATCACATTTAAATTGCTGTTTATGGTTCACCAGTCCCTTCATGGGCAGGGAGCTGAAAACCTTGGGGAAACGTTTAATCGATATGTCACTGTTTGATTGCTCCGTTCTAGTGAGGCCAACATATTGGCACTCCCCAAAATCCGTCTGTCTAGAGTGGGAGATTGAGCGTACTCTTTTGCGGCAGCTAAACTGTGGAATGAATTGCTTGCGGCCCTGACGGGGTCTGAACACCGTTCTTTTTTAGCCACTATTGTTGGCTGCCACTTGGCGCCACGGTGCCTTTGGGTGAACGTGCACGTTACAAATGATAGTAACATAACATAACACAATCACCATATTTCTGCAGTGCCTTCCACAGTCAGCTGGTGTTTTCAAAGCAAAGTTTCAAAAAGACCTTTTATAAACAATATTTCTTACATCTTGGAAGAGAATTGCAGACTGGTCTTAAATCCCACTTATCCAAAGCGTGTGCTCACTCGGCCTTCTCTGCCAAAATATTCAGCTCACACTGTCTGCTACTTGAAAAAAAGCCTGACTCCTGATATTTCCACAGAGGCAAATATTCACAGTGCCAATTCCTATACTGGGCGCCACTTTATGTCTCTGCTACCTTACTCATGGCAGCATGTTTTTACTTTAACTTCCCATGATGCCGTTGCATATTGAAGAGTCGTTCTATAATATGTTCTGTAATATCACTGATGTCATGCAAATGAAGGGCGGCTCCCACACCTTTTCTCGCCCAGGCCCCCGTGAATCCTCGCGCTGGGCTGGCCCGTCGGCATAGGAAGTGCAGAAGGTGAATTTGGCCCAGGACACCCCGTATGCTGAAGTCGGGAATACTCTCTGGAGTCCCAGCAATCTATGCCCCAGAATAATTCAAATCTGAAGGGCGCAGAGAGCAAACTAAAGAAAAAACAGAGAACAGGCCATGAAAGGCAAAGGGCAAAAAGGGCATACTCAGCTAATGAGGTGTCCTTGGATGCATCGGAAGACAGGACACTATTCTAGAGGCAGGATTGCTCTAGAATGAGGAGTACATCACAGAAGGCAACGTGCGCTCATCATTTCAATAGATAGCTGCTTCAGAACTCTTTGATGGGGTCGGAAAAGCACCATTGAATGGGTAGACAATTCTCAACCTTTTGTCAATGAGCCCGTTACTACGACTTGGTTGGTACCACTATTGACATAGACTTAGGGTTAAAGTGCGCATAGTGCCAAAAGTGGCTTTGAAGCCAGCGCATTCACCCACAGCCCCGAAATGGAGGTGAAGGCTCTGGAAAACGGGAATAGGCGGAGAGGTAAATGCGGCGGTAATAAAGTTACTGCCTCATTTTACCACTCCACCCAACTCTTGATGGGACCCAAAGTCGAATTTACAGCTGAAGGCACAAATATCACTTTTTAGATTGCCAAGATAACAGTAAATTGGTTAGGGGAGAACCATAATGCATCCATCATCATGGGAGGGAATTGTAATGCGCAGTGCACACCCATGGGAAATGGGAACAAACTCAAGGTTTGCAATGCAACTAAGCGGGAAGGTGGCACTGAATGAAGAGCCCAGTGGATTCAGGGAATGAAGGGGAGCGAGTGTATGAATGCATATGAATTCGCAAATGGGGGACTGAACCAACTTGGAGAAGAGCCACAAAAACCAGCACAATAGATTACAATGAAATTAATGAGGCAGTCTGCAATCATGTCATGGATCTGCATGTTCAATTTAATACAGTGAGTGAACATGCTACTTTGTCATTAGAGCTAAAAATAGCGAATATTGTGGCTAGATCCTGCATGCGCACGAATGGCAATCATATTGTATGGAATAATGTCAATACTATACGGTTAAATGCTGGTGTGTAGAACCTAGGCATCCTGATAGCATTGTGCTGGCTATTTCCATCTTGACCCGTCGTATGAAGATATCCGACACAAAAACCATTAACATTCGCCAGTTATGGTAAGCTAAGCAACCATAACCCGCGCCACCACTGTGCACTGCTAAAGCTAACACCCAGGACATCAAAGATGATATGACAAATGTCATTGATGACATCACTAAGACATCACATATCAAATTAATTCTGATGATAAGTGATCGCAGGACCTCTTATGAACTAGTTAATGTTTTAAAAATGTACTCATTTAAATAAAATGCTATATCGGAGTGTTCTTGTTCATAAAACAACCTAATAATACATACACATACGAAATGGGTTCAGCACGCACCACAGAAGTATAATATTTTTAGTCTGGTCATATCGGCCAGTAAAATAATGATTACAAGGCTATCAGAATTTTTTTCTACTGTTAAACTTTAAATTAATAGCTAACAAGACTTACAAAACACTTGTGTTAGTCCAAAGAATACATATAAGGAGACATAATGCATTGGAATTTGAGGCCCATACAATGAAACTGCAGTAAGAAGGAGTGAAAGAGTATCACTAGAAAATGGGAATAATATTAGAGTTTATTATCATGTATACGAATGAATTGTGTGTTTGAGGTAAGGCAAGGTTAACGTTTAATATTCAGCATCTTTTCACTTTTAGCATTCTTACTGTCAGTAAAGAAAATCACCAGGCCTAGATTTGTCAGTGAACAAAAACAAGTGAGGCACAGCTCAAACTCACTGATGAAGCCCAACAAGGCTGAAACATGTGCATGGGGTTGCTGTTGGTACTCTTGTTCAGAAGAGAATTGCCTAGCATTTCGGTGCTGGACTGACCATGTGGGCAGAACAAAGACTGATATGCAAATGGATATTTTTCCTTTCTGTGAAAAGTACAGTGAGCTAAAGTGTGGCTGCAGACTCTCGAGTGGGTACCTTCCCAAAGAACAGCTCATTTAGCCGTGTTCGTTCTTGCAGAAGGGCGCCTATGACTAGTTTATTAACAAAAACAAGTGGACTACATATGTGATGTCATCAGTGATGTCATCAATGACATTTGTCATGTCATCTGTGATATCCTGTGTGTTAGTTTTATCAGTGCAAAGTGGTGGCACGAGTTCACTGCTACTCCTCTTGGAACCTCGCCGACCGTGTTCTGGCAGTTGATCGCCCTCTCCACCTGGCCAGGCCGCTGGGTGCGCGAGTCTGCCGTGCCCACCCTGACCTAATGGGCCCGTTCCTTTGCCAGTCACGCGTCACTGCACAGCCCGCCAAGGGGCTCGGTCGAGGCTGGGTGCAGCCAAGGTCCCTGACAGATATCGGGAAACTCCAACTGCCCAGAGGCTGCCTGGCCGTTCTTGGGGGAACGCGAGGAGGAGCCGCTCTTCATTACATCAAGACATTAACCCTTTCCCTACTGTAGTGGTGCCGCGGGCATATGTTCTGTGTGGCTCCCCTATGCTGGGGTATGGTGACTCTTCCCTGATAAGCTATTACTGACCCGGCTCTGACCTTGCTGTCTGCTGTTCTCAATGCTGCTGATCAGTACAACTGCGAATACTTGCTCACTGTTGCTGTGGCCCAGAGTCGGCAGGCTGACTCTCTGCCCTACTCAACTGATGCCATGTCAGTGTCTCCGAGACCCTACACCTTGATCCACCTCGCATTGAACCGCCTAAAGAGTTCTCACTCATCCCCCTCCTCCTCACGGGGGGTGTCCCTCACCCCATAGTACCTGGCCCATATTCTGAGAGTGCGTGATACCAGGTGGTGCGGATGTTAGGCAGAAACCTGTGCAGTTCCCTCTGAGACCACTGCAAAAGATTTAGGACTACAGGTGTTTGGCAGTAAACCCACTTGGTAGCAGTCTGTACCACACAGATTCACTTGGTAGCTGTGGCTGAGCAGTCAGACTTCCCTCAAGAAGAGTTAGGCTGTATACAGAGTATTCACAATAGGTCAAAAGAACACAATAGAACAAGTAAACACTGACCAGAACTTGGTGTAAAAGAGATAATTATTTATTTAAAACCACATCTAGAAAAACACACAGGCACTAATAGTAAGCAATCCAAAAACACGGTCACTAAAAGATATACACTTCCTTAAAAGAATATTAGACAAGTCTTAAGTAAAGCTCCACTTATTTTCAGCGGGGAGCGCTTAACGTAGATGGCACTCTAATAATTCATTTTAAAAAAAGGGAGAGAAAAGCAGAGAATAAGTTGAAACAGATCCCAACACTTTTTCACAAACACAACAAGAGGGGAAGGCAAAGTAACACCGTGAGTTTAGAGTCAGTAGGCCGGATCCGCTTTAAGAGGATCAAAACAAAATGTGTCCAAGGTCACACGGTTGCAGTGCACAAAAGTCTTGTAACGGTTCAAAAAGGAGTTGGACCAAAGAAAGGGACCAGTTAGAGGGTCAAGGCGGCCAGCCCAGTCCAGAAGGTTAAGGGATTATTATTACCTTGTAGCAATCTTTAGAAAGGGAGGCCGGCGGACACGGTACCTTAAAGTGGTGAGAATACTCCAGCGGGGACAGTTGTTTCTGGCGGCGGATGCAAGTCGGTGCTTTGTCCGGGGGAAGAGAAGATCTCGTCGGGGAGGAAGACAGGAGTCCGTTGCACTGCCAGGGAAGAAACCAGCCGCGGAGTTTCTCAGGTAAAAGGAGCGGTCCGTTGATTCGCGGTCCAGTGGTAAGTGGCTATCCGGTTGCCGGGGTTTTTGGCATAGGCAATTCGACCACAAGCTGGTCTGGGGTGCGAAGAGAAGAAGGTAAACTGGTTGTGCCCACCAGTCAGGGGAAGAAGCCTCTCCAGCCGGGAGATCTTCTCTGTCGTCGGGAAGTGGTGAGTCGGTTCAGCAGGGCTCCACCGGTGGTATCGTCGTGGTCGGTCGGCTCAGCTTCTCCCTCGTCGGATTCTCAGGTCCTGTGGCGACTTCTGAAGTTATGCAGCATACCCCCACTCAGCCTAGCTGTCAATCAAACATGCTAAGTGGTGAGCCGGCCGGCTCACCACTTGGGCCAATCACACAAGAGTGCGACTTGAGTTAACAAGGTAACTCAGTCCAGGGTGCCTAAACCCCCTCCCACACCCCCTATGGTACCCAGACAGAGTGGCACCACTTTTGGAGGCTTCTGTGAAGAAGCCCGCCAAAAAGTGGAACAAAGGGCTCGACTTGGGTTGGAGTCACAGAAGAGAACACAAACGCCATTTTAGTATCGAGTCCTGGCAAAAAATACCAACCGGCAAATTAATATTAATTAAATAAACCGGCGGTATGTTCCAGGCTATGGGAATTAAATAATTAAAGTTGGTAGCCTCGAACAATGGGAAAATCCCATAGGGATATATTCGCGGTCGAATATAAAAAGTAGTATCCACTGCCACCAGCCAAAACTCGATCAGGGGGGACGGAGACGTGCCCCCTCGACTAACCTACCCCGGGGCAATCGAATTGCCCCGACCAGTACGTCCACAATATGATGGTTTGTACCGGTTTCTGTTAATAATTTGGGACTAGTAAAGCCAATGGTGACTTTACATGCCCTGGGAGACAGTAATCAGTCCCAGGGTATGGAGTCTATGGTGGGGTGTCACTATGACACCCCTGTGTCACTGCACGGAGGGTGCTGTGTAACACACATAGTAAAAACACATGAGACCCTATGGAGTAAAGGACCCCATAGCCCATAAAACACATTAACAGTCAAAGAAACACACTCAAATCATGTCCAAGAGTGGGAGAAAAAGAGTCTCACTCTTGGCAGGAGAAAAAAACAAACTCCAGAAATCCAGCAAAGCTGCTGGGGGACTCACTAGGTTAGGAAATTCAGCCTAAAGAGAGAATTCTCCCTAACAGCGGACACACCTGATAAGAGGGACCCAAACTTCTGCCTCCAGCTGGGGCATACTATGAGTCCTGCAGCCCCCCTTATCCGGCTCCTCAGTGCTTTCTGTAGTGGCTGATGTTCTGTTTCCGGTGCCCCTGACACTCCTCTTGTTGGCTGCCCCCTGGATTGCGTCGGTGGGGGCGTACATATTTGGCGGACACGTGCTCGGGCTTGCAACTGTTCCTTCCTCTCCCTGCAGTACGCTACCTCATCACATCCTTCTCCCCTGCTGTCCAGGGGTACCACCATGATCAAGGGGTTCCATGTGATAATATCGCCGCAAAAATATCGCCATACAAAGATTTCGCCATATTTTTGCGGCAATATTACCACATGGAACCTGCGGGGGACACCCCTGCAACCCCCATATGTTTTAAAAGGGAGCAGAGGACACCCCCGCAAGCCCCCCATCCATTTATCCCATAAATTATCCCCACCAAAAATATCGCCTATGGCCGTTCCCGACGACCATATGTACGGCGATATTTTTGGTGGCGATAATATTACCTGATACCGATCAAGGGAGGGGGCAAGAAACAGAGTTCTATGAATATGTTCGCCAAAGCTACAACTAGGAACTAGGGGATGCTGGCGAAGCCACTCTGGGCCCTTCCCTTCCTGGCAGCAGTGAACCCATGGAGCTGCAGAAGATGATGGACTACATGCGGGAGGGGTTCACAACTCTTAATACCAAGTTGGACGACATGAGCGGCACAATAAGCGCCATAAAAGCCTGTATGGAGAAAATTGATACTCCAGTCACTGAGGTCGAGACCAGAGTTGGTACAGCTGAAGATGACATTACTTCGATTCGGACTGACCTGTCCACTCTCTCCAAGCAGGTGCAGGCGGTCAGTAAGAAGAACGATGACCGGGAGCTCAAATCCCGCCGTAACAATATACTAATTATTGGCATCCCTAAGGACAACAATCCTGGCTCCATGGAGGACTTTGTGGAGAGTACCGTTCTCTCCTTGCTGGATAGTCCCAAGCTATCGCCCCACTTCGCTAGAGAGCGGGCCCACCACTCGCCGATGACGAAGTCCAGGCCTGGGGCCCCTCTCAGTCCAATCATTGCCAGAGTCTTAAATTACCGAGACTGGGATGCGTTCCTTTGGGCCGCCATGGCCAAAGGGGAACTACTGCTCGGCTCCAATAGAATCCACCTTTATACTGACCTCTCTGTTGCGGTGCAACAGGAGCGTAAATCCTTCCTTGCATTGAAGAGGAGGCTATTTGATCTTAGTGTCAGCTACGCCATGATGTTCCCCACCAGGCTTTGCATCGTGCACTCCGAGAAGGTCGTCTTCTTCACGATTCCAGAAAAAGCAATAAAATTCCTCGACCAACATTTCCCTGGGTGACACTGCCCTGTTCTACTGCAAAATTCTTGTTTGTATTATGGCCGTAGTTACTCTGCCGAAGGCAGAACTCAGTATAACATTTCTCTACTGGGCCCCACACAGCCACTGTGCCTCTTTCTCTGTGTCTGCACAGTGCACCTATTAAGGTGCCTCCTTATATGTTGTAACTATTAATGCTGCGGTATGAAGTGGGGTGCCTGACGCGATCAGCCCCTACTCCCCCCATGCTAAGTTGCAATGGTTGTGGTTATAGTAGTTATGGGGTATTCATCCCCCGGTTTGGGAGGGGTTGGGGCGGGTAATGATTTACAGAAAATGCTTGGCATGAGTGACGATGGCTACAATCTATTGTACTAGATTTTTCGTGGCGCCATACACGAGCCTGTCTTGGTTCCTTCAGTTTCTACTCACAGGGGTCGGATGGCGTCTGACATACTGGGATGCATGAGTTGGAATGTTAGGGGTCTGGGCAATTATTCTAAGATGCGTAGACTGCAACTTTCTGTGGAACAGTACAAAGCCCACATCCTCTTTCTGCAGGAGACGCACTCACAGGTGACATGGTGCGAAAGGTTCGCCAAGAGTTGGGGCCCACAGCGCTTCTATACACAGTATTCAACCCAAAGTCGTGGTGTGTTGACCCTGATTCACAAATCGCTCCAATATATACCAAAAAACGCACATATAGACCCTCTGGGACGATACATGCTAACGCACAACATAGTAGCTGGGCCGGAGCTGGGCCCCTGATCCCGGTCCTGTGGGGCAGAGACTTTAACACCATCCTAAACCGC
The DNA here is from genome assembly GCF_040938575.1 of Ambystoma mexicanum. Taxonomy (NCBI): domain Eukaryota; kingdom Metazoa; phylum Chordata; class Amphibia; order Caudata; family Ambystomatidae; genus Ambystoma; species Ambystoma mexicanum. Next base: position 1,292,139,645 of record NC_090926.1, read on the forward strand.
AACTTGGACAGATCTGGGAGCAAAGCCAGACTGCTATTTAGAGCTGCCTGCACCCTCCTGGATAAGCAGGCCGGACCTGGGGTGATAGACGCCTGGAGATTCGTACATCCCCAATCCCGGGAATATACATTTTATTCAACTGTGCATGATTCCCATTCTAGAATAGACCTGTGGCTAATATCTGGGAAATCAATTAATCGTATAGCAGAAGCGGATTTACTGCCTAGGACATACTCAAACCACTCCCTGATTACCTTGACATTGACCTGGGACGAGCGGCAGACCCCCAGATGCCCCTGGAGGCTTAAGCCTAATGCACTACAGGATTCTGGTTCAGGGCTGAACCGGGGGAATGTGTGAGCGGCTATTCTAGCATTAACACAGGCTCTGTGAGCTCCCTTGCCACCCTCTGGGACGCTTTTAAAGCATATATCCACGGTATGGCCTTAAAGCAATACGCAGGAACATCCAGAGATGCGAGGCTGCTCTTAAGCAGCTTGAAACAACATACACCACTGACCTGACCTTCACAACTCTAGGTGCAATTAAAGAGTCACTTCACAGATTTAGAGGGGCAGCAGAAATTCCTGGACAACCTGATATCAGCGCGGCAGTATGGTGGTGCGCCAGGAGGAGGATGGGCGACACAGCCCACTGATCGAAGACCCTGATGGAATACTGGTTCACACCGACACTGACGTAAATGAGGTATTCCGCTCCTTTTATGCATCGCTTTACACCAACAGGGATGAAGCCCCGGGTGCTGACATAGATGCTTTCTTAGATGGGCTTCCACTGTCGGTGCTCTCTGATGAAACTAGGGACGTCCTTGAGTGCTCCATGGAGGTTGAGGAGATATCTCGTCCTATTGAAGCTTTGTCTTCTAACAAGGTCCCTGGTCCCGATGGACTCACCATCGAGTTCTACAAATGTTATAAATCCCTCCTTGCTCCCCAATTAGCCGCCCTTTGGGAAGAATCCTGTATAAAAAAGGAGCTACCCCTGACACTCAGAGAAGCAGTGATAACGGTCCTTCTCAAGCCCGGTAAACCTGCCACGCACTGCGGCTCATGTCGTTCCCCTATCACTGATCAACTGTGATGTTAAAGTATTCGCGAAGGTGCTCGCCCTTCACATTGCCCCATATATGGTGCACCTAATACATGCTGGCCAATCCGGATTTGTTCCAGGCCGTTCCACGGGCCTTAACTTGCAGCGACTGTTTAACATCCTGGCCCAAATAGACCCTGCGGCACGTGCTGTGGCTGCTCTGCTGGATGTGCAGAAGGCCTTTGATTCGGTCTCCTGGCGCTTCCTCTGGGCAGCGCTCAGGAAGTGTAATTTTGGTCCCCACTTCGTTTCATGGATGCAGATACTTTATGCCAACCCTGTGGCCAGTGTGTGTACTGATGGATGACTCTCCCAACCTTTTGAGGTCTGCAGGGGAACCAGGCAAGGGTGCCCTCTTACCCCAATTATCTTTGCAATAGTGATGGATCCCCTAGCCAACCTGCTGCGACAAAAACACTCACACAGAGGGGTTCGACTCTCTGGCTCCCCTGAAATCATCTCGCTTTATGCAGACGATGCTTTAGTATACATCAGCGATCCCGAACGCAATCTCAAGCCCATTATGCGTGAGATCTCCGACTTAGGTTCTCTAACCGGCCTCCGGGTTAACCCGAGCTTTTTCCCTCGACCAACGCTACTGTAGCCCTGGTGGATCTCATGGGGTTTACCTGGGCTCCAGCAGAGATAAAATACCTCGGTATTGTGATCACAAGGGGCTAAGACTTGTTACTTGACCATAGCTTGGGGCTTATCTATATCAACTCAGACTGAAACTGCTCAATTGGGCTAAACTGCTCATCACCCTTGCGGGCAAGGTGTCTCTCCTAAAGGAGGTAGTATTGCCGCAAATACTGTACTGCTTCCTGAGCGTTCCTCTCTGGCCCGGAGCAGCGATATCCACTGAGCTCAGAATCGCAATAGCTTCCAATGGCACTCTGGGGCGGTGAGGCTAAAGTGGTCGACACTGGTGAGATCACATAGCCAGGGTGGCCTTGCGGCCCCTGACTTTTAGCTTTATTGGCTAGCTGCCCAGGCCCATTATGCAGCATACTGGTGGAAGGTGGACCCACTGTTACCACATGTAAAAATCGAACAGCTTGCCACCAGACCTAGAGAGCTCTGCTCTCTGACCCGGTCCCCTTTGTGGAAGGACACAGGTGTGCCCAACCCAGCGACTACCACTGCGTTGGCATGGGATAAAATATGGAGGCAGATTGGCAACCCCCACCCATTCTACAGAGACCTGCCGCTTTGGAACCTTATTCCTGGGTTCACCAGGATAGGCAAAGCTGCAGCGACCAACTGGGCTACTGACGGATTTTCCACTCTAAGTGACATGTAGGAACAAGGTTCGTTTGTAAGCTGGTCTGACCTACGCAAGCGTCTGAGTGGGCACCCCTCCAGATGGCTGCAGTACGCTGGGCTACTGCGCGCAGTTAAGAAGACGTGGCCCGATTTTCCCTCACAGCCCCCGGATGCACCCTTGCTAATGCTTGTGACCGGGAACGTGGTGCTCTAGCAGCTCCAGGGCCGGATCAATAAATCACTCACTAGGCTCCGAGAGGCTTGGGGTACGGACCTTGGTACTGATGTAACTGATGAGAGATGGGAGGCCATGTGAGGGTGCTCCCGTGAGGTGTCTCTAATCATGTCTCATGACCATTCACCCCTTTGTCCTAGTTGCCACAGTGACAATGCAGGCTACCTCCACATGCTATGGTCCTGCCCCAAGATCTCCGCGTACTGGGTAAGGGTCTACACAGCTGTGTCCACAATGCTTGAACAAACTATTGATCCAAACCCTATGAACTGCTGAGTTTCTCTTGCTACAAGGTGGTGGCTGCAAACTTCCTAGTCTCTGTATGCTGCTTACAGTACGCTGCATATTGTTGTTGTGGCTTAGACCAACTGCCCCCACCATGGAACAAGGGCTTTGCGATGTCACTAGGGCATCGGATACAGAGGAGCGTTGGATCTCCTAGCAACCAACTGGCTGCACGCCCCGGGACATATGTCTACCTTTACGGACATACCTACAGTCGCTTGCCACTGAGGGAGGGAATGACACAGATCCATCTGACCCCCACGGTCCTTCTAGATCTCAGGATGAGACTGTTGTCAGTTAGGGCCCTGTGAAATACTGTAATATTCTATAATATGATATGGCGATGTGATATAACCCTTTGAAGTTGTAATTGTATGTACATGTATCGCCCTGGGAAATGGTCTAATCTGATTGTCTTTTTGCCTTGTCAAGCAAACAATAAATAAAGGTTATTAAGTAGCAATCAAATTCATGGTAATAACAATATATACAATTACGCTCGATAATGAGCAAAGAAGTAATTTGACAAACCCCACGAATTGCGGAAAAAAAACAATTTGATGTACAGTACTCTTCACAGTAGGGATAGTATTACAGGAACGCCCCGTCGACATTCCTTTTCGAAATCCACAAGCCTAAGAAATATATATATATATTTTTTATAACCATTGTTATTGATTTTAATTACAGGTACAACCAAAACAAACCAAACAATAAACAACAGTCATTGGTATATTAACAGCTTAATATTTTCATCATCTACCACTACCCTGCTTCCCCCCAAGCTTATTCCACTTCACCATTTTCTATCATATCTTCCAAGGGTGTACTCCCTCCCGCGCCTGTCGAGGAGTAAGAAATATATATATTTAGTGAATGTATGGCCTAGTAGGCTGGGGTGGGTGGGAATACATTTAATACGTTCCTAAACACAGCGAGAGGACAGCCCTCATTATGAGTCTCCTGGTAACACGCCGGTGCGTTACTGGCAGACTTGCCTTACCGTTTCCACCTTCCGATATCCCGGTGTTACTAGGATATTATGGGCGGTGGAAGAACGGTAAGTACCCATTCCCGTGGAGTCCCATAGGACCCCACGAGAATGGGAACACTGAAGCACCGGCACCGTTAATAACGGTTAATAACGGTGCCGGTGCTTCAGTGAAAAATCTGTTGGTAGTGACCAGCTCTACCGGCAGGTCAGGCCTGCCGGTAGTTCACAGCCCCTACCAGAAGACTTGTAGTTTGCCGGTCCAGAAAAGGTGCCAGTAACCGTTGTTACCAGCACATTTTTCCGGACCAACAAACCTGTAATGAGGGCATTAGTCTCAGATCACTAGATCAGTATAATTCAAGGAATAATAGTTTGTCACTGGTAAAAGTTATATTGGAATCAGGCATTCACAGTAGTTGATGTAGAAGACATGACTTTAAAAATACACCTAACAAGTACAAGCTAACAATCTAGTCTTTGGAATAAAACCCCCTGGACCCAAACTGAACGCATGAAAAATGAGCAAGGGTAGGAAAGTACAAGGAATCTTTTCCAGGTGTGAATTACAGGATGCAAACTCACATGGACTTGAACCCCAGACCAATGACGACCTTAAAGATGGAAAAGAAGAATAAACGGCCTTCCTAGGAGGGGCACCCTCAAGTTAGAAGCAAAAGCGAGGAAGACTCTGAAAAGGCAGACCAGCACCGTCCGAACAGTTAAAGCTTGGCATGTAAAGCCTGACGAGGGAAGATAGCAGGAGGAAGGAGGAGGACAAGCAGCCAACATTCCCAAGTGTAGAGTGTTAGGGAGAATTCTCTGTTTAGGCTGAATTTCCTAACCTAGTGAGTCCCCCAGCAGCTTTGCTGGATTTTTGGGGTTTATTTGTTTCTCCTGCCAAGAGTGAGACTCTTTTACCCTCACTCTTGGACATGACTTGAGAGTGTTTCTGTGACTTGCTATGTGCTTATGGGCTAGGGGGTATTTTTTCCCCATAGGCTATCATTGGTTTTTGAATGTGTGTTACACAGCACCCTCAGTGCAGTAACACAGGGGTGTCATAGAGACCCCCAAACATAGACTCCACACCCTGGGACTGACTACTGTCTCCCTGGGTCTGTAAAGTCACCATTGACTTTACTAGTCTTAACTTAGGAACTTAACCAGTACAAACCATCTTACAGTGGAAGTACTGGTAGGGGCAATTAGATTGCCCCTGGGTCTGTTGTCGAGGGGGTACTGTCCCGTCCCCCCTCGCCGAGTTCTGGCTGGTGGCAGTGGATACCACGGAAATATTCCACCGGAATATTTCCCAATGGGAATACCCATTGTTTTTAATGCACCACTTTTTGGTGCAATGTTAAAGATACCGCCGGTTTATTTATTTAATATAAATTCACTGGTTGGGATTTTTTGCCAGAACTCGCCGCCAAAATGGCGTCTAGGTTCACTTCAGTAACCCTGAACCCGAGTCGAGCCTTTGTTCCACTTTTGGCGGGCTTCTGCACAGAAGCCCTCCACAGTGGTGCCATTCTGTCTGGGTACCACAGGGGGTGTGGGAGGGGGTTTAGGCACCCTGGACTGAGTTGTCTTGCCAACTCATGTCGCACTCTGGTGTGATTGGCCCAAGTGGTGAGCCACCCCGCTCACCACTTAGCATGTTTGAGTGACAGCTAGGCTGTATGAATGGGGGTTTGCTGCATAAAAGCAGGGTTTTTGGGACTGGTTCTTCAGAAGTCGCCACAGGACCTAAGAAGCCGAAGAGGGAGAAGCCGAGCCGACCTGCCAAGACGACACCACCGGTGGAGCCCTGCGGAACCGTCTCACCACTTTTTCCGACGACAGAGGAGATCTCCCGCCGGAGAGTCTCATTCCCTTAACTGGTGGGGACAACCAGTTGCTGCCTTCTTTTCGCCGTCCCGAAGCATCTCGTGGCCGCCTTGCCTGTGCCAAGCACCCCGGCAACCGGTATACCACTTTTTACCTCAACCGCGAAAGAGGGGTAAAATCCTTTGTGACCGGAAAACTCCACGGCTGGTCTCATCCCTGGTAGTGCAACGACCTTCAGCTTCCCTCCACGTCGAGATCATCTCTTCCTCTGGACGACGCCGCGACTTGCACCGACTACCAGGAACAACTACCACCGCTGGAGGATCCTTTCCACTTTTAAAGGTACTGTGTTCCGCCCGGCTTCCCTTGCCACCGATTGTACGGGGTAGATTTAGCCCTCGGCTCTCGAACCTGGGTAAGCCTGGGACACCCTAACTAAACTTTTTCTAAATTAAGTAAAACCTTTTCTACTCACCTGCAAAGACTTGTGACATTGTGTGATCTTGGGCATATTTTCGCCTGGCTCTATCTAAAGCGGGCCACGAACCAATTCTCCTTGTTCCACAATCGACTGCCTTTTCTAACCTTATGTGAAAAGTGTTTTACCTTGCTGCTTTCATTACTTCTGCTTTTTCCCTCCCTTTTCTAATAACTTGTTGGAGTGCCATCTGACGTTAAGCGCTCACCTCTGTTTGGAAATAAGTGGTGTTAACTTAGACTTGTCCAACAAATGACTAGGGATGTACATATAAGTAATAGTGACTGTGTTTTGACTTACTTACCTTTTTCTGTGCTAGTGTAATTTATGAGTGTGCCTTTAAAATAAATAAGTATATACTTTTACACCTAGCTCTGGTCAGTGTTTGCTTGTACTACTGTGCCTCTGTACCTATCCTGTATCCTCTATATACTGCCTAACTCTTCTTGAGGGAAGTCTGACTGCTCAGCCACAGCTACCAAGTGAATCTGTGTGGTACAGACTGCTACCAAGTGGGTTTACTGCCAACACCTGTAATCTTAAATCTTTTGCAGTGGTCCCAGAGGGAACTGCACAGGTTTCTGCTTAACATAGAGCATTGGCATGTAAGGCCTGGCAAGGAGAAACAGCAGGAGGAAGGGGGAGGCCCAGGAAGGAGGACGAGCGGCCAACATTCCCAAGTGTAGAGCATTGGCATGTAAGGCCTGGCAAGGAGAGACAGCAGGAGGAAGGAGGAAGCCCAGGAAGGAGGACCAGCAGCCAACATTCCCAAGTGTAGAGTATTGGCATGTAAGGCCTGGCAAGGAGAGACAGCAGGAGGAAGGAGGAGGCCCAGGAAGGATGACCAGCAGCCAACATTCCCAAGTGTAAGGCTTGGCAAGGAGAGACAGCAGGAGGAAGGAGGAGGCCCAGGAAGGAGGACTAGCAGCCAACATTCCCAAGTGTAGAGCATTGGCATGTGAGGCCTGGTGAGGAGTGACAGCAGGAGGAAGGAGGAGGACTGGCAGCCAACATTCCCAAGTGTAGAGCATTGGCATGTAAGACCTGGCAAGGAGAGACAGCAGGAGGAAGGAGGAGGCCCAGGAAGGAGGACCAGCAGCCAACATTCCCAAGTGTAGAGCATTGGCATGTAAGGCCTGGCAAGGAGAGACAGCAGGAGGAAGGAGGAGCCCCAGGAAGGAGGACCAGCAGCCAACATTCCCAAGTGTAAGGCTTGGCAAGGAGAGACAGGAGGAGGAAGGAGGAGGCCCAGGAAGGAGGACCAGCAGCCAACATTCCCAAGTGTAGAGCATTGGCATGTAAGGCCTGGCAAGGAGAGACAGCAGGAGGAAGGAGAAGGCCCAGGAAGGAGGACCAGCAGCCAACATTCCCAAGTGTAGAGCATTGGCATGTAAGGCCTGGCAAGGAGAGACAGCAGGAGGAAGGAGGAGGCCCAGGAAGGAGGACCAGCAGCCAACATTCCCAAGTGAGAGCATTGGCATGTAAGGCCTGGCAAGGAGAGACAGCAGGAGGAAGGAGGAGGCCCAGGAAAGAGGACCAGCAGCCAACATATCCAAGTGTAGAGCATTGGCATGTAAGGCCTGGCAGGGAGAGACAGCAGGAGGAAGGAGGAGGACAAGCAGCCAACATTCCCAAGTGTAGAGCATTGGCATCTAAGGCCTGGCAAGGAGAGACAGCAGGAGGAAGGAGGAGGCCCAGGAAGGAGGACCAGCAGCCAACATTCCCAAATGTAGAGCATTGGCATGTAAGGCCTGGCAAGGAGAGACAGCAGGAGGAAGGAGGAGACCCAGGAAGAAGGATCAGCAGCCAACATTCCAAGTGTAGAGCACAGGCCTTCCTGGCAAGGAGAGACAGCAGGAGGAAGGAGGAGGCCCAGGAAGGAGGACCAGCAGCCAACATTCCCAAGTGTAGAGCATTGGCATGTAAGGCCTGGAAAGGAGAGACAGCAGGAGGAAGGAGGAAGCCCAGGAAGGAGGACCAGCAGCCAACATTCCCAAGTGTAGAGCATTGGCATGTAAGGCCTGGCAAGGAGAAACAGCAGGAGGAAGGAGGAGGACAAGCAGCCAACATTCCCAAGTGTAGAGCATTGGCAAGTAAGGCCTGGCAAGGAGAGATAGCAGGAGGAAGGAGGAGGACAAGCAGCCAACATTCCCAAGTGTAGAGCACTGGCATGTAAGGCCTGGCAAGGAGAGACATCAGGAGGAAGGAGGAGGCCCAGGAAGAAGGATCAGCAGCCAATATTCCAAGTGTAGAGCATTGGCATGTAAGGCCTGGCAAGGAGAGACAACAGGAGGAAGGAGGAGAACTGGCAGCCAACATTCCCAAGTGTAGAGCATTGGCATCTAAGGCCTGGCAAGGAGAGACAGCAGGAGGAAGGAGGAGGCCCAGGAAGGAGGACCAGCAGCCAACATTCCCAAGTGTAGAGCATTGGCATGTAAGGCCTGGCAAGGAGAGACAGCAGGAGGAAGGAGGAGGCCCAGGAAGGAGGACCAGCAGCCAACATTCCCAAGTTTAGAGCATTGGCATGTAAGGCCTGGCAAGGAGAGACAGCAGGAGGAAGGAGGAAGCCCAGGAAGGAGAACCAGCAGCCAACATTCCCAAGTGTAGAGCATTGGCATGTAAGGCCTGGCAAGGAGAGACAGCAGGAGGAAGGAGGAGGACTGGCAGCCAACATTCCCAAGTGTAGAGCATTGGCATGTAAGACCTGGCAAGGAGAGACAGCAGGAGGAAGGAGGAGGCCCAGGAAGGAGGACCAGCAGCCAACATTCCCAAGTGTAGAGCATTGGCATGTAAGGCCTGGCAAGGAGAGACAGCAGGAGGAAGGAGGAGGCCCAGGAAGGAGGACCAGCAGCCAACATTCCCAAGTGTAAGGCTTGGCAAGGAGAGACAGCAGGAGGAAGGAGGAGGCCCAGGAAGGAGGACCAGCAGCCAACATTCCCAAGTGTAGAGCATTGGCATGTAAGGCCTGGCAAGGAGAGACAGCAGGAGGAAGGAGAAGGCCCAGGAAGGAGGACCAGCAGCCAACATTCCCAAGTGTAGAGCATTGGCATGTAAGGCCTGGCAAGGAGAGACAGCAGGAGGAAGGAGGAGGAAGGAGGAGGACCAGCAGCCAACATTCCCAAGTGAGAGCATTGGCATGTAAGGCCTGGCAAGGAGAGACAGCAGGAGGAAGGAGGAGGCCCAGGAAAGAGGACCAGCAGCCAACATATCCAAGTGTAGAGCATTGGCATGTAAGGCCTGGCAAGGAGAGACAGCAGGAGGAAGGAGGAGGACAAGCAGCCAACATTCCCAAGTGTAGAGCATTGGCATCTAAGGCCTGGCAAGGAGAGACAGCAGGAGGAAGGAGGAGGCCCAGGAAGGAGGACCAGCAGCCAACATTCCCAAATGTAGAGCATTGGCATGTAAGGCCTGGCAAGGAGAGACAGCAAGAGGAAGGAGGAGACCCAGGAAGAAGGATCAGCAGCCAACATTCCAAGTGTAGAGCACAGGCCTTCCTGGCAAGGAGAGACAGCAGGAGGAAGGAGGAGGCCCAGGAAGGAGGACCAGCAGCCAACATTCCCAAGTGTAGAGCATTGGCATGTAAGGCCTGGAAAGGAGAGACAGCAGGAGGAAGGAGGAAGCCCAGGAAGGAGAACCAGCAGCCAACATTCCCAAGTGTAGAGCATGGGCATGTAAGGCCTGGCAAGGAGAAACAGCAGGAGGAAGGAGGAGGACAAGCAGCCAACATTCCCAAGTGTAGAGCATTGGCAAGTAAGGCCTGGCAAGGAGAGATAGCAGGAGGAAGGAGGAGGAGGAGGACAAGCAGCCAACATTCCCAAGTGTAGAGCATTGGCATCTAAGGCCTGGCAAGGAGAGACAGCAGGAGGAAGGAGGAGGCCCAGGAAGGAGGACCAGCAGCCAACATTCCCAAGTGTAGAGCATTGGCATGTAAGGCCTGGCAAGGAGAGACAGCAGGAGGAAGGAGGAGGCCCAGGAAGGAGGACCAGCAGCCAACATTCCCAAGTTTAGAGCATTGGCATGTAAGGCCTGGCAAGGAGAGACAGCAGGAGGAAGGAGGAAGCCCAGGAAGGAGAACCAGCAGCCAACATTCCCAAGTGTAGAGCATTGGCATGTAAGGCCTGGCAAGGAGAGACAGCAGGAGGAAGGAGGAGGACTGGCAGCCAACATTCCCAAGTGTAGAGCATTGGCATGTAAGACCTGGCAAGGAGAGACAGCAGGAGGAAGGAGGAGGCCCAGGAAGGAGGACCAGCAGCCAACATTCCCAAGTGTAGAGCATTGGCATGTAAGGCCTGGCAAGGAGAGACAGCAGGAGGAAGGAGGAGGCCCAGGAAGGAGGACCAGCAGCCAACATTCCCAAGTTTAGAGCATTGGCATGTAAGGCCTGGCAAGGAGAGACAGCAGGAGGAAGGAGGAAGCCCAGGAAGGAGAACCAGCAGCCAACATTCCCAAGTGTAGAGCATTGGCATGTAAGGCCTGGCAAGGAGAGACAGCAGGAGGAAGGAGGAGGACTGGCAGCCAACATTCCCAAGTGTAGAGCATTGGCATGTAAGACCTGGCAAGGAGAGACAGCAGGAGGAAGGAGGAGGCCCAGGAAGGAGGACCAGCAGCCAACATTCCCAAGTGTAGAGCATTGGCATGTAAGGCCTGGCAAGGAGAGACAGCAGGAGGAAGGAGGAGGCCCAGGAAGGAGGACCAGCAGCCAACATTCCCAAGTGTAAGGCGTGGCAAGGAGAGACAGCAGGAGGAAGGAGGAGGCCCAGGAAGGAGGACCAGCAGCCAACATTCCCAAGTGTAGAGCATTGGCATGTAAGGCCTGGCAAGGAGAGACAGCAGGAGGAAGGAGAAGGCCCAGGAAGGAGGACCAGCAGCCAACATTCCCAAGTGTAGAGCATTGGCATGTAAGGCCTGGCAAGGAGAGACAGCAGGAGGAAGGAGGAGGCCCAGGAAGGAGGACCAGCAGCCAACATTCCCAAGTGAGAGCATTGGCATGTAAGGCCTGGCAAGGAGAGACAGCAGGAGGAAGGAGGAGGCCCAGGAAAGAGGACCAGCAGCCAACATATCCAAGTGTAGAACATTGGCATGTAAGGCCTGGCAAGGAGAGACAGCAGGAGGAAGGAGGAGGACAAGCAGCCAACATTCCCAAGTGTAGAGCATTGGCATCTAAGGCCTGGCAAGGAGAGACAGCAGGAGGAAGGAGGAGGCCCAGGAAGGAGGACCAGCAGCCAACATTCCCAAGTGTAGAGCATTGGCATGTAAGGCCTGGCAAGGAGAGACAGCAGGAGGAAGGAGGAGACCCAGGAAGAAGGATCAGCAGCCAACATTCCAAGTGTAGAGCACAGGCCTTCCTGGCAAGGAGAGACAGCAGGAGGAAGGAGGATGCCCAGGAAGGAGGACCAGCAGCCAACATTCCCAAGTGTAGAGCATTGGCATGTAAGGCCTGGAAAGGAGAGACAGCAGGAGGAAGGAGGAAGCCCAGGAAGGAGAACCAGCAGCCAACATTCCCAAGTGTAGAGCATGGGCATGTAAGGCCTGGCAAGGAGAAACAGCAGGAGGAAGGAGGAGGACAAGCAGCCAACATTCCCAAGTGTAGAGCATTGGCAAGTAAGGCCTGGCAAGGAGAGATAGCAGGAGGAAGGAGGAGGACAAGCAGCCAACATTCCCAAGTGTAGAGCACTGGCATGTAAGGCCTGGCAAGGAGAGACATCAGGAGGAAGGAGGAGGCCCAGGAAGAAGGATCAGCAGCCAATATTCCAAGTGTAGAGCATTGGCATGTAAGGCCTGGCAAGGAGAGACAACAGGAGGAAGGAGGAGGACTGGCAGCCAACATTCCCAAGTGTAGAGCATTGGCATCTAAGGCCTGGCAAGGAGAGACAGCAGGAGGAAGGAGGAGGACTGGCAGCCAACATTCCCAAGTGTAGAGCATTGGCATCTAAGGCCTGGCAAGGAGAGACAGCAGGAGGAAGGAGGAGGCCCAGGAAGAAGGATCAGCAGCCAATATTCCAAGTGTAGAGCATTGGCATGTAAGGCCTGGCAAGGAGAGACAGCAGGAGGAAGGAGGAGGCCCAGGAAGGAGGACCAGCAGCCAACATTCCCAAGTGTAGAGCATTGGCATGTAAGGCCTGGCAAGGAGAAACAGCAGGAGGAAGGAGGAGGACTGGCAGCCAACATTCCCAAGTGTAGAGCATTGGCATGTACGGCCTGGCAAGGAGAGACAGCAGGAGGAAGGAGGAGGACTGGCAGCCAACATTCCCAAGTGTAGAGCATTGGCATGTAAGGCCTGGCAAGGAGAAACAGCAGGAGGAAGGAGGAGGACTGGCAGCCAACATTCCCAAGTGTAGAGCATTGGCATGTAAGGCCTGGCAAGGAGAGACAGCAGGAGGAAGGAGGAGGACTGGCAGCCAACATTCCCAAGTGTAGAGCATTGGCATGTAAGGCCTGGCAAGGAGTGACAGCAGGAGGAGGCCCAGGAAGGAGGACCAGCAGCCAACATTCCCAAGTGTAGAGCATTGGCATGTAAGGTCTGGCAAGGAGAGACAGCAGGAGGAAGGAGGAGGACCAGCAGCCAACATTCCCAAGTGTAGAGCATTGGCATGTAAGGCCTGGCAAGGAGTGACAGCAGGAGGAAGGAGGAGGCCCAGGAAGGAGGACCAGCAGCCAACATTCCCAAGTGTAGAGCATTGGCATGTAAGGCCTGGCAAGGAGAGACAGCAGGAGGAAGGAGGAGGAGGACCAGCAGCCAACATTCCCAAGTGTAGAGCATTGGCATGTAAGGCCTGGCAAGGAGAGACAGCAGGAGGAAGGAGGAGGCCCAGCAGCCAACATTCCCAAGTGTAGAGAATTGGCATGTAAGGCCGGGCAAGGAGAGACAGCAAGAGGAAGGAGGAGGCCCAGGAAGAAGGATCAGCAGCCAACATTTCCAAGTGTAGAGCATTGGCATGTAAGGCCTGGCAAGGAGAGACAGCAGGAGGAAGGAGGAGACCCAGGAAGAAGGATCAGCAGCCAACATTCCAAGTGTAGAGCACAGGCCTTCCTGGCAAGGAGAGACAGCAGGAGGAAGGAGGAGGCCCAGGAAGGAGGACCAGCAGCCAACATTCCCAAGTGTAGAGCATTGGCATGTAAGGTCTGGCAAGGAGAGACAGCAGGAGGAAGGAGGAGGACCAGCAGCCAACATTCCCAAGTGTAGAGCATTGGCATGTAAGGCCTGGCAAGGAGTGACAGCAGGAGGAAGGAGGAGGCCCAGGAAGGAGGACCAGCAGCCAACATTCCCAAGTGTAGAGCATTGGCATGTAAGGCCTGGCAAGGAGAGACAGCAGGAGGAAGGAGGAGGACCAGCAGCCAACATTCCCAAGTGTAGAGCATTGGCATGTAAGGCCGGGCAAGGAGAGACAGCAGGAGGAAGGAGGAGGCCCAGGAAGAAGGATCAGCAGCCAACATTTCCAAGTGTAGAGCATTGGCATGTAAGGCCTGGCAAGGAGAGACAGCAGGAGGAAGGAGGAGACCCAGGAAGAAGGATCAGCAGCCAACATTCCAAGTGTAGAGCACAGGCCTTCCTGGCAAGGAGAGACAGCAGGAGGAAGGAGGAGGCCCAGGAAGGAGGACCAGCAGCCAACATTCCCAAGTGTAGAGCATTGGCATGTAAGGCCTGGCAAGGAGAGACAGCAGGAGGAAGGAGGAAGCCCAGGAAGGAGGACCAGCAGCCAACATTCCCAAGTGTAGAGCATTGGCATGTAAGACCTGGCAAGGAGAGACAGCAGGAGGAAGGAGGAGGCCCAGGAAGGAGGACCAGCAGCCAACATTCCCAAGTGTAGAGCATTGGCATGTAAGGCCTGGCAAGGAGTGACAGCAGGAGGAAGGAGGAGGCCCAGGAAGGAGGACCAGCGGCTAACATTCCCAAGTGTAGAGCATTGGCATGTAAGACCTGGCAAGGAGAGACAGCAGGAGGAACAGGAGGGCCAGGAAGGAGGACCAGCAGCCAACATTCCCAAGTGTAGCGCAGCCTGGGTCATTAACTCCAGTCAGCAAATTACTAAACAAACACAAGTCTTTAAGGTAGTTAAGGTGCTCACTTCACCAAGACCCTCTTTTAATTAGGACCCCAAGTTTTCATTTACAACACAATTCTGTCAAGTGGATTAGCCACAAAGAACTGCATCACTACCTCTTATAGAGAAACCATGATATCAGACCAGATTAGCAAGAACGACCATCAGATAGGGCTAGCAATAAGTATGATCAAGCATGGGGGCATGGCTAGGCAGCGTCCATGCGGCAGCGACTGCTGCTAGTTCTGTATGCGGGGGCCCATTTCAATTATATGCGACGCCCTGGAAGACAAAAACTGGTGTTAGGAGAGAATCGCACAGTGTTCTGAGCCCGTGGAGCCTGTTATGGAGCATTTTTGGTGGCAGAGACCGTAGTTTTAAGGGAGTTTCTTCATGACCGCTGGAGTGCAAAATGGCGGGCGGACTCTCGGTCCTGTGTAGATGAGACGCCAAAAGCACAAAATAACACAGAGCGAGTGATGACAACCGCAAGGCGGTTTGTTAAGTGTGAATATGGGGCTCGGGAGCAGAGTTGCTGTGCCTCAATCTGTTACGGCTACGATGACACCACTGAAGTTGTGCTTCGCTTAGCCCGGCTAATCGGGAATAGGCGGGGTGCTCGGAAGAGGTGAGCGATTACGGAGACCTGCGGATAAGGACTCCGGCAGCTGGAGATATATGACAGCGCCATTGCGGAACATGCCCAACCTCGACTCCCAGAAGCGAAACGCTGCAGGCACGTTGATTTGCAACTGGCCGTTCGGAGGTGAATGCGGGTGCCTAGCTGCTGCGTGAGACCAGCGGGAGCCACCGAGGCTTGGTCGCTTTGCCGGTCTGGGCTGGCTCTGAAGGCTGAAAGGATGTGGAAAGCGAATAGAGGACGGCGCTCAGGGCTGTGCTGGGGAGGCTTCAGTGCAGACTCTACTCCTCGCGGGAGTCGTGCTTTGCATGAAACTGAGAAAGCTACCAAAGCTTTTGTTCCATCTGTCAAATAGGGCCTGTGGGCTTCCATGTGTACTTCTTGAGTGATTGGAGCATATGTGTGTCCCAATTGAATCACTTACCTGAGTAAGCTGGACACGCTGAAGGCAACCTTCATTTTTACACTCATTGGCTGGGTTTTGTGCATCGCTTGACAGAATATAATAGAACTACAGAAGACCTGACGCAATCACTTATTTTGGCAATGCTTAGAGCTGGTCAGAAGCAGAAAGGGAGCAACATTGCAACATATCTAGCAGCTGGAAACCTGGGAAACCTGAAAATGCAATCCGCTAAGATAGATCCTGACTCCCAGCAAGAAGCTGAGTCCCCGGCGGAGTCAGTCTTCTCGAGGCAATACTTTGAGGAGATAATGAAAACCCTTAAGCAGGACATAACGCAGGAAATAAAATCTGAGATAAAATTTTCCAAGACTCCCTTGCTTGCTCTATTAATGAATACTCACCTAAGCGGTTTAGACGAGAGGGTTAATGACCTGGAGCGGATGGCCTGTGAGCGTGGTCACAGCTACGGGGAGCTTGCCAAGAGAACTCAGAGCAAGGAAGATCGGCTGGTGGAACGATGAGCGAAACAGGCGGATTTAGAAAACCGATCTCGAAGAAATAATATCCGCCTGCGCTGTATCCCGAGACAAATACCGGACCAAGATCTTCCAGAATACGTCAAAGCTCTCTTCAAATCTTTGTTGGGCCTCGAGGAATCCGATGATCTGATCCTGGACAGGACTCATCGAGTCTATTCCTCAATCCAGAGGAGGAAAAATCTTCTACCTGACGTCCTCTCTAGGGTCCACTTTTTCCGCCAGAAAGAAGAAATTATGGCTGCAGCCAGGAAGGCTGAACCAGTGAACTTCTGTAGCTCCACACTGAGTTTGTTTCAGGATCTTTCTCCCTCCACCTTGGCAAATCGTAGAAGGCTTCAGAAGGTTACGGCCTGGCTTCAAGAAGAAAAGGTCCGCTATCGGTGGGGATTCCCATGCGAGTTGCTGTTTGAATATCACAATCGATCCTACGCAATTTGTTCTGAAGAAGCAAGAAAGCTAATGCTGCGGTCTGATGGAGGGGATCTGACGCAGGAGCCGGGGCCGCTGGAGATCGGTCCCGGAGTCCTACGCCGAAGGATATGAATGGAAACCCAAGGGCTGGGGGGTTGTGAAAGGAGCTCTGGATGCAACAAAAGAGGTGGTGGACCCTCAATGACTCTGGAAACTCTCCATGAATAATGGCATTAACGCAGAAAGCTATTGCCTGCAGACTTATTTGTGACCATGGACCTCTAGACTGGGGGCTATCTGAGGCTCAGCTCTTAGGTGAAGATTTAGGCCTCTGCGACGTGGTGCCTGGTTGCCTTTGTCAATACTTGGATGCAAATCTTCAGACATTTCCGGGGGCTCTCCAACTCTGGCCATGGATAATCAGGTGCGTCTCCATGACAATGAATTCCTTATTATTATTATTGGGCTAATATAGAGAGCCGCCCTAGTCGGCTGTTGAAGTTTGTTTCTATACACCAAGATTTCTCTCTATGAAATGCTATTGTAAAGGTAAAGGGGCAAAGGTAAAGCCTGACGAATAAGGGGCGCCCAACATATGGATTACGCCCACCATGGTGACTCTGAGTGGGTTGCTGCTCGAGTTTCTGAAGGCTTCAAAAGCCTAGCAGCTAACTGTTTTGTTTTTTTGTGTTTCACAAATTATCCCATGGGGTTTTAATAATGGGTTCTTTTGTAATTAATGTCAGTTTTGCTGGCTATACTGTTTTATTCATATGGTTGGTACTTGAGTAAGACTGTCACGTGATAGTGAAGCATGGCTGGCCTCTGGAGAGGTACGTTCCTTAGGGCTCATTGAAACCCGGGGCATGTTATATGGGCGGGGGAGAGAAGATGAGAGAACTCCTTGGGGATGGTTATATGTAGGAATGCTGATGTTTTGGGTGTACATAGAGATGAGAGGGACACCAGAATGGCTATTCCGAATATAAGTTGCCTCACCCTGAATGTACAGGGCCTACATTCCCCCCTAAAGCGCAAAGCTTTATTTCATCGTTTGGCACTATACTGTTTCTTCAGGAAACTGACCTTGTTGCCTCTGATGAATTTCGACTTGCCATATCTGAGGTGCTGTTTGAGCATGGGGAAGGGGATCTTATAATTGGTGTGGCTTTCAATGCAGTGGTTAACCCATTAGAGGACAAGTCCCTGCCCCCAACGACAACAGGCAAAATAGCTTATTAGCGCTCACAACACTCCTTAGGGAACATTCACTAATAGAGACTTGGCGGTTTTTCCATCAAGGAAAGCGAGACTACACTTTTTATTCTGCAGTGCATAAAGGGTTCTCTAGGTTAGATATGTTTTTTATGTCAGATAAACTTATACCCCAAACAACGGGCGTAGAGATTCTCCCTAAGGCTCTATCGGACAATGCCCTGTAGTTTTAACTATGACCCCTTTGAATGAAGCCCTGGGGCCTACACGCACTTGGCATTTGAATCTACTCCTATTAGGCGACCCCCAGTTTTGCTCCTGCATCTCGAACACTATTACTCAATATTTTGCTGAAAATGAGAAGGAAGGAATGGATTACGCTGTTGTTTGCAAAGTGGCGAAAGCAGTGATTCGAGGCCAGATTATAGCCCAGACAGTAGAGTGGGGAAGAATCAGAAGGCAGGTTCAATCTCAACTTGAGCTTCAACTTCAGGAGAGAGAAGAGGTACATAAAAATAAGCCTTCCCGGCGGTCACTTAGGGATGTACGAATGGCTCAGAAAGCTCTTGAGGCTCACCGTATGAGTCGGGTGGCTTATGGCATAATGCGTACTAAACAGTACTATTATTCGAAGGGAAATAAAGCCAACCGACCCTTAGTGACTAAACTGAAAAAGCGAGCTGGGCGGAACCATACAGCATCTCTGAGAGATAAAGATGGGAAGCAGGTCTATTCTGAATTAGAGAAACTCCGGGTAATTGAAAAGATTTTTACAGAACACTCAGCCCCCCATCACACAGATCTACAAATAGCCCATGACTTCATATGGGACGCGCATCTCCCCCGAGGATCTCTGGAGCTCTGTGCCCTCCTGGAGGAACCGATTACACTGAAGGAAACGGAAGCAGCTAATCGATCCCTCCCTCTGGGCAAAGCCCAGGTGCCAGATGGCCTCACAAATAAATTCTACAAAACCTTCAAAGCGGTGCTCCCTCCCTACTTAACAAAGCTTTTTAACGTTGTTTGGCCAGTGGGTTTGGTCACCGAATCCATGGCCGAGTTGGCCACGACATTGATCCTGAAGCCGGGGAAGGATCCCGTTGATTGTGCTTCCTAGCGGCCTATTGCGCTGTTAAATATGGATGCAAAGATACTGAGTAAAATAATAGCGGGGCGTTTGGGGGGGGAATACTTCCATCCCTCATAGGAAAGGATCAGACGGGTTTCATACACAATCGTTCAACATATGAACATATACGTCCGCCGAGCTATAAACTTAATTGGCCTGGCTCCGAAGATCCCGGGGAGATTGTCCCCGTTATCTTTGGATGCCCATCGGGCGTTTGATAGCATGTCTTGGGGGGTATTTGGAAGTAGTGTTAGAAGGATTTGGATTCGGCACTAGATTCTCGAAATTGATTCTCACACATTTCCAGATTCCTTCGACGAGAGTTAGAATGAAAGCGCGCTGGGACCCGCTGATAGTCCTGGTTAAAGGCATTAGGCAGGGCTGCCCCCTGTCGCCGCTGGTCTTCGCCCTGGCGATGGAACCCTTGGCTCAACAAATAAGGCGTCATCCGGAAATTCTTGGCTTCGAGGTGGCGGGGCAATGTCATAAACTAGCGTTATATGCGAATGATCTGCTCTGCTTTTTGAATGATGCCCCCAGCTCTGTCCCACCTCTTATGGAGTTGCTGGCTCGGTTTGCTATGATATCGGGCTTTAAAGTGAACCCAACTAAATCTGTAGGAATGGCACTAACAGAAACCCCCTCTAGGCTGGATAGTGTCAGGGCTGGCTGGAGTAGTAATCAGGGAGAGTTTGGCTGGAGTAGTATTCAGGAAGAGTTTGTACATAGAATTAACATTGTGGTTGCCCAAGTCAAGATGGAGAGAAAGAAACTTAATCTGATTGGTTTAAGGAACAATAGTATGTTTGGTTTGTCTGATTGGTAGATAGGATAATGGGTTGGATTCTTGGGAGGTGAGCAAGATTCTAAACTGCCTTTCATCCATAGTAATTCAGTGGCTGGTTGTGTATTAGTTAAGCTCCTTAAGTAAGGCCTTTCAGAGTTCAGAAGATTTACCAAAGAAGTAAGAAAATCGTTTGCCGAGCCAGAGTGAACTTAAAGACATCAGGTGGGATCGTTCTTTTTAAAAGCTAAAAGATTTTCACAGTGAACTTTCATCTTTCATAAGAAAACTTAAAGAGTTAACGAGTTTTAAAGTTTACTGAGTGAAAAGACGTTTTACAGTTTTATTACTATAAGGAAACACGTGTGAAGACTGTGCGCTCAAGTTTTAAAGTTGTTTACTGCATGAAAAGTGTTTCAAGACTGTTGTAACGCGTGCGCGAGTCCACGTGACGTCAGTAACGTTGTTATGGGAGCGCGCGGGTATTCTGAGCGATAGAGCGCGTGTCCAAATGAAAAGCGCGAGTGGTTTTTGAGCGCGTGCACATTTTTAAAGTGAGACGTTGCGTAAGAAAACGCGTGTTGGGTTGCGATAGAGCGCGAGTCCATTTTTTAACTAAGCGCGAGTTGTTTTGAACGCGTGTACAATTTTTATGTGAGTGACGTTGCGTATAACCGCGTGTGTTCGGTAGCGATAGAGCGCGAGTCCATTTTACTTACCGCGAGTTGTTTTTTAGCGTGCGTACACTTGTTTTCACGCGTGCCTGTATTTGTTAATATGCGCGTGTGAACTTTATACGCGAGGACAATTTTTCACGTCTTGTGATTTCGCGTGTTTATCGCAAACGCGTGTCAAAAAAGAAACTATGCGTTTGTATGTGTAAAAAGAAAAGGTTCACACGCAGAAGGAGAGCAGCATTCAAGAAAGTTTATGAGTTTCTATTTAATGTAATTTTCATGCAAAAGGAATTCAATTCTTCAAAGAAAGACTGCATTTCACAAAAGCATTTAAAACTCAAACTTCATAGAGTTAAATGAACTTAAAAAACAAAGAAGAATATCTAAATCTGTAAGGTGCTTGCAAGGGTCATTACTTTAGAATTCTAAAGAGACTTGAATGGCTTGAGACTATATGCACTAAGCATGATAATTGTTTACAAGATATTCCATACAGATAATTAACCTCTAAGTCTTATACAGAGGTTTAGGAGTTTATTTTAAAATAATTTTAGAAAAGAAGTTTATATTAATATATAAGTAACCAAGTGTATTTGTTTACTACAGATACCAGAGCCTACCAGACGGTTGCTGGGCTGCAGTGTCTCAGTTGTTATTTTCTCCAAATTCCCCTTTCACTTTCTTGGGGTTCTCAGCTCAGCTTATACTTAAGGGTTGAGAGGTGAACTCCTGGTGAGGGTCTGTGGGGCCAGCATCAGATCCTGTGGAATTCAGTCAAGCCGGACCCTGACAGATAGTATACAAGCAACATTCCACATCCCATGGTCTTCCACTGATATCTCTTACTTAGGAATAAAACTGACTACGACCTATGCAGGCCTCTTTAAGGCAAACATCCCTACCTCAATGAAGGAACCAAAGAGTGGCTTCATCGCTGGGATTCCCAAGAGCTTTCGTGGCTAGGTCGAGTAAGTGTGGTTAAGATGTCCCTTGTCCCGAAACTTCTTTATGCTTTTCAATCCCTGCCAGCGCTAATTCCTGAGAACTAGCTCATAGCTATGCAAAAGGAGATAGGCCGGTTCATCTGGAAGAAGGGAAAGCCTAGAATCCCCTTGTAAGGTTCTTACAAGAGGGAGAATGTTGGGCGGGCTGGGACTCCCCTCAATCTCGCGCTACTACAGGGCAGCTCAGGTAGCAGCGATGTTATCTTGGGGGAACCCATGAGAATCTCCTAAATGGCAGGAGAACGAACAAGTGATAGCTCCATTCCCTCTGGCCCAACTTCCTTTTCTCCTCCAAGAGGCTCGGAGATATCGAGGCAACCTGTTACCCACTACGTTGGTTACACTTCGAAGTTGGGATAGAGCATGCATGCAGAGAGGTATTACGTCAGGCTTGGGTCCACTGTCCCCCCATCACTCAAAACCCTGCATTTACTCCAGGTCTATGTGCCAGATCATATCAAAGCTGGAGCCCGGATAAGCCCCTGAGATTAAGGGATCTGAATTTGTGCCAGGAACACCTGACGTTCCAGGAATGCAAGAAAATGATTGGGGTCTCGGAATCGAAAAATTCAGGTATGTTCAGCTTCGTCACTGGTTAACTAACAGGGACACTCGCCGAGCTGCCTTAAGAACTCCGATTGGTATAGAACTTCGAATTATGGAGGGGCAACAATCCCACAAACTGGCCACATGCTACAGGCTTCTAGAGAATACTCCCCTGGAGGAAAAACTTCCCTATATGCTGGCCTGGGAGAGGGAACTGGGCTTAGAAATTTCAGGGGAGTCTTGGCAGCGGATCTGGCATAGGGCTCAACAGAGCTCGCAATGTACTATAGTGAAAGAGAATGCTATTAAAGTTTGCTTTATGTGGTACTTGCCTCAGAGCAGGCTTCATGCAATGGATCTGGAGCATCCAGACACGTGTTCGCATGGCTGTGGGGAACGAGGAGACTTAGCCCACATGTGGTGGCACTGCTCGATTATTCAGGCCTTTTGGTTGGAGGTGAGGTCTAAAATCAAGGAAATTATGGGATCCCTGCTCTCCATTTATCCACGGGTTCTACTGTTGGGGGATGTACCAGAGGATGGGTCCTTTCCCATGTCAGGGCATAGGGCAGCTCTAATCTCCCAGTTACTCATTGCTGCTCGTATAACAAGAGCCCAGTTTTGGAAGCCGGTAGAGGGACCGTACATAGCATACTGGTGGGTGAAAGTGTGGGAGCTACTAGGTCTAGAAAACTCACAACCATGCTTGAAGGGAAACTTTCGAAGTTCATGAAGACTCTGAGCCCATTCTTGGACTATGTTTCAGACAGAGAGCACATGTTTTTCCAACCGCAATTTATGAGGCACTTCATGAATCCTTGATAGTAACTCCATGAATGTATGACTTACCGACATTCTTTTTTTTTTTTGTTAGGTTTATGTTGATGGGTTCTCTGTTCTTCTGGTTGTCTTATTCCTATTCAAGGACACTCAACTAATGAATTAATTCTCCCTCCTATTAAGTACGGTTGAATAATGAAGTCTGGGAAATATTTGATGTGGCTTATGGAGTTTTGAAAATGCACTGTGAGGCGAAGAGGGGAATAAATGGTGAAGGAATATGAATTGTTATACATTGTTATGCTTATGAATTCAAATGTTGAAAATTAATAAAAAGAATTATTTAAAAAAAGATATGATCTAGCATAAGGTACAATATGGACCAACAGGCAAGTGATCGTCAACAGCAAAGGATTAGTGAAAGGGATTAGCAATATTGACCTTGGGCCTCATTACGAGCCTGCCGCTAATGGGTTAACGGCACCGTAAAAGGCTGCAGCGCCGTTAACCCATTAGCGCCTGATTACGAGGTCCCTTTGCGAGACCCGACCTTAACGGCTGATCTACACCAGCCGGTAAAGTAGGGACCCGCAAAGGGACCTTGGTGCTAGGTACGGTACCGTCCTTAGCGCCTTCCCCATTCCCATAGAGCCCTATGGGGCGAAAATGGGAATGGGGAAGGGCCATGGTTCAATGGAGAATTACCGCCCGCCACCTTGGAATGGGGTGGTAATTCCCCATTGAACCATGGCGGACCCGTTACAACACCGGCACCAACCATGGTGCTAAAAGCGCCATAATTTAGTGCCGGTGTTGTAATGAGGGCCCTTGTGAAGTATTGGCAATAATGCCCATTCGGCAGAGTAAGCAATATGGATTTGCTTTAAAATAGAAAGGCCCTCACTGTAGAATATTGTACTCTGGAGTGTGCAGAATACAGAGCATGATTAGCAAAGATCCCTCTTCTGAAGGGCGTTAAACACACTAGAAACCAGGGGGCACTGCCTGGAAGTTGGGTACACACTGTAAGAATCACAAACTCCTCCCACCCCTCATTTGTGGAATACTCACATTGTACTTGCAGTGTAGCTGGCATCACCACCTTCCATGTACCGCACCTGGTTCTGATACACATGCTGTACAGGCACCTGCTGCAGCTGCTGAACCTGTAAGGACAGGGAGGGTAAAAGGTCAGGGCTTGGTGCTACGCTGCAGGCCCATCACTCCAACAATCGCTTTAACTTCCTGCCTTTCTTGCTGTCCCCAATCCTGCAAAGGCCAACTGACCATCACATATTACATACTGCCATGCCTTCCTGCACATACACTCACTCATGCACACACTGGATACTCCTGCACTTAACCTGTACTCTGGCACATCACCCACACAGAATTCTCCATATGCCCCTATCATGCATTCTGTCCCAAGAACACACTCACTCTCCTATAACTGTTCATATCATAAATGTGTATATATATTTTTTCTCTCTCTCTCTCTCTGCTATGCAATGGATCCCTTCCTGCAAACATTGATTCCATGCAATCTGTCTCTCTTGCACCCTATCTAGCAATGCCCTTGCATACTCTTTTGCAAATTCCGCATGTAATCTACTGCGCATGTTCATTTAATGTGCTATGCTCCTCCTGCACACACTGGCTCACCTCCATAAATGCTCACTAGTGTTCAACGCACACCCTTTTGCACACACTCATATCATCAGGGCTCCTGTAATTATGCCAGATAAATGTGTTCTTTCCACATAATCCATTAGAATGCAACACACCCTTACCTCACAAGGAATATCTGAGTTGACAAAGTCTCCCAGATCACTGGGAGAGGAACGAATAGTGAAAGGATCTAGAGCTCCTGAGCAGCAATTCGCAAAGCCAGGCAGCACACACAAGCCTCAGGACGGCAACAGGAGGAGTGTGCTGGATTATCTCCACCACGCATGGCATGCTATTAATGAAATTACCACCAGAAATTGCTCTATCAGCAGATATCATTCAACTTTTAATCTCTCATCTTGTGAGTAACACCAATGCAGTTCTGTGATAAGATTATCACTTTTGTATAATTCAGTATATTTTACCCAATGAACGGAAATGTCTCTTCTTAAATCTCTGGCTTCCCAATGATTGCCCAATATTCAGTTCTCAAGAGAAAGTGTTTGGGGAATTTAGCTCCACTGTGGCTGTGTGTATGTGCACTTATTAGGGTTTCCTTATGCCGGCACGACTCCCTGCACGTCTCACCTACCAGTGCCACTGGCTCAGGCCTAACATTGCAGAGAGATGTCGGTGCTACGCTGCAGGCTGCACTTCAATTCAAGATGCTCTCACTGGATGCAGCAGAGCTCTACTGTCTGCTCCTGCCTCCAATGAAGCTCACGGTCCTCCTCCAGATTAGGAGTGTCTCCTCGCCTCACTTCCGCCATCTTGCACCTTGAGAAGGGCACCTCTCGAGTTCCCATTTATTTGATATTACTCCAAACGTTCTTATTCTAGGTGTGGGTTTGGTCTATAAAAATCACAATAACACAATAAAGGGACTAATGGGGATGAACACCTGTGGTTAGCCCCAGATTACGTTATCACACAATAGGAACACAGGTTTTCACAATTTATAGTTATTTCACAGTTTCTACCCTTCGTGTAGCCTCACTCTAGCTTGCCAAACATTTCTAACTAAACCCTATTGTTTTTCTACCACTAGCCAGCGCTGGTGGATCACTTATCTAGGGTGAGGGGATAGTGGAGAAGGAACTAGCGAGTTACCAAGATGTTTACACATTTTTTTGCTTTCAAATTTCAAAAAAACACTAAGTTAGTGTATATGGTCTGCTTAACAGGTGGAATTCTTTCTAGTTTAATGTTTTCCCTTGTTCCACAGTACCACAGTTTTTAGTAAAAACAAAATCGGGGCCTTAATGGCTCCTTAATTAAAAAGACTTTCCAAAGGAAAAGAAAAAAGGTTTCGGTTGTCCCTAATTGATGTTACACAGGACACTTCTACATCCGGGCTTTCTAGCACCCCACTCTCTAACCGTCAGGGAAAGACAGTGAGCAGCTGTAGCACACACATTTCTTTTCATTAAAGAGGGCCCGGCCCCTTGGTGCGATCTTTTTTATGCACAGAGGCCACGTATGGGCCGACTTCCCACTTTCTTCAGGGCCATGCTGTTGTAATAGGAGACTTGTCTTCATTCACTCCTATATTCACCCCACCTGCAGATGGTACATAAAGAAGAGGGGGCTAGGGGGGAGGGACACAGTGTACTTTAGGTAAAGTGCCCAGACTCTGCATTTCTTACGTCCCGCTATTGGGTAAGTGCCAAAGCTTACCCTCTTATGGCTTCAATCAGCATCCGGGAGTGTTGACAGTTAATAAGATGGGTGCGATCTGAAACATGTAATAATGTATGAATCAGGGCACAGAAGAATGCAGTTGAAGAGGTAGCTCTCACACGAGCTGCATGTGTATTTAGTTATATCATTTCTATCTAGTGTGTTGGTTTTTAGCCTCGAATCCCACGGGCTCATGATGCTAAAGGACAGCATGCCGGGCATGCCGGTCTGCTCTTACCTGTGCGATCTGATTGCTTCGGGAGTAGCAGTCTCAGAACCCTTGCAGTGTTCCTATGTCAGGTTTAGTGTTTGGTTTCCATGGATATACTCTACTCGCTTGCGCAGTGGTTCAAGGACTCCCGCTCAGTAGAGCAGTATGGGCGCCATCTTGTAACGTCAGCAGACTTGTCAATACGGATGACCAGTTTTTTGAAGTCATGATGCTGGTACCCTGTTGGGCGCACTATATGTAATATGCCAATGGAAGTCGATCATCTCTAAAGGGACACTTTGGGTCTCTATATAGTGAAAATGTACACAGTCAATTCGGGTGAAATTATTATAAATTGTGAAAACCTGTGTTCCTATTGTGTGATAATATAACAATCACAGCCACTTCCTCCTGATATTTGGGCTAATGTTTATTTGTGTGGCCTGCACATACTCCCTTGCCACCGATTTCCGCAGTGAGGCCATCGCCAATTCTTCTCCCTACTTGCTATATATATATATATATATATATATATATTTTTTTTTTATTTTTTTTTTCCGAATATCCCCATTCCCATTGAATCCCATTGGACTCAATGGGAATGGGGAGGACAGTAGCACCGGCAGGATTCATAATGGTGCCGGTGCTACCGTCAAGGTCTGCGAGCGGGTGCCAATCCGCCCGCCAGGTCAGACCTGGCGGGCTGAAAGGCACCCGCTCGCAGAACTCATAGTTTGCCGGCCCGGAAACAACGGTATGGACAAGCTTACTGGTACCGTTGTTTCCGGACCGGCAAACTCGTAATGTGGCCCATTGTACCTTGAAATGGTAAGCAAGAGTCAAAACATTACATTTTAGATTAATTTCTTTTCTACTCAAATATCCAAGTTGTTTTATAATTTGTTGAGTCTGTTCTTTAGGAGTACTCTTAGCATCTCCATTAATGAACCCAAGGGTTTCAGCATATTTGCCTATGGAGCCTTTTTTAGAATGTGGGAATGGTATGAGATTTTGGTCCTGTTAGTTCATTATCCCCAATAAATGGAGGGCTCAGGCATATTTTAGATCTCTCATAGCTAAATCAGTTTGTTCTAGAGAAACATTTCACATGCCAATCTGGGTACAAATTCTGAAGCCTTTGCAGGTGGAAAACTAATTGAGCTAAATTGGTCTTCTTGATCCCTCTTTCAAGCAAGACCATTATCAGTTTATCAGATAACGCTAGGATACAAATTTCACTAGTGCATATGTCTCTACTTTCGACTGAACTCTGCCCCAAAAGTGTTTACCAAAGGCTACAGGGAGTACATTTGTTGCCGGGAGTGTGTCACACAACCTCAGATGTTCAATAAATCTTCAGGATTCTCAGTTCATTCCTCCTAATTGAACTCAATTCAGCATAACAATCTTGGTTATCTCCGTCTTTCTCCCTCCATTTTGAATTATAGTCCTTCTGCATTAAGTCATTCACTTTCAGAACCACAGCCAGATATCTGCATGGTGGATCTAGAACCTTCTTAGACTTATCGCTTTATGCAGTCATGCAGCACCATTCACCAGGTTATGAAATGTACCTCTTCAGTTCCATTTAGCCAATCCGAAAATATAGCAATTAAAGATCTGTGGGAGTTATTTTTCATTGGTCAGTTCAGGAGGTAAGCCTACTGAGAGGTTCACTATTGCATCCTCCTTCCATCTTCCAGGCCAACACCTGGATCAGTAACCTGGCCCACACAGTTCTATTGGTTGGTGGCCGTATGAACTAAAATAGTAGCTGCAGGAGTAGTAGTCATTTTGGCTCATCCTGGAAGCTCCCAGAAGGGAGTACTTTGTTGCCCTTGAGTGTGATTGGGTAGAACCAGGGAGTAACCATGTAGCGTCACTTTTCTGATGTGACTGCAGCTGACAAAGGAATGTCTGAGGTTACATGGGAGTAATGCATTAGTCTGGAATGCACAGTCTCTGAGTTTGCCCAGAGAATGACAGTGAAGGTTTGTACGCGGTCGAGAGCCGTGGTCTACTATCAACCGAGCTGTTTGTGAGCCACTAGCACTCCTCGTGTGGCCCTTGAATATCCACCATTATCCTGCCAGTAACGTGGGAGCGGAAGATCAAGGGAGTGTGATAGAATCATCAGGCAGGATTCTTGGAAGCTGATCAATCGTGATTCATCCCTCGCAGAAATGTGACAGTTTAAGAAGATCTGTGAGAATAGCACACTAAAAGGTGAGAGGGATTCACTGACGGCTAAATATGTTAAGCGTTAATATTGACAATGCCCTAAACGATTGGCGATGGCATATAAACGATAAAGACAGGTTACAGGTAAGTATGCAGGGTTTAACATTAGATCGAGGTGCTCTAAACAGGCCGCTTTAGCAGAAATTAACTCGCACATTTTAATTTGCTTCCTAGCCACAGGGGCTGAAAGCACATTGCAAGTTCACATTCCAAGGATCATAGAGAGGGAATATGCACAACGTATGATACTTTCGAGGTCACGGAGCAGAGCTCACGGGTTCAGGGAAAAAGCAGCTAACATAACATCATTTAATAATTTGGCATATTAGTTGTGAAACTCGTCTGCTGGCTTTTTCCAGCGTGTCCCATGGGGGTTTCAAATTGCCCCTTAACGCAACTCAGCCTGGGAGGTAGTTCGATGTGTTCTTAAAATGCAGCATTAAAACAGTAACTTGTTTTTAGTTCAAGGCTCTGTCAGTGTCAAGATCTGCTGGTCATCCCAAATGTTTCAATACCTTGGCATCATGATGTGGGTTGGACTGTGATGTCACGGTGGCGGTCTAGGGGGTTCGATGTGAAAATGTCACTTTTTGTAGGTCGCCCAAAAACTGAAAACCCACATTGCCTCACCCCCCACCCCTGCACCCTCCCATGACAGGATTTGGCAATAATCAGGGGATATCGAACCCGAACACCCCTCCCTTAGTAACCCCCACCACCCCACACGTCCCAAAAATAAACAAACACACGCAAACACACATGCACACTTACCCATTCTCTGTCACGGCTGCGTCGGTGTCCTGGCGTGCCCGTCATTCCCTATACGCACTCGTGTGTTGCAGGGGCTGACAGTTCGATTTGGAAAGACCGCTCTGTGCTGTCACACAGAGGTATTTCTAAATCGTTTTTTTTATTTGTTTTTTCTAAAAAGGTCTATTGACCTAATACTGGTCTAGGCTGGTGTAGTAAGATTTGCTGGTCCCAATCATTGCAGGCTAATGTATGTCCCTATATTAGGGGAATAACGTGTTTGTTCCAATGATCTTCGTTCAAAGGATGGATCAAATGTGTCAATATGTTTTGACCTTAATTAGTTTAGATGGTTATAAAAGCTTTTAATTTAGGTGTGTTTCTTTGACAGTGCTTTCGTGCAGTTCTGTTCTGCGTTCTGTGTGAGTTTCGCTTTACCAGCTGCGCCTGGGGCCCTGAATATATTGTGCTACTTCTTTTCCGGTGTACAGTCCTTTTTGGATTACGTTTGTAATTTTATTGGTGAGTTGTTAAGGCAACCCGCTGACATTCTTTGGTGGCCCGTCCAGGGAGATACTCCAGCTTTCTTGACCAGACGTGGGGATTCCAGCTGTTCCACCGCAGGGGTGTGGGTCAGCATTTCCAGACCAGTACTCAGAGCTCAACATCGAGGAGGCATCGCAGCCGCCGATTTTCCAAAGGTCTGTGCTGGTCTAAACATCCCTGTGTGCTCGAAAGGGGCTGCTGGCCTTCAAAAGGGAGACACAGAGGTCGAGAGGACTCGAGAATTTATGAAGAAGGATAAGTTAGTGTACCCATGGATAAACGCGCTGAGGGCAGGGAATGTTATTATGGTGTCTAGGAGGCACACTTAAGAGGTGGAGGGCGATTGGCCGTATTAGTCATAGATTCTAGACCATTCATCCGATAGGGAGTAAGTGGGCGGTGGCACATCTGCAGAGGGTTGCATAGTAAGTCACAGACCTTGTTAGACAAGAATTCTGTGTAGTGCAGGCAATTGGTATAGTTGCGTAATTTTTCTCTTTTCTTTTTGGTTAAGGAGTATTGAAGAGAGAAGACAAGGGGGAAGAAGGATAATGGATGTACGCACCCCTTGATCACATGTGCAAAAGGTTGCCCCAATATTGCGATAACATTTTAAAATGACACTTTCAGTGTATACAAGGACACAGTGGGAAAGTGTTGTAAGGAACGGCCTGGAGAGGGAACATTTCAAAAGGATATAATCGACGGTGTGTATTTATACTTGCTAGCTACATATAAATGGGCAAAGCTTAAAAAGAGGCAGGATATCTGAGGTCTTTGGAAATATTACAAAGAAATTAAAGGAGAGAAAAAGAAAGAAGAAGGAATGGAGGAAATGGGAGGGGATCTGCCCCCTACGCACAGATTATATTTATTATTGAAGCCAGCGACAGGATATACAAACCCCTGGCGAGTGTCTCCAGATAGGGAAGAAACAAAAAAGAACAAGACGGAGCAGGAATCACGTTCAAGAGACAAACAAGAGAAAGGGAGTACAAAATATTTAACAAACATCAAAGAAAACATACAGTAGCAACGGCGGAAAAAGTAATGGAAAGGGAAATAAAAAAGAAAGGAAAAGAACAAGGGAAAGGGGAAGATAAGGCGGGATGGACAGCAGGACGCATACAATTTAAAATTGACAGTTGGGGACAGGTCATGGAAAAGGACGAGCAAGAGACAACAGAAGGTGACAATACTGCATCAGATTGGGAGGTCAGTAGTGACAATGACAGTAGGGATGATGAATCAGACCCTTGTAATTCAACTCATGAGGACAGAAAAAAGGAGGAGAAAAGAACGGGGAAGACTAAGAGAGGGAAAAACAAACAGGGAACTAGGGAAATAGGCTCCGAAGCAGAAAAGCAAGGATGGCAGTAGTGAAGAGACCACAGAGATGGGGGAAATCGCAGAGTGCAAACTCTGTTGCCCCTTACACACAAGGCAAAAGGGGAAGTACAATACGTACCCTGGCAAACAATGGACAGAGATCATGTGTTCTACAGTTTAACCTCATTAATGGCAGGGCCCACCACATGGATATATGTATTTGAAAAGGCAACAGACGGGATTCCGCTAACCATAGGGGACAATAAGAGTTCATTAGTAGTATTGGTAGGGGAACAAAGCGACAAAATTTGGCAACAGGCAAGGTATGCAAGAGTAAAATTGAGCACTAACATATTTATTTATTTATGGTGCATTTGTCTTATAAAGTAAGTAAATTGTGTTTCAAAGTGCCCACAGGGCAACGGGGAGGGAGGCAAATATAATAACAGTGAAGAGAAAGAAAGAGGCAGTCCTACTAGGCCTTGTGAGCATTCCTAAGGTGCAAGTGCAGAGAGAAAGAAGGGACCAGGGAGTGGGGTAAGTGCTAGGCTTTCCACAGAGGGACTTGCTAGGGAGTGAGTTGCAATCAGCTGTTAAGTGCCTGGCAGAAATCACTTGGTAAGAGTGGTCAACTGCCAATACAATAAGTGCAGGCCTGTGAGACAGCGCAGGCTAGTGGGTGCCCTAAGGCAAGTGTTGGGAGTGGGCGGATGCTAAAGGTGATTGGGGGCAGGCCTGAACACAGAAGGACACATAAGGGGCAGGGACACCAATCTCAGTGACTGTAGAGTTTATCAAGGGATGGAGAGAGGGAAGGGGGAGGTGAAAATAAAAGTCTTAAGGAGCTTCTGGAATTTGAGGTGATCCGGCTCAAGAAGGAGAGGAAAGAGATCGGCCACCAGCTCGCTGTTTAGCGAAGCGCTTGACACGCAGAGAGTTGGCACCGGAGGAGAGGAGGCAGCAGTATGGAACACCAAGCATCACCTCACAGAGCTAGAGCATAGGGTATTGCTACACAGTTTTACCAAAGAATAGCACTGAAGATATCCAGGCTAGCATGAAAGCAAGACTTCCAGTCCGGTGAGGCGCAGATGTGCTGTGACAATAGGATGCTGCAAATTTAATGAGATGCATGCTGTAACTTTGTGTCCTTTACATGTGTTTCATTAAGCTTTAAATGTCCATTTATATGTGTCATTTACTTTTCTTTATGCACATTCCGAAACATACATAGTTAATATTAGACAGGTATGTTTTTATGATGCCAATTGGGCTGGGCAATCAAACGTAGATCCTATAGCAACTGTTGGTGTATAGCTCCCCAGGCTCCACTAGACTACAAACAGTTGCTAAATAGTTCCCAACTCCCAGCAATTTCAAACCTATTGAGTTGCGTGTGAACTGGTTCCAAAAAAGTATCCAACTGAAAACAAGAATACTCACAGGCTGACAAGGGCTGGTAACAGCCAAGTTGCAATTTTCCGATCTTTCAATAGGTGGCAAAAACAGGAAAAAGATGTGGCTGTTGGTGGGGCACTTGTAGGGATGTTGGTGTGGCACACAAACTTTTTAGAGATGTATGTATGTGTATAATTAGGTTGGGAAAGAGGGCAACCAGGATGCCAGAGTAACGTACCAACAGTAAAAAAACATGTCTTCAGAACCTGAAGAATACTGAAAGGAAAACAGAAAACAGATCAGGCATCCAGAACCCTGCTGTACGATTCTGCAGAACCTGAAGAATACTGAAAGGAAAACAGATCAGACATCCAGAACCCCGCTGTAAGATTCTGCAGAACCTGAAGAATACTGAAAGGAAAACAGATCAGGCATCCAGAACCCTGCTGTACGATTCTGCAGAACCTGAAGAATACTGAAAGGAAAACAGATCAGACATCCAGAACCCCGCTGTAAGATTCTGCAGAACCTGAAGAATACTGAAAGGAAAACAGATCAGGCATCCAGAACCCTGCTGTAAGATTCTGCAGAACCTGAAGAATACTGAAAGGAAAACAGATCAGACATCCAGAACCCTGCTGTACGATTCTGCAGAACCTGAAGAATACTGAAAGGAAAACAGATCAGACATCCAGAACCCTGCTGTAAGATTCCGCAGAACCTGAAGAATACTGAAAGGAAAACAGATCAGACATCCAGAACCCTGCTGTAAGATTCCGCAGAACCTGAAGAATACTGAAAGGAAAACAGATCAGACATCCAGAACCCTGCTGTAAGATTCCGCAGAACCTGAAGAATACTGAAAGGAAAACAGATCAGACATCCAGAACCCTGCTGTACGATTCTGCAGAACCTGAAGAATACTGAAAGGAAAACAGATCAGACATCCAGAACCCCGCTGTAAGATTCTGCAGAACCTGAAGAATACTGAAAGGAAAACAGATCAGACATCCAGAACCCTGCTGTAAGATTCCGCAGAACCTGAAGAATACTGAAAGGAAAACAGATCAGACATCCAGAACCCTGCTGTAAGATTCCGCAGAACCTGAAGAATACTGAAAGGAAAACAGATCAGACATCCAGAACCCTGCTGTACGATTCTGCAGAACCTGAAGAATACTGAAAGGAAAACAGATCAGACATCCAGAACCCTGCTGTACGATTCTGCAGAACCTGAAGAATACTGAAAGGAAAACAGATCAGACATCCAGAAACCCCGCTGTAAGATTCTGCAGAACCTGAAGAATACTGAAAGGAAAACAGATCAGACATCCAGAAACCTGCTGTAAGATTCCGCAGAACCTGAAGAATACTGAAAGGAAAACAGATCAGACATCCAGAACCCTGCTGTAAGATTCCGCAATAACAAAGCCGACATTTTCTAAATAGCACTGTTGGTGCTGAGGACTCTGCTACAGTGCAAGGCCAGCGGACCTCAGAAATGTAGAGAAGTAAAGGCTCTCTTCTGAAGATTACAGCTTTTTTCAGAATTTCACCATGGTATAAATGTTTTGGTAATAAAGAATACATGGTGAAGTGTTATTTAAAAAGCAATGCTTTGAAAGATTCGCGTAATTGCAGAACTGTGAGGACATTCCGAGCCGACACCGGGATCGAGTTCCAGAGAGTGTGTGTATGGTAAGAGGAGGATTGCGTGCGGGTCCTCTTTTTGCAGACAAGTTGTGAGTCAAGCGGGTTGGGCGATTTGGTGCGTGAGGAGTGTGTGCCCCCAGATATGTGGAGCTTAGCCACGAGGTACGCTGGTGTGTCATTTGTGACTGGGTTGTAAATGGTACATGCAGTCTTGAACAGTAGCCTGTCCTGGAGAAGAAACCAATGTAGTGTGAGTAGTAGGGGGGTTATTCGGTCAAATGAATGTGCACCCACAATAAAAAGTGCTGCAGCACGGTGGAAACCGGGACACCCACAAAAGGGCATTTCCACATCTATGTGCGAGACCACAGGGCCTACACTGCCGTCCAGAAGTCCTGCAGCGGAATGAAGGGTAGAGATTTTGCAAAGGGTGGAGATTCAGAGCTAGGCTGTTTGGGACTTCATCGCCATGTGTTTCTGGAAGGACAGGCTGCTGTCACTGGTGAAGTCGAAGGATTTTGCTCAGTCTGAGAGTTGCAGAAGAAATCTGTCTCAGCACATATCATTGAGCCATTGTTGGACAAGTTGTTGTTTGGCGGGCGGACCGATGAGGACCAATTCTTGGATGGGTTAAGTTTGAGGTAGGCAGTCGACAACCAGGATTGGATGATGACTAGGTAATCGTGGAGACAAATGATGTCCTGCGTGGTATTTACTCACATGTACTGAGAATCATCCGCGTATTGGGAGGGCTGTATTGGGATCATTGGGGAGAGTGCCCCAAGGCTCCATTTGTATTTATGCATTTATTTAGCGCTGAACAGCCCACAGGCATCGGGGCGCATACAATTAGACGCAGACAACAAAATTCAACAGGACAACAGGGGTTTCTATCTTGATTCGTGGCTATCTAGCTTTATTTGAAGATGCTTTTTTCTGAAGTTCATATAGTTTTCCTCTTATCTGAGTTTAATGGATAAGCCACTCCATGTCTTGGGCGCTTTCACAGGGAAGGATCTCCCTAATCCATTATCTCTTTTGGCAAGCAATCTGTCCCTGTGTCTCTGATCCTAAGGATCGGCTCGTGGTATATGGGACTATCCGGTTCTTCAAGTAGGTAGGTGCCTGACCAAATAAGCATTGATGTACCAGGGTCATAGTTTTTAAGGTTATCCTATCTTCTAGTGCCAACCAGTGCAGGGCTTTCTGATCCTCTGTAATGTGATCTCTTCTGGTCTTCTGTCTAACTAGTCTGACCGCGTTATTTTGAATAGTTTGGCACCTAGATATGCAACCTTTGCTAGCTCCTAACACTAGGGCATTTCCTTAATCTAACCTGGAGAGGATAGTGGCCCTTGCAATAATGGCACTGTTCTTCTCGCTCAGATATGGTCTATGTTTTAACAGCCTCAGATAGTATTGGCATTATTGACATGCGCGTCTGCGCCCAATGATGCCTCCAAGTAGTATAAAGCCAGCCTGTCATTATACATGCACTCTACTTATGACAACAATCAGAGAGCTCAGACTCATGATGGACGGCAAACTTACACTTGAATCACAGCATACATTAAAGCCATTGTAAGAAGTGGCTTCCTCCAGACCCCATCAAACCAGCTCATCAAGCCATACCTCAGCTTCATGCACAGAACCATAGTTGGAATTTCACTGAAGACTAGAATACCCAAAGAGCCTCTACCATAGACCCCTGGAATAACTACTCAAGAGGCAAACAGGAGAACAGGAGATGTTAGCTTAGTTAAAAAGTATTAGAGTCTTTGGTCGGCCCCCTGAGCCATGGTTTAATGAGGATCTTAAACTGCTTATGCACCCTGCGATAGTGTGTCTTTCTGTGCTATCATTGTTAGCTATCATTGGGCCATTAGTGAGGCCAAGCGTAATATTTTAACCAATCGGATAGTGAATGCTATGAACCAACCTAAAGAATTGTTTAATGTGGTCCGCCCTCTGTCCTCTAATGTGTCCTCTCGGGACTCTGTTCCTACTTCTTAAGATCTATGTGACTCTGTGGCAACATTTTTTATCCACAAGATAGTGGATATTCGCAAAGACATTGCTCAGTCTGGGCTAAGGACTAATGAGCCTGCGGTCCCCCTGGCTATCCCTGATCCTCTGGCAACTTCTTTGCTTTAGGACGTCTCGGTTCCCTCTTGGGAGTCTTTCCCTTCTTTCTCTGCTACAGATATTCTCTCTGCTACAGATAAAATGAAATCTGTTTTGCCGACTGATGCGATCTCCCTTAGCAATGTGAAAGAAATGTTGCTGTCTATTGTCACTAATGTTGTCTCTGCTATTCATCTTTCCTTCTCCAGGAGTGAGATTCCCCCTGAGCTTAAACATGCCATGGTCATTCTCCTGCTTAAAAAGCCCTGTTTGGATCCCTTAATTCCAGCTCATTTCCATCCGATATCGCTCCTCCCTTTTCTCATAAAGCTGCTGAGTCGCTGGTTGCTCCGTTGCTAGGCAGGTTGTGTGAATACACAGGTCTTTTTGATGCTTTTCAATCTGGGTTCCGGCCAGGACGGGGTACGAAAACTATACTTGTGTTGGTGATGGACAACCTGGCATGTATTTCTGATCAGCACTGATTCTTTTAGACATGTCAGATGCATTTGATACCATCGACCACTCCATCCTGCTCAGGCAGCTCTCTGCAGCTGAGATCTCTGGTGTGATTTTGTTTTGGTTTTGTTCCTTTCTCTTGAAATCGCTCCCAGTATCTACCTCCTGGATCCCTCCACTCTAAATGAAGAGAGAGAAAACAGCGCTATCCTCTGGGACATTTGAGGCCATTCTTTCTTTGGGAATGCAGCAGTTTTGTGTACTTGTCCTTAACTTGGAATTTAACAGGCCTGTGAAGGAGGTTTTTTCTAGGCAGAGAAGCCCTCTTTAGTTTGGAGCTATGACAGGTCTGTGAAATGTTGCCTGGCAGAAGGCCATCAGGGAATTTGGGTCTACTAAGCATTAACAGGAGTAAGACCTTTGTCTGCTGAGTCAGAATCACCAAGGGGAAGGGGAGGGGAAGAGTCTTGTCCCCTACAAGTTAGCCCCATAGTGGTTGGAACTTGTCTAGGTGGGTAACTAAAGAAAACCCAATTTGTATAATTGTTGCCTAAACTGTAACAATCCCAAATATGAATCCAGGCATTTCCGACACCTTTGATGTGAAGATGTGTCTGTTTATACATGTTCGTGAGGTGGCAGGCAGTGTACAATACCACTTTACATTGCATTACATGTGGCAAATCATGCAGCACATAGTCTCTACAAGTGACGGCACAGGTCTACTGAGGCAGGTGGGGTGTGCCCCACCAGCCTCAACGGACCACATGGGTCGATGTCATCATGTTCATAAATTACTTGAAGCCTCATTAGTCTTGCCTCCGTCACTCCTGGACACTAGGCGTGTAGTGGAACATTCTCCTTCCCCAGCATATATGTGCAGTTGTGAATATCTGGGGCTTTGCTGCAGGGGATCAAAAATGACCTGAGACGCATGCTGAATCCTTGAGCCCACCCTGTAAGAGGATGCAGAGGAGTCTGTAACTTCCTGTTCCCCCTCAGCTAGTGTCGGGCAGGCAGCGTTGTCATGGGAGGCCTTACGAATGGAATTTAGTAGGACAGAGGAGGAGTCTGACGTCTGGAGCTAATGCGTGAATTAAGCATTAATCACAACAGGGCCAACCTGGCCCTTCATCT
The DNA here is from genome assembly GCF_040938575.1 of Ambystoma mexicanum. Taxonomy (NCBI): domain Eukaryota; kingdom Metazoa; phylum Chordata; class Amphibia; order Caudata; family Ambystomatidae; genus Ambystoma; species Ambystoma mexicanum. Next base: position 1,292,177,212 of record NC_090926.1, read on the forward strand.
TTCAGAAGTCAATAAACAAAGTACCATCAAATTGGGTTTTATAACAGGGCAACCTATTATAACAGAGCCTAGTAGAATGAGGAATCCGGAATGAATCACTATGTAATAACGTTATATTATTCAAGGACTTCATTTGAGCAGTAAGAAAGGGTAGTAACTGCTAACCCTGGCAGGGTCTCTGCTACCCCGTGTCAAAGAGGCACATCCAGTGGCAGTTAGAAACAAGTGGCTCTGTGAGGCATGCAGTTCAATACAGTTAAAAAAGAGAATGATCTGTTTTAAAAAATCAACTAATGCATTGCCTGAAAAATAAATCCTATAATAAGCTGCTTTGTTTAAAGCTGTAGTATTTTCAATGAAAGCCATAATGTCAAGCTCCCTTAATATGGAGCAGACTGAATCTCTGTGGCTGTTACCAATTTCCAAAGTGTCCGAAAAGGCTGTGTTCAACCATCTTACCAATTTCCTAGACATCCACAATCTTCGATACCCTCTACAATCAGGTTTCCACTCAAGTCACTCCATGGATACTGCTCTCAGGAATGTATCCAACTTCATCGCCTCTGCTAAGCACTCCAACCTATTCTCTATCCTAATTCTCCTTGAGCGGTCGACTGCCTTTGACACTGTCAATCACTCTGATCTCCTTAATACTCTCTTTCTACTTGGGATTCCCGATCAAGCCCTTGCCTGGATTGAATCCTAACTTGCACCTCACAAATTCTTTGTCTCCTGGAGCAACAACACCTCTCAACTCACTCCTCAAACTGTTGGTGTTCCACAACGCTCTGTCCTGGGTCCGCTCCTCTTTACACTTTACACCTCTGTTCTTGGGGCACTAAGCTCCTCCTTTAGGTTCTCGTACCAACTCTTGCGGATGACACCTAAATCATCTCTTTTCCTGAACTCTCCTCTGATCTCTCTATCAGAATTTACAACTGTCTCTTTGCCATTTATTATTGAATGGCTTTGCACTCTCTGGTGTTAAACTCTACAAAAACAGAGTTGCTCTTCTTTCCTTGAAAAAGCTCTCTCATATCTCTGCCTCTGCCTATGTAGTTCCCACTCGACACTCTTCCCAACTCTTCTTCAGCTAAAAACCTCAGCACCACGTATGACACTTCTCACACCTTCTAGACTTTTATCTCCAAAACTGGAACAGCAGCTCACCTAAAACACCTAACTATTAGGAAAATCAGGTATCTCCTTCCTTTCAACACTGCTGAGCATCTCTTAACCACTCCTGTCTTCTCTAAACTGGACTCCTGCGCCAGCATCCTCTTTGGCCTCCCCAGCTATGCCTTCTGCCCTCTCGAAAAGATAATCAACTTTGCTAGCAGGTCTATCTTTGAACTCCCTCACTAACACCTACTTCCTCATACCTTCCCCAGGCTGGATGGCTGACGATGCAAAACAGGACCAGATTTAAATGTCTTCTCCTAGTTCACAAATCTATCCACGGTATGGTGCCACTGTATCTATCCTCTAGCCAACGCTACAAGCCTTCTCGCAATCTCGGGTCTGCCTCCTCAACTTCCCTTGTGGCTCCCTGTGCTTCCTCTCATTTTCGCTCTTTCTCTCTTCTTTCTCCACTTGCTTGGAATACTCTTCCCCACGACCATTCGAGAAACAGTCCACTGAAATATGTTCAAACCCAAACTAAAAGCCTACCTCCTCCCCTCTGAGTTACCCTCTTAACCTACCTCTCAGCTGCCTGCTAGCTAACATTTTTCCCTTGCCTCTAACCTGCCTCTGTCCCTCACTTCACTTCCTCTGCCTCCAATCTAGCACTTCACCCATCATAGTCACATCCCGAGCACAGCTGGCCATACCACCGACCTGCACTTAAAAATGTCCAATGTTGGTTGTCATTAACCTATGTATGTCCACTTATGTATTGTCCGCGTTGACTGTTCCATTTACTCCACTCCACAACCAGGTCAGAAGTCCCTCAAAATTACCCCATTGTAAGAAGCTCACTGCTTCCCGTCAAATCAGATTTCTTATCTATCGTACATTCTTTTGTGATCAAAAGAGCATTATTCCTCCTCTATATATATAAATAAATGAATGTTAAGCAAAGTAATCGCTTCTGTTGTAGCATGATGGTGGAGGGCAATCTTTATTTGCATAGATTAGGACTCACTATTGATTCAACAGGCTCCGGAACCGGAAACTGCTTTACATGTTATTGACGAGGATATCTCTTGTTCACCTAGAGCTATTTTATTCTTCCCATTCTAGAAAGTTTAGTTTTGCAGTTATAGGATAGAAAATATAATTGGATATACTAAAACACAAACAATGAAACAATGAGGGGGTAAACCATTCGCACTCGACATTGGACAGCTTGAGATATCTGGCATTGATTCCTATTGAAAAGAACTGAGGCCCTTGAGGGACATCGACTCGACGAGACGGCACACAGAGCCCCCTGTCAAAACAAATTACTGAAGCAGCTGAAGCTGGAAGGATGATTATCATAAGATGAGGAATACGTGGGAAGAAACAATGCATTTGAAACATATTTTTAAAATGTTACAAGAACAAATATTCAATAACTATTATTAATCTTAAAGAAATAATGACATAACACAGTGCTTTGAGGACAAAGCTCAGCTTCCCTCGCCAGTGGGTGAGAACATTCAGTGAGTTGAGCACTCTCTTTAGAGGTTGGGGCACAACCTGCAGTCATATGATGGAAACGTATTCCTTCATCATTCCAAGGTTGAAAAAATTGATATCATTCAATGGGGTACAAATGATTATAAGCAATAGTACTCCATTATTCAGCAATATATAAAAATGGGCATTATATTTAGTTTTTGGCACCATGATAGGTTGAGGAACTCGACACACACACACCACCTCAACTCCCTGACATTGAGGAAAAGCCTCTTAAGGAAAGAGGGGCCCAAGGGGCAGTTCAAGCTTTACCTGTGCAAAGGAAGAACCCTTGGCATACAATGGCATTATCCGAGCGTGGAAGGCCGTAACCTGAAAGCAACCGACTATCAAACTATCATGTGAGGCTAGAACTGGTATAAAATGGCAGTATCTTTACATATGAGGCTATATTGACATGCAAGGCAATGTCCTTCTAGTATGATGGTTCTGCTATGAATGCCATTGGCATACCATAACTGCATTCATGGCGTATCAAGCAGTACTTTAGTTAATATGCAGTAGGTAACCAAAGTAACTTTTTTTCTACTTCAGAAACTATTTGATGTTTTATTCATTTATGCCTGCTATCATTTATTTTACAATAGCAATGCCCTTTCCTATATCATCAATGGCAAAGGTCACGTGACAGCACTTCCCATGATGCCATTGGGAAAGCGATGCTGCTTCTGATAGGTCTAAAACGTTGTTAAAATAACCTACCTCATATTATTATCATTCCAACCTCAGTGCTGCTTACCTTGTGAGCACTGCTAATGGCTGTCTATCAAATTGGTCAATAGCGCTAAGCCTTCCGTAGTATCCTCCAGGTTCTTGTCAGCTGGGTACCACTGTGGACTGGTCTGAAGGATTGGGCCAAATGACACATGCCAATTGTCAGTGGGCATGAGGCAGTATTCTCAGGGCTATGGCTAATATTCTACCGGCATTGGGAAGTGGCATTTGGCAACATTCTGGGGAACCTGGATAGTGACATGGGCAGTTTCCAAAGGAATGTATCAAGTAAAAGTTAATTGTAGTCCCAATTATGGATATCGTCATTGGAATCATAACCGTTGACTAAAACTGCCAAAGTACTAAAATCCAGAATACTTTTTTCAATAAGAGAGGGCTCTCTTGCTTAACAAAAATTAAATATCGTTACATATGTTGTCTATTTGGCTTAATGTGTTTTGACACTTTTTTCTTCAGAAAGCACCAAGTGACTTTAAAAAACAAAAACTATAAAGGCAGTAGAGCATGAAAAAGAAAAAGAAATATAGGCAAACATGTAAACCCATGCAAACAAAAGTGTCAACTTGGTGCTCCTAGTTCCCGCAATGCCTTGTTTTGTCACATGGTCTACATAAGTCTCCTTTGGCATCTAAAGAACGTAAAGAGCTTCCTACTGGAAAGGGTGGATCTCACCAATCCTTCTGGCCTAAGTTGTTGTTTCCCAAACTACTGAGGAATTTCCAATGCTTTGCAGCTATTGGAATGTGGAAATAAGTATCCTGCCAACAGCCAATTATTCTTTGATACGTAGCAAAAGGTCTGGTGGAGAGAAGATGCTGAATTCCGCATTCTTTATATAATCGTTTACGTCAAAAAAGCCTAATATCTGTCTCCTTTAGTCTGTAGCTTCCTACTTCACTAGAAAATATCTGGAGTAAATTCCTTTTTCAATTGCTCCTTTTCATAGAAGCAATCTTGTTTCCCATTAGACTTGAGGAAGGTGTTGCTGAAACTGCTTCTTCAATTGAATGGAATGACAAGATTTCGAATCATGTAAAGCTATATTGAGCACCCTGTGAATTCTTCCTGACCTGGACGGATGTTAGTGGAGAACGTCTGTGAGCGTCAATACTTCCTACTCTTGCTGATTGCCATTGGTTGCCTCCTCTTTGTTTGCACCTGGCCACCCTCTGTCCTCCGGGCACAGGTACCTGCTCACCGTGTCACCCTCCCGTACAGCCTCCGGGCCCACCCTTGTACTGGGGTCTGTATCGGTATCCATACAGTCCCCTTTCATTCCTGCGCTCATCAGACCGACCCTGTCTGCTGCCTTGAACCCAGCACTTGCCACTTGCTGGCTGCAATACCACTTTTTGTTGCCTTTATTATTTATTTATGTATTATTATATATCTGTTTCTCGTTTGCTCCGCACTTTCCACTTCTCCCCCCTTCCATGCACTTTCCCCTCCCCCCTCCCATGCACTCGCGCGTTCTCATTGTTACTGGGCCTAGTAAGATTGTTGTTTTTGTTCTCCCCTGTTCCCCTCCCTTGCCTTGTCGCGCTCTGAAACACTTGTGTATGAGCGCGATAGTAATAAAATATCAATATCAACCTGGTGGATTAGGTGTTGCAATGGTTTAAAATATGTCTCCTTTTTATCTAGGCTAACAGGTTCGAAAGTATTAGCATCTACCTCATTGTCTACATAAAACCCAATACGTGATTGCCCAGAAAAAGGAAGGTCACCAGTCATATAGTGAGAATTAAACCTATACTAGAAGGTCTGGGAATATCATGCGAAAGGATTGCTGCTGCTGGTACTGACAAGACGTACGCTAAAAGAATATTACGCAGCGGGTTGAAAGAGAGAAAAGGGCTGTAAGTGGATATATAATAGTCTAATCTGCAGAAAATGTTATCAATCCAGGGGGAATCCGGTCAAACCTCATGGACTTGTATGCTCGCCTCAACCAGCGACACTACCTCCCATGGCACTCCCATTCTCTTTTCCAGTTTCTTCCTCGGCCCTCCTCATTCCCTTTTCCCTATAACCTAATATAGTGTTAGCAAAGCTTTCTCTTTTTGCAACTTTCCCTCCATAGTTTCTATGGGCCCACATTCCTTTTGCTTGTTTTGAAACCTGTACCTGTCTGACTAAAGCCTCACTTCCCCTGCCTTTTGCTCATTGTTATGGGGAACAGATCAGTCCTTCAGATTATCAGTACTGGGAAACGATATTTCCCTTTTAAAATCATGCACTTTTTATCAAGCCAGAGGCAGCAGATTCATTTTTTAACATTTTTGCATTATTTTTAGTGTGCACATTCGCGTTAACCTCAATTGGCTACTAAATGTGGATAGTGTCCTAAAATAGCGATTACAGAGACGATTTCTGGTTACTTTTATATGTGCCTAAAGACAATCTAGTGGAAGCAGATACATTTCTTTACATTTTTGCATGATTTTTAGTGTGCACTTAGAGAAACCTGAATGCATTCTCCCGAGCAGACCGCGAGAAACCCTCATTCATGTGGATTGGGAAGGGCCGATGCTCTCAGATCTCAACCCTATGGACGGACAAGCAAGAAAGGATCACCTGGATGGGGGAACCCCAGTTTGTGCCCAGGGAAATACCCCAGGTGAGATGTGGTACTATACCGCGGAAGACGGTGAGAAGGAACAAGTTACTTACCTGTAACCGTTGTTCTCCAGCATGGGTCTGGCATGGATTCACATGCTCATGAATATTCCCCGTCGTCAGGCCGGCAATCCTCGGTATAGAAAAAAATCAGTATCAGTTTAGTTTCTGATCTGTCTTTCTCAGTAGTAACCAATCACTGGTCTCTGGGTCATACTGCCCCCAGCCAATGACTGCCCTCTCCCTAAGCCCCGCCCCTGGCAGCCATCCTCAGATTTGGTAGCACGTGAAGTGGCAGTATGACCAAGTGAAGAGCCGCAGAGGGGTAGGAGGCAGGGTTCGCATGTGAATTCATGCCAGACCCATGCTGGAGAACAACAGTTACAGGTAAGTAACTTGTTCCTTCTCCAGCATGGGGTCTGGCATGGATTCACATGCTCATGAATATAAGAATACATAGCAGTATACACATGCACAACCACGGGAGGTGGCAAAAGGCTCAATATCAAGCAATACAACAACTCAACATTAAGCAACTCTTACCTCCTCACCAGGCTCACCTTAGGCGAAAAGGTTGCGCAGCACTGCCTGGCCGACTCTGGACTCCTCCCTGGAATCCCGGTCGACGGAGTAGAATCTCATGAAGGTGTGCGTCAACATCCACGTAGCAGCCCTGCAGATGTCGAGCAGGGGCACACCAGACAGGAACGCCGTAGTAGCAGCGATCGCTCTGGTCGAATGGGCCCTCGGACGGCCTGGCAACGGTCGGTTTGCCAACCAGTGACAGTGCATGATGCAGCCGGAGACCCATCTGGAAATGGAAGTCTTAGAGAGAGCCTTTCCTTGATTCACAGGTCCAAAGTTCACAAAAAGCTGTGATGTCTTCCGAAACTCTTCGTGCCGTCCACGTAGAACTTCAGCGCTCTAGCTACATCCAGCGAGTGCAGAGTCCTCTCAGCCGGCAACGAAGGCGACGGGAAGAAAACTGGCAACACCAAGGGCTCGTTGAGGTGGAAGTCCGACGGCACCTTGGGCATGTAGGAGGGGTGCGTCCTCAGCACCACCCTCGTGTCGTGAAAAGTCAAGTATGGAGGCTTGCAAGACAGGGCCTGGATCTCTCCCACTCGTCGTGCAGAGGTGATGGCCACGAGGAATGCTGTCTTCCACGACAGAAACTTCAACGGCACTGAATGCATAGGCTCGAATGGGGCCCCCATTAGCCTAGTTAGCACCACGTTGAGCTCCCACGCCGGGGCAAGGGCCGTCACCGCGGGAATGATCGGAACAGTCCTTTCATAAATTCCTTTACCAGTCGATGAGACCACAAGGACGCCCGTCCTGTAGTTCTGGTGTAACGTGAGACGGCAGCCAGATGTACCTTGATGGAAGCGTGGCCAAAGACAGTAGGTACGGCAATACTTGAGGGGCCGTAATCCGCAGAGGGTTAATCTTCTGTGCACGGCACCAGACAGAGAACCTCTTCCATTTATGTCCGTAGCACTTGAGAGTTGAGCATGCCCTGGCTTTTGCAAGAACCTCTCTGCAGTCGGCCGGGATGTCGTATTTGTATTTGTATTTATTTTATTTGTATAGCGCAGACCAGGCCCGAGGCTACCGGGCGCATTCCTTAAGGCAATGGTTACATAAGTTGCATACAGTGATAATATATCAAACAATAAATATGGCATAGAAATAGACATAGGTAGGTAGTACGACGATACATGGTTTGTCAAGTAGTACATCCTTACATAGGTTATTGCAACACGTTTTCAGAATGTAGCTTAGGCATTAGAGGAGGCGAGCCAACATTTGGCTCTATATTTGAAAAGATTGAGGGAGGGAGGGGAGGTTTCTGATAGTCAAGGGGACAGCATTCCACAGTTTGGCTGCCAGGACTGGGAAGCTAGAACCACCAGCTGTTTGGAGCTTGTATCTAGGTATCAGTAGGCTTTGGTTCAGGGTAGATCTAAGTGAGCGAACTGGAGTGTACAGCGTGAATCGTGAGGAGAGATAAGTGGGGGCCAGGTTGTTCATGCATTTGTAGGTAAGGGCAAGCGATTTTAGTGAGATCCTTTGGGTGACTGACCACCAATGAAGGTTCTTCCTGGTATCCGAAATGTGTGCAGATCTGGGGATATTGAGGGCTGCCTGATGGCGTTATTTTGTATGATTTGGAGCTTGTCTAGGTTACCCTGATTAGTGCCCTGGTACAATGCATTGCAATAGTCAAGTTTAGACATGACCAGGGTCCTAGCAAGGGTAGTACAGTTGTGCGAGGAGAGGAAAGGGCGACATGCTGTGATCAGCTTGCAGGTATAGGCGGCGGCGGCCGCAACTGCATTAGTTTGTCTGTGAAGGGAGAGGGTGGAGTCGAGGTAGATTCCGAGCGTTTTTGTGTCTTTGGAGACTTTTATTATATTTCCATCAATGTTAAAGGAACTGAACATCGGGTTCAGCTTGTTTAGTCTTTGCTGAGTACCTAGGATGAGGAGCTCTGTCTTGTCATCATTGAGACAGAGCTCATGTTGGGCCATCCATGTTTGAATGACATGGTAAACGTCATTCAAGGCTTTTGAGTCTAATGTGTAATCACCCGTGATGGGGATGAGTATCTGGGTGTCATCAGCATAATTTGTGTAGGTGACACCCAGATAGTCAAGCACATCAAATAAGGGTTTAGTAAATACATTGTAAAGGGTAGGGAATACATACGATCCTTGGGGGACTCCGCAAGGGACTGGTGCAGGGTCAGCCGCGGAGGTGGGCGAGAATACCCTCATCTGTCTGTTATCCAGGAAGGATTGAATCCAGTTTGTGGCCATGTCGAAGAAGTGAGCTGCAGTTTTCAGGTGGTGACAGAGGATTTGGTGATTAACCAGATCAAAGGCAGCAGATAAGTCTAATAGTAGTAACAGGGCTAGTTTACCTTTGTCTTTGAGATCCTCAATTTGGGTCTTGAGATCGAGGCGGGCTGTCTCCGTACCGTGCTTCGGTCTGAAGCCGGATTGTCTCGTGCCTAGTAGGTTGTTTGATTCCAGATAGTTCTGTATCTGAAGATAGGCTGCTCTATCTAAGATCTTTAGCAGAAATGGGACCGTTGTGATAAGTCTATAATTGGTTGGAACCTCCGGGTCTAAGGTGGTTTTTTTTTAGGAGAGGGATAACCCAAGCATCCTTTAGGGGACCACTCCCGATTGAAAGGAGGCGTTGATGAAAGAGGTGATAAAAGGAGCGAGGTCATGAGCTGACTCATTAATGATCGAGGCTGGACAGGTGTCCCCTTGGCAGTTTGAGGGTTTTAAATTGCAGATGATTTTTTCAACCTCCAGAACGGTGAGTGGTGTGAAGCTGAACGGCACCGGAGAGTCAGGGGTTGTTATTTTAGGTGGCCTGGTATTGCTAAATGTAGGGGTGTGGAGGGTATTTTGTTTGGCGTTGATTTTGGATTGCAAGGTGGATATTTTGTTGAGAAGGGCATTTTGAATATTGTTGCACCAGGTGCTGTCCTTGGTGCACGTGTCCGGGGCAAGTGAGGGAGATTCTAGTTCTTTGAGGATTTTGAATAATTCTCTAGTGTTCGATTCTGCCTGGGATATTCGTGTGTTGTATGTCTCCTTTTTGGCTTGTAATATGGCCTCCTTGTAATTAAGAGAGGTGATTAGAAGGGAGGCTTTATTGGCAGCACTGGAGTGGCTTTTCCAAAGGGCTTCAGCCTTGCGCTTTTCTTTGCGCAGCGCGTTGAGCTGCGGGGTGAACCAGGTGTTCAGGTGGGACTGTTGTTTGGCTTTACGGATTTTTAGTGGAGCTAGGCTCTCAATGGCATTGGTCATTAGGCTGTTATAAGTGTCTACTAGGACAGTGGGGTCCTTATCCTTCTGCTGTGCAGCAAGAGTGTTCAAGCAAGGGAGGATAAGAGGAAGCAGTTTCTCCCTGGTGATATCTTTTTTATTTCTGGTAGGTATAGCGGGGGCTATGGTAGGTATGGGCTGGGGGTTGGTGGCTGGCAGGAGGAAGGTAATAACATGATGGTCAGACCAGGCGCATGCATCATTAGAAGTGACATTGGTGTTACAGTTAAGGTCGGCTAGCCAGTCGAGCGTTCTTCCTTTGATGTGTGTAGGACCACGAATACGCTGCTGGAAGCCTAGGTTGGAGAGGGTGGTGTCTACTTCAGTGGCCATGTGGTCCTTGGGATCTGAGAGACCTAGGTTGAGGTCTCCTAGTAGCAGTATCTGAGAGATGGGCTTGGTGTTAGTCGACAAGGTGGATGCAACCTCATCTGTTAATGAACCCAATGGGCCAGGAGGTCTGTATATAAGGTGGAGTGTTGCTGTATTGGTAGGAGAGAGCGATAGTTTCACTGAGAGAGATTCTGCAGAACTAAGTTGTATGTGGGGAGCAGCTCTCATAACGATTTTGTTGCTGTGAATAAAAGCGACTCCACCTCCTTTCGACAAGTTGGAATGGCGGTCGTTTCTGATAATGGTATAACCCTTGGGTAGGGATAGAGCGAGGATTGGGCCAGAGGCGTCATGTAACCAGGTTTCGGTAATAGCTAGGAAGTCAAGGTTCTGGACCGTGATGAGGTCAGCGATGTCAAGAGCGTGCGCCGTGAGGGTTCTAGCATTGATAAGGGCTCCCTTGAGTGCTGCGATGGGTAAGGTAGATGGTGGAGGACTAGGCGTTGCGGTAGAGTTGGGCAGTGGAAGGGCAGAGCGATTGTGCAAAATACAAGTTGGTCTAGGCAGTCTAGTTCCAAGTCTGCTATTCCTTTGTTGTAGAGTACATGGGATGTTTGGAGTGGGTTTGGTAGCAAAGTGCTTGAGCCAGAGGGCTGGGTCATTGAGGTAAGGGTTTGGTAGAGCATGGTTGATGGGCGAATAAGTAAGGTCTTAGTTTTACTTGCACGGTGGCTGGCAGCAGTGCAGGCTGATAGTCCTAGGAAGACTATGAATACAAGGTCAATGCTGGCACAGATTCTTAGCTGCATGTCGCAGCTTGTATTTCTCAGGGGACTGAGGATATAATTATATGGGTTCAGGACAAAGGGTATAAAGGAGTAGAGGTGGCGCGACTAGGCAGCCAGCAACAGTGTAACTCAGGTCAATAGGCACGGTACAGAGACATCTAGATGCGAAATGGCACAATTAGGCAGCTAACAGCAGTGCAAGTCAGGTAAGTAGGCACAGTACAGGGACATCTAGATTCAAAATGGAGCAATTAAGCAGCCAGCAGCAGTGCAAATCAGGTCAATAGGCACAGTACAGGGACATCTAGATGCAAAATGCCACAATTAGGCAGCTAACAGCAGTGCAAATCAGGTCAGTAGGCACAGTGCAGGGACATCTAGATTCAAAATGGCACGATAAGCAGCCAACAGCAGTGCAAATCAGGTCAATAGGCGCAGTACAGGGACATCTAGATTCAAAATGGCACAATTAGGCAGCCAGCAGCAGTGCAAATCAGGTCAATAGGCACAGTACAGGGACATCTAGATGCGAAATGGCACAATTAGGCAGCTAGAAGCAGTGCAACACAGTTTACTAGGCACAGTATAAAGTCATCTAGATACAAAATGGCATTAGACAGGCATTACAGAATATACTTGTAAATAAGGGGGATGTAAAGAAAGGTCTAAAGGAGAGGTGCAAGTAAGGGATGCACAGCGTTCAGCCGTAGGTGTAAAGGATGTGGTCCATAATAGTTGTAGCTGCGGGTAAGTGGCAAGGGCGTCCAGCGAAGGTGAGCCGGGAGGTGAAATGCAAGGTATCCGAGTGGCACGTTGTGGAGTCATGCCTCGGGTGGTGCCGCGGCGTGCACTCAGCCCGCACGAGTCTGGAGACGCTGGACTCCCTGGCGGCATGCCCGCCCTCCTATCCATGCCCGCCCTTCCCGTTGTAGCAAGGAAAGGGGAAGCCGCCGCGGACAGCCGCGCTGCTGGCGGCCGCGGCGACGCTGCGGAAGGAGCAGCTGTAGACAGCCGCGGCGAAGCCTCTGTGGACAGCCGCGGCAGAGCCGCGGAGCACTCACCTGGGATCCACCCCGGCCCGGGGAACAGGAAGCCGTGCTCACGGGGGTGCCAAGACGCGGGAGAGCAGGGACCGGATCGCCGCCCCCGTGCTCCTTCTGATGGTGCCAGGACTACATCTGGCTGGAGAAGGACGCCCATCGTCCGGATGCGTCCTTACACCACGCGGCCACAACCGCATGGCCAACGTGAAACCTCACCACCTCAAGGGAAACGGGAATGGCGACACCCCGGGGCGGCAACCTTTAAGGGAGGCGGGATAACGCCCCAGGAACCAATGAGAAGGGGGTTAGCCCAGGCTCCCAGTGATTGGAGGGGGTTTGAAACCTCCTGTTATGATAAAAGGGCGCCAAACCAAACTAATGGGTTGCTTTCATTCCACAGGACACGGAGAAGAGAAAGGAGAACCAGAGTGGTGGGCCTATCCGGACACCTCAAGATAAGACCAGACCAGGACTAACGTCGTTATACTTTAGAAGACCAAGACACCGGTGAAGTTAACCGGGAGGACTTGATAGTAATTCCCTTAAGCATAACGCTATCCTTCAACCAGTGATTAAATTATTGTTTCAGCATCCATCTGTCTCCGAGCTTAATTCCACACTGGCGACGAAGGTGGGATTCTGACAGCTCTATGGAGGCATTGATAAAGACCCTGACCGAGGGTCAACAGCAATTGCAACAGATGGTGCAGCTGCAGTCACAACAAGCAGCTGCGGATCGGCAAGCCTTTCAACAGGCCATCCAGCTGCAGGGTACTATACAGACCACTGCGCAGGACAAACAGCATGAGACCATAACCCGTCTCACGGATGCAGTAGCCAATACGAGAAACCAACCACTGGTGCCCTCGGCCCTCCTGCAGAAGTATAGGGACGGGGAGGATCCTGCCTTTTTCTTTACCAGTTTCGAACACATAGCCAGGAACGCGCAATGGCCTCCAGACCGGTGGGGTCAGTATGTCGCCCCCTTCTATCTGGGGTGATGCAGGGTGCCTACCAGGCGGTAAACCCCAACGGCAATACGCCGTACGGAGAGATCAAGGCCGCAGTGCTAGACCGCTTAGGCCTGGACGATGAAGCCTACCGGATCCAGCTAAGGGAAGCCAGACTCAGGGCTGGGGAAAGCCCACGCCAGCTGTATTATAGGATAAAAGACCTAGCCGAGAAGTGGTTGCTGGCTCCAAATCCCGCTAACCAACCCCTGCTCGATAAAATCATACTGGAACAGTTCATAGAAGCCCTGCCCGGGCAAATGCAGAAATGGGTCAGGCAGCACCATCGGCCCACCCTAACCGAAGCAGTGGACATTGCGTCGGCATATCAGAAAGCAGGTCACTTCCGGCTACGGCCCACAGGAGTATCAGCCCGCATTGCCATCCCGATTTCCGACCCCCATGTGATTAGGGGTAGCCGAGTCCTACCCATAAAATGGAAACCCTCAGACGAGAACACCAAGAGACCAGGAAGCAAAGAGAAGGCCCCAATGGCGACACCTGGTTACAAACAACCGCAGTGTTATGAGTGCAATGAGTGGGGCCACATAGCCCGGTTTTGTCCCAGGAGAAGACCGGTTGAACCCATGGACATCGGTTACCTGAACCCAATAGACGAGGAGGGCGTCCCGGGACCCTATGTGGTGGACATTCGTGTCGACAGCCGACCATCACGTGCACGCTTGGACAGCGGTAGCAGGCAGACGGCCATATCACCAACCGTGAGTAACACTCCCTGCTTATCTAACGTAACGGTACCTATCCGATGCATTCACGGGGACACCAAGTGTTACCCAATGAAGGATGTAGTGATTGACTTAAATGAGACCTCCACTCCCTTGAGGGTTGCCGTCCTACCTCGTCTCCCCACCCCGGTGGTAATTGGGACTGACCTTCCCCACTTCAAGCAGACCTTAAGGGACCTAAGGGAAGAGAAGTACCCGCCCGAATCCGATATTACGGGAACGGACCCTGTTTCCCGGGAACCCCTACCAGGGCGAAAAAGGCGAACCCGGATGGCATGGTGTCAGGCCAATTATATGACTCGGCACATTGACTGGAAGCTTGAAGATTATGAGGACACCATAAGGGGAGACACCCTAACCGACCCGACCCTACGTGTGGCCAGGGAAAGGGCAGCCCGGGAAGGGGAACCCAACCTAGCCAGAGGCCCAGGGTTCCTTCTACGCCATGGTCTCCTATACCGGAGGTATAAGGGTGACGATGACGCCATAAAGGAACAATTGGTGTTACCGAAGAGTCACCGTCTCATAGTACTACAACTGGCCCACAACCATCCCTGTGGGGGTCACATGGCCTCCCTTAAGACCCAACAAAATCTTCTAAAGAGGTTTTACTGGCCCGGCATTTACGGGGACGTAGCCCAACATTGCAAGAATTGTCCCACCTGCCAGCTTACCAGCGGGGTACTACCCGCCAAGGCACCACTACAGAAAATGCCCCTCATTTCGATCCCATTCCAGAGGATCGGCATGGACATAGTGGGGTCCCATAGTGGGGACCCAACCCCTGGAACCAGCCAGCCGCGGTTATAAATACTTATTGGTCGTAGTCGACTACGCCACCCGCTACCCAGAGGCCTTTCCCCTAAAGGGAACATCGGCCCGGGTATTGTGCGACCAACTAATCCCGTTCTTTGCCCGAGTGGGGATACCCTCCGAGATAATCACCGACCAGGGCACTAATTTCATGTCAACCCTCCTAAAACAAATATGTGGACAGCTTCAGATCAAACAGTTGAGAACCTCAGTATACCATCCCCAAACTGATGGGCTGGTAGAACGTTATAACCAGACAATCAAGAAAATGCTAAGAAGGGTGACGGGACCAACCGGGAAAAACTGGGATCGGGCGATCCCCCTGGTGTTAATGGTGGTAAGAGACACCCCCCAGTCTTCCACCGGTTTTTCTCCCTTCGAGCTCTTGTTTGGGAGACAACCTCGGACGATATTGGACCTGGTTAAGGAGGAGTGGGAATCCACGGAAGAGTTATCCTTAACCGAGTATACAGAGGAATTAAAGGAACACCTAACCGCATTACGTACACTGGCCCAGATCAACCTTGGACATGCCCAAACAACTCAAGAAAGAAATTACAGGGGGAGCCGAATCAGAACCTTCAGCCCAGGGGACCAGGTATTGGTACTCCTGCCTACCAGCACCAATAAGCTCTTAGCCAGATGGAGAGGGCCCTACAAGATCATTGATGTGCTAAGCCCAGTGACCTACCGGGTACAACAACCCGATCGAACAACCCCAGAAAAGGTCTATCACATCAACCTTCTAAAAAAATGGAACGAGCCTCTTCTGGGCGCCTTTGTGAGCATCGAGGGACCCGAATCAGAAGAGATCCTGAACACCGTTCCCGATACCCTGGATTGAGTCAACTGGGGAGACACCCTTTCCCCCGAAATGAAGACGGACATTGGGAACATGCTGTTCCCCTATGCTGACGCCTTTTCCTCCTTACCTGGACGAACCGATGTGCTTGAGCATGTAATCAAAACGGACCCCGGACCACCCGTGAGGCTTAGACCGTACCGGATACCCGAAGCCAGGCGGAACATCATCAAATCCGAGGTGGATGAAATGTTACGGATGGATATCATCGAGCCGTCTGTCAGCGTTTGGTCGTCCCCCATAGTACTCGTTCCTAAACCGGACGGTTCGGTCCGTTTCTGTATGGACTACAGACAATTAAATGCGGTGTCCTGATACGAAGCCTATCCAATGCCTCGGATGGACGAACTACTGGAGGGCCTTGGAGCGGCCCATTTCTTAATTACTCTGGATTTAACCAAGGGCTATTGGCAGATACCCCTACGCATCCAGGATAGGGAGAAAACTGCCTTTTCCACCCCACAAGGCTTATACCAATATAAGGTTCTACCCTTTGGACTCCATGGGGCCCCCGCCACGTTCCAGAGGCTGATGGACATCATACTAAGACCGCATGCTGGATACGCTGCTGCTTACCTGGACGACATTGTCGTGTACAGCCAATCCTGGGGGTCGCATCTGGACCATCTGGAACTAGTAGTAGCTGATTTACAGAGGGCAGGGTTACATATCAACCCCAAGAAGACTACAATGGGAACCCACGAAACCAAATATCTGGGCCACATAGTGGGTGGGGGAGTGCTAAAACCTCAGTTGTCCAAAACCCAGGCTATACGCGATATACCGACTCCCACCAACAGGAAACAAATACGAGCGTTCCTGGGGTTGATCAGGTATTACCGGAGATTCATCCCTGACTTCTCCTCGGTGGCCGCACCTTTGATAGACGCGTTAAGGCTCAAGGGAGATCCCAACCTGACCAACAACCCGAGTGCCTTGAACGCCATAGCGGACCTGAAGCAACGGATCACGTCAAACCCGGTCCTCTACTGTCCGGACTTCCAGAAACATTTCTTTTTACAGACAGACGCCTCCAACCAGGGCCTAGGGGCTGTACTGTCGCAGGAGAACGGAGGGGATCTGCAACCAGTGTGTTTCATCAGTCAGAAGTTGTTGCACCACGAGGCGGCTTACTCGACCATTGAGAAGGAGTGCTTGGCCATCAAGTGGGCCGTTGACTCACTCCGGTATTATCTGCTAGGTCGCCGGTTCACCCTGTATACCGACCATGCCCCCCTCCAGTGGCTGGCTCAGCATAAGGACACTAACCAGAGGGTTCTCCGCTGGTTTCTCTCCCTTCAGCCTTTCGACTTCGTCACGTTGCACAGACCTGCCAGGTTCCAGCTGGTGGCGGACTATCTGTCTAGATGCTCACCCTGGCCCGAACGGCCTGGGATCGGTGTGGGGATGTGTGGAGTCATGCCTCGGGTGGTGCCGCGGCGTGCACTCAGCCCGCACGAGTCCGGACACGCTGGACTCCCTGGCGGCATGCCCGCCCTCCTATCCACGCCCGCCCTTCCCGTTGTAGCAAGGAAAGGGGAAGCCGCCGCGGACAGCCGCGCTGCTGGCGGCCGCGGCGACGCTGCGGAAGGAGCAGCTGTAGACAGCCGCGGCGAAGCCGCGAGAGAAGCCTCTGTGGACAGCCACGGCGGAGTCGCGGAGCACTCACCTGGGTTCCACCCCGGCCCGGGGAACGGGAAGCCGTGCTCACGGGGGTGCCAAGACACGGGAGAGCAGCGACCGGATCGCCGCCCCCGTGCTCCTTCTGATGGTGCCAGGACTACATCTGGCTGGAGAAGGACGCCCATCGTCCAGATGCGTCCTTACACCACGCGGCCACGGCCGCATGGCCAACGTGAAACCTCACCACCTCAAGGGAAACGGGAATGGCGACACCCCGGGGCGGCAACCTTTAAGGGAGGCGGGATAACGCCCCAGGAACCAATGAGAAGGGGGTTAGCCCAGGCTCCCAGTGATTGGAGGGGGTTTGAAACCTCCTGTTATGATAAAAGGGCGCCAAACCAAACTAATGGGTTGCTCTCATTCCACAGGACACGGAGAAGAGAGAGAGAGGAGAACCAGAGTGGTGGGCATATCCGGACACCTCAAGATAAAACCAGACCAGGACTAACGTTGTTATACTTTAGAAGACCAAGACACCGGTGAAGTTAACCGGGAGGACTTGATAGTAATTCCCTTAAGCATAACGCTATCCTTCAACCAGTGATTAAATTATTGTTTCAGCATCCATCTGTCTCAGAGCTTAATTCCACACACGTTATAGGCATGGACAGCACACACGTGTGCAGCCGTGCGGGGTGGCAGCGTTAATTGGACAGGAACGTAAGAAATGCGCTGTGAATTAAGCGCTTCTAGTCAGCAAATGGTGTTATGCATGTGGCAGCACTGGCTTACCTGGAGCAGAACCTGGCCCCTGGCTCCTGTGGCTCCAAACAGGCACACAACAGGCCTTAGTATGGCCTTTGCGTTGGTCGCCGGCGTATCCGCCTGCCGGCGGATGCTGGGAAGTGAAAAGAAGCGGCCTCAGCCTCGTTTCGGCGCCGCAATGCGCCCGGCATTGGATGGTCAGGCAGGCCTCGAGACAGGGTCAGGCAGGCCTCTGTGGATCTCTGCGGCGGCGAGGGAAGCTTGGAGGCAACTTCATGGAGGGGGAGAGGGCTCCTGCCCTCTTCCCTTGGCAGATGGAACGTATCCTCCAAACTCTAGTGCTGCAGGAGCCAGGCCTGCAAGTTCAGCGACTCTGGTTCGTGATGAAGAATGGCGCCTCCTTCTCTGGAGAGAAGATCTGCGTCCGTCGGCAGCTTGACTGGTGTGGACGCTGACAAGTCCAGAAGGTCCGGGAATCAGATCTGCCTCGGCCACGCCGGTGCGATGAGGATCATCCTGCACCGGGACCTCTTGAGCTGGTTGACGAGCCGGAGTAGCAACGGCAACGGCGGGAACGCATAAAGGAACAGGCCGTCCCAGGGGAACGAGAAAGCATCGCCCATGCTCCTCGGTTGGGGAAACCTGCTGGCGAACCTCCGGCACTTGGAGTTCACCGCCGTCGCAAAGAGATCGATCTGGGGTTCGCCCCATCGTCAGAAGAGTCGGTCCACTTGATCCTGGCGCAGTTCCCACTCGTGGCACGAGTGCAGCTCTCTGCTGAGTGAGTCGGCGATGGTGTTTTTTATCCCTGCCAGATGAAAGGGTACCAGAAACATTCCTTGGGCGACGGCCCAATGCCACAGATCCTGGGCTTCCTTGGATAGGGCAGGGGATCTGGTTCCCCCTTGCTTCCGAATGTAAAACATCGTGGTGGTGTTGTCGGTGAAGATCCTCACCACCTTGCCCTTGAGGGACGGAAGGAAGGACGTGAGGGCCCAGAACACTGCACGGAGCTCCAAGATGTTGATGTGGAGTGTCTTCTCCTCCGGGAGCCAAAGGCCTCTCGCGTGGAGACCCCCGGTGTGCGCTCCCCAACCTTCCAGGGAGGCATCCGTCGTCACCGTCACCTGGTGGGCCGGGCTAAGAAACCTGTTCCCGCCGTCAGATGAGAGCGGATACCCCACCATCGTATCGCCTGACGGAACGCTTCGTCGAGCAGGGATCCTGTCCTCGAAGCTGCCCGTCGGCTGGATCCAGTGGGCGTCGAGGAATTCTTGCAAGGGCCGCATCCGAAGTCTGCAGTGGCGCACCAGATAAATGCAGGAGGACATCATTCCGAGGAGGGACTTGATAGACCTCACCGTGGCCAGCAGACGTTGCACCTTTCCCAGGATGGTCCTTATCCTTTCCTCCGACGGTGAGGCCAGCCGCGCCACTGTGTCGAGCTGTGCTCCCAGAAACAGGGCGACTTGCGACGGGACCAGGTGGGATTTTGGAAAGTTGATGGAGAACCCCAGGTCCGTGAGCAGCTGGACGGTCTTCGCAGTGTGTTCTACGGCGAGCTCCCTTGTCCTTGCCCGTATGAGCCAGTCGTCCAGGTAGGGGTAGACGTGGATCCCCTGCAGGCGCAGCCGCGCCGCCACCGGTCCTAGGCACTTGGTGAACACCCTGGGCGCCGATTTGAATCCGAACGGGAGGGCCTTGAACTGGTAGTGCCGCCCTTTGACCACGAACCTGAGGAACTTTCGGTGTCTCTTTAGAATAGGGATGTGGAAGTATGCATCCTCCAAGTCCAACGACGACAGGAAATCACCTTCCTCCAGCTGTCCCAGCACGTGCTTGAGGGTGACCATCCGGAACTTCTGTGCCTTGATGTATTTGTTCAGTCGTCGAAGGTCCAGGATGGGACGCCATCCTCCTGTCTTCTTCCTTACGAGGAAGTATCTTGAGTAAACTCCGGAGCCCCGAAGCCTCTTTGGAACGAGCTCGATGGCACCTTTCCTGAGCATCGCCCTTACTTCTAACAGCAGTTGAGGGACGTGATTTTCCTTCCTGGCCACGGGAGGAATGCGGGGGCACTTCTTCTGGAACTCGAGGGCGTGCCCCAGGGCCAGGGCGTCCAGCACCCAACGGTCGGTGGAGATGGACTCCCACACGCCGACGAACTTTGTCAGCCGGCCTCCCACCGGGGTGCTTCGGCGGGGGCCCGACCCGACGGTCGGTTCAATCTTGCTTGGAGGCCGCTTTGCCTCTTTGACCACCTTGGCGACGACGGCGGGATCCACCTGACTTGCCGCGTCCCCTGTAGGCCTCCTGCGATGAAGATCTTGCCGCTTGACGGTACGTAGAGGAGCTGCTGCCGGCTCCCTTGGAGGCACCCTGTCTGCCTCCGGAGCTCCTAAAGGACGGCCGTCGCTGTTGGAGCACACCCAGTGCACGGGCCGTCTCCGTGTCCGTCTTGATCGCCTGAAGGGACTCATCAACCGCCTTGCCAAAAAGGTTGTTCCCATCGAAGGGCATGTCCAAAACCTTGGTCTGTACGTCCTGGCGGAAATCCGTCGCCTTGAGCCATCCTCGTCGTCTCAGGCAAATGCTGTTGCCCAACTGACGGAAACCGGTGTCGGCGATGTCCGTAGCCACCGTATCTCACCTTCCTGTAAGATTTCCAGGGCCTCAGCCCTCTTGGCGTCCGGAAGGAAGTCCAACAGAGGGGCGATCTTGAACCACAACTCCCTGTCGTAGCGGGCTACGAAGGCCAGGGCGTTGGCCGCCTTGATGGTCGTAGCTGCAGATGAGATGATCCGTCGTCCCATCGCATCCAGCTTCCTACCCTCGCCGTCCGGCGGGGAGGTTGAAGTCGAGGCCGATGCCCCCCCCGCTTTCTTCTTGGCTGCCGCCGAAACGTCCGAATCCGGGGTAGGTTGCGCCCTAAGGCACAAGGGGGCAGCGTCGGGGACCCGGTACTTCTTCTCGTACCGGTCCCTCTTTGCAGGAGCCGTGGCAGGGTTCTTGAGGAGCCCCTCTTCCGAGATTTCATCAAGAAGTGGTACGGCGAGGACCGTCTTCCTTTTAGCCTCGCGCCGTTGGTAAAGGAACCCTTCCTTCTTCTTTTCTTCGGGGCAGAGCTGGAAGAGCTCGGATGCCCTGGAAATCATAGCATGGAAGGATCCAATCTCGTTGGGCGGGGATGCCCAGGCAGGGGGTGACGGGGGACACGTCCCGTCGTCGCCTCCGTCGTCGTCCGTACCCGTCGTAGTCGTGTCCATGCCTGTATCATCCCCGTGGGTAGTAGACCAGGGGGAAGGCAGAGAAGGCCGCAGAGGCGGGAGAGGAGGCCTAGGATGCGTCCTCCTACTCTTAAGTGGTGGGCTCTCCGAAGGTCCTGGCTCCGGTTCCCCCGTCGGGTCTGGCTCAGGTACCTCCGTCGGGGGAAGGGGCAACCTAGTCCTTATCTCCGAGCATAAGGACTGAATGGCTGACAAAATGGCCGCCGAGGTGTCCTGCGGCGCCGGAAACGACGGGAGCGAGGGCTCTTGAGGAGCCTTGTCTGCTCTCGTCATCGCCCTCGTCGGGATCCTTCCCGATGGGCTGGGCCTCTTCCACGACTTGGATGAGCTCCTCTTCAGAGGTCGTGTCCGTATCCACGATGGCCACCAGCCCCTCCCCCACCCTTTCCAACGAGGACTTCGTGGGGGTCTTCTCGATGGGCCTGAAAGACGACTCCCTCCGCGGTGGCAGGGAGACTCTGGTTCCTGATGGCGCCTCCACTGGTGTAGCCTCCACAGACTGAGCCAGGGCCGCGGCGACATCCTCAATCGAGGTCTTAGCAGGGTGAATTAAGGCCAACGTCACCTTCTGTACGCCTGGGGCCTTCACCTTGGGGGGAGGGTCCGAGCCTCGCTCCCCCTCTGCCGGAATCTTCGAGATCGACCGGGGCCTCTCCAGAAGCTTCGCCGGGTTCTCGGACTTCCTCTTACCCGAGCCAGAGCGTTGGCTTGTGGTTGATGGCTCCGGGGAGGATGCGCCCTGCCTGGCAGCCAAGGAGCCCGACCGTTCCGCGCTTCCGGTGCCCGCGGATTCGCGGTGCTTAGCCTTTTGTTGGGCCCCCGTCGCCGGGGCACCCTCACAGGACTTAGAAGACCGCTCGGACTTCTTTTTCTTCTTCTCGCCTGGCGGGCTCTTACCTTCCAGCCAGTTGGCGAGACGGAGGTGGCGATCCTTCATGGTCCGCTCCGACATGTTCCCACAAAACGCACAGTCCTTTTCCCAGGTCCTGAACAGCTTCCCGGGCGTCGAGCTTCCTTTCTCCTGGGCCATGACCGGGGTAGGCCTCGGAACTTCTGGAATCCTCCAAAAGCGTAACTCGACGAAATCTTCACCCTTGAGGGGCGTAGAAACTCCGAAACGGATCCCCCTTGATCGGATGTAGACACGGTGGAGCTTGAGGCTCTATTTAACTGAAAAAATGAGAAAATCTCCTAAAAAAAGCGCGAAAACGCAGCAAAAGCTCGAGAGCTCCAGCACGAGGACTCCCAACACTTGAACGTGCGGTAAAAATCTGAGGATGGCTGCCAGGGGCGGGGCTTAGGCAGAGGGCAGTCATTGGCTGGGGGCAGTATGACCCAGAGACCAGTGATTGGTTACTACTGAGAAAGACAGATCAGAAACGAAACTGATACTGATTTTTTTCTATACCGAGGATTCCCGGCCTGACGACGGGGAATATTCATGAGCATGTGAATCCATGCCAGACCCCATGCTGGAGAAGGACAAGATCTCTGAGGCCTTTGTAGGCTGTATAACACCTGCCTCCCTTCCTTCCATTGAATCTCTCTTGACCAAAGCCCATAACACATCCATACATAACAAATGCTCTAGAATCCCAAACCATGTTACATTCAGAAACCATCTCTCCCAGAATCTCTGTTTTCCTGGTCCCTACCCGAATACTCCCAACCATTCTTGTCCACGTCCCTATGATTACTCTTTCCCGAACACCCAGCCCACTTTCGCAAAACACTACCGTTCCCACAATCCCCCCTGTTCCGTTCATGACAATAATCCTGGTCATTCCTGTTTGTCCCACAAACCTTGCCCATCTCACTCTTCTGAATTTACTGACCCCCCTAGGATTTTCATGATAAATCCCCCCCCCCCTTTTGACACAAACACTTTCTTACCCCATAGAAAACAGCAGACTAACTCGAGCTGTTTACCCGATATTGTCCCGGCACAAGAGTCAGGCAATTGAGCAGAATCACACACACCTGATGGCCCTTTCTCTTCACCACAAGGATAAAAGGTGGAGCACAAGAGCACAGGACGAGCAGGGTAGACCGCACAACGGGACAGCTATCCAGGCACGGCAGTTCAAGAGGAGGAGAAATGCAGCGAATATGGAAAGGCAGACAAGGAAAGACGCAACCTTGCCCTTGCCGATCCAGACCCACAAATCTTCTGCAGAGGGAATCGTAAGACTGCGGACAATAGCTAAAGTGTGTTGCAGCAGATGTGAACAGTACATGGACTGTGCCTACGCTGATAGGCAGGACCGAGGGAGGTGCCTGATACTGTGGTACCGGCCTTTACTCCAGATATTCTTAAAAACCAAACTGTTCATCACAGCCGGTGAGTCAAGAGGGGAGAACCAATAAGGACCGAACTGCAACAAATGATAACTGCAAAGTGGCAATTTAGGGGAAATTCAAAGAATAAAGGGAAGACCAGCAGCAGAGGGACACTGGTCAAACCTGCATTTGTTGAAACTGCTAATACCAGAAGGTATTGGGAAGGCTGCAAAGGAACGGGCAAGGTGGTCATACAGGGGTCAAAGCTAAATTCCTGTACAATCAAAAGGCTTTGACCGACAAAACCATTGAAAATGTAAGGGATGTGAATCCCACATCAAGAGAGAGAAAATGGCAAGAGTGAACCCGGCGGATGGATGCCAATAAAGAAGGGCAAAGCCTAACATCCCAGGAAACAGTGTGTTGACAAAAGGTGAACCCGTCAGAGGGATGTCCACGCTGAACTGGGTAAAAAACATTAACATTTTCGTTAGCAAAATTGAATGAGAATGTTGTAGTGAAACCGGCAGAGGGAGGCAACCTCTCGAGAGGGGTCTGAGCCGGCAGAGGGGGATCCAGGGGTGAGAAGCCATTATCCCAACTACATGTGAATGCAAGAAGAGCCACAAGGGAACGGTTAAAGTGGTCATACAGGGCTCTAGCAAAAGCTTCTGTACAATCGAAAGATTTTGACCGGCAAGCCATTGAAAGCTGCGGGAGACAAATCCTCTTCGATAGAAAAGGAGAAAGAACTGTATGTGTGGCAAGAGTGAACCTGATGAAAGGGAGACACAAATCATTCTTTTAAAGGACAATAAGATTTGCGAATGGAAAAGGTACAAGTGTACTGAATCGAAGCAAACAGTCAAGAAGGGCTCCAAGTCCGGCAGAGGGGGATCCTAGGGTGAAAAGTCATAATCCAAAGACTGGTGAATGAAAAAGGAGAAAGCGAGCGAACAAGAGCCATAGTGAACCCCGCGGAGGGTGGCTACGAATCAAGAAGGGTGTGCGTCCGGAAGAGGGGGTGCCCAGGGGTGAGCCATTGTCACCCTAACTATTGTATGAAAGGAACTTTTTGGTTTGTTATTTTCCAACCCTCGAAGGCAAGAGACTTTTGCATGAAAAGAGACTTGGTCACCGAGGTTCCTGTGAAGTTGAGAACAGAACTGTCATCTTGTGGTGGGGAGCTTTGCTCAAATGTCTCACCTTATCCCGTGCTCAAAACGTGGGGAAGGGAGACCCCGGCTACTGCATCCTGACATATTATTTGTGAACACTTCTTCCTTTCTTATGAATCTTATCCCACACTCTTTTGTATGTAGTTACAAGGTTTGGCAATATTATTTTTTTAGTTAAGGCCCTTTTGCTTTGACAAGACGCCAAAAGAACTGCTTTATTTTTTATTTGATGATCAAAGCTTGCTCCCATTTTAGATTTAGCTTTAGATTAGGCATTTCTCACCTACTTTTGCAGTTTATTAAACACCTGTGAACTGTGATCACTTGTGTCTGCCACCATGAGTTCCTTACAGCACATTCGCGTTCCCTCATTTGGCTACTAAAAGTGCTAGTGTGCTAAAATGGCTGTGCCACGAGATTTTTGCTTGCTTCTCCGGCCATACTGTTTGGCCTTCTTCCTGCTTTGTCAGGTCAGGCAATCCGTTACGAGGTTATGCACTTGCAGAGGAAAGCTGCTGCTTACGCAGGCTAGTGATGCCTTTGTATATGCATGGCCCAGGAAGGGGGTGGGACTGTCTAGTCCCACTTCAAATCCATTATGCCACAAAGTCTGGGTGTGGGCCAAATGTGAAATCAGTAGTTATCCCTGAGTGGACAACTACTGGCTATTTGAATGGTGCAGGTCCTAAACATTGGTGGGATGGGACTTTCTTCCAGCTTGGATTTTGGATAAGAGGTGGACCTCTGCAGCGTTTTATTCAGATCATTGTTGAAGCCAAGAATATCTTCGAGAAGAACAGCCGACTGAAGATCCAAAGACGTCTCCTGAAATGGCCTATCATCCCTTCTTGTGTCTGGCCCCGTGAAGCCGTGTCATACTACCTGATCTCTGAAGACCCTTACCGATGCTTCAGTCCTTGGACTAGTGGGACCAACTAGTTTGCTGCCTTCTCAAGCATCCTGCCCTGCTGAGACTTCGGAAGTGTTCTTGGACTGCCTGGTGTACTGGCCAGTTCTCTCAGGAGCTACCTCGCCAGAAGTGTCACTGTTCCACGTTTGAGTCCGGAACTTCGGTGGTTGCCAGCTTGCGCGGGAAGCGGCCTTCTCTCAGAATTACAACACCCCAGCGTCAAGGGATCTTGTCCTAGAGCAGCTTCTGTGATCGCAATTGGACGGACACCTTTCGGTACCTGAGCGTGGAGGCAGTTGCTGGAAACCGACTTCCTCCAACCTGTGAAGTGTCCTGAAGAGGCCTGCATCAGTGGTTCTTGCATTTCTTCTTTGACAGAGGTTGGCTTTGCAGCTGCACCCGACCGTAAGAATCCTTGAACCCACAAACCCTGGGCACCTCTAACTGGAACCAACGGCGGAAGATCGAGCCCGCAGCGACCTCTAGACGATCCATGAAGTTATCTTGGAAAATCAGAGTCAGAGGGGTAAGTAAACACAGTGCATCTGTCCCCCCCCTGCTCCATAGGATAACACTGAGAACAAGTCCCTCTGTCTCCAAAATTCCATTCCACTCACCTTTGGTCGTCGAACCTGGGTAGAGTGAAATAAAAGAAAACATTTAGTTACCTTTAGAAAAATTGTTGAAGAGCTTTATGAACTAACACCAACACGAGCCTATTGAAACCTACCTGCAGAGACACCATGCTGGTGAGAAACATTGTGGCTCCTCTGAATTTTGTGCACAAAGCCCCAATCTTTGGAGGGTTTGGACACCTTAAGTTAGGCGATTGCCTTGTGATCTGGTTCCATCATTGACTGCATCTGAAATACTGACCTGCTTTGCTGATTAGGTTATCTGATGTATATTTGAACCTATGGTGACTGTATATATTAGAATTATAGAGTATTGTGCGATAATACTACCAGTTAGATGTATGTTTCAGTGTGTTCATAAGGCCTACAATAAATTGTTGTATTTTTATAACAGACTGTCTAAATTGTATATTTATTTATTTATTTATTGGACATTTCTATGTCGCCTATACACAAGTGTTTCCAGGCAACTCACAACTAGTTGTGGGGCGGGTGGGACCTTGAGAAAGAAGTAGAACAAAAGATGGTTATAATGGCCTTGTGACAATCCGACCGTGCAAGTGCAAGATAAGGTGGTAAGTGCAGGGGGAGGGGGGTCGAGGGAGAAGTGCAGGATTGTGGTGCCCAAGGGAGGGGAGGTGGGCAAGTGCTGGGTAGACAAAAAGGCAAGTGCAAGGGGGAAGAGAGGGGAAGGGAGGATGAGTGCAGTGGACAGGGAGTAACAGGTTGGGCTAGTCCGAGGAAGGGAGCCCGCGGGTAAGTGCTGGCAAAGATTGCTGGGGGGACTGGTAGAGGGGTGGTCTGGCCCCTGTGTGACTCTGAAGAGACCAGTCACCAGTCGGAGCGGCAGAGGGAACTTTAGCATGGGAAGTGGAGAGGGAAGGAAGAGGAGAAAAGGAAAGTCTTTAGAAGTTTCCGGAACTTAAGAAGATCCGGCTCAAGTCTGAAGGGGCAGGGAGGCCGTTCCAGAGGGAGGAACCAGCTGAGGAAAGGGATCTACCTCTCACTCTCTGGTAGGACTCTGGTAGGGAGGTTTTTAGGGAGGGAAAGCTGGATGTAGAGAGGCCCCAGACAGCCTTGTGGATGATGGACAGGGTCTTGAATTTGATCTGGGTGCCAGTTTGACCTGGGTGCCAGTGGAGGGATTTTAGGGCTGGAGAGACGCAGTCCCTGGGTTTGAGGCTAAGGATAAGTCTTGCAGTCCTAGTCTGGATTAGTTGAAGAGGGAAAAGGGAAGAAAGAGGCAGATTGAGGAAGAGGCAGTTGCAGTAGTTCAGCCTAGAGAGAACCAGGGCTCTGGAGACATTGAGCTTCTGAGGGAAGGTGAGGAAAGGTAGAATGCCCCTGAGTAGGTGAGCTGAAAGTTGGATTTCTTGGCAAGGTCTGTGATGTGAGGAGAGAGAGGAGTCAAAGATGATCCCAAGTAATTATTGTCTGCTATACTGTGTGGACTAATTTGGGGCACCTGTCCCCACTCACAATCTCCTGAAAATAAGCCTTGACTGCTCTCCATTGCTACCTTGATCAGATGTTGGCTAACCTCTCAGAGTTCCCTGTTCACTATAACTAGGGTGGCCTCCTAAAATCTGGCCACCAGCCCAGATGCTAGAAATCCATCTTAACATATAGTATCACTTAATTCAATGTTGTGTTCAAGCAGCCTTGTAATTGTGCTGGTTTGCAAGAACATAGTGCCTAACATTGTCAGTGTTCATTAATTAAACCACTAGAAATGCAATGTACTGACTGTTTTATTTTGCTTTACAAATTGGCTGTCACAAGAACAAGATTGAATAATATCATCTGTTCCCCTTTAAAATGAAAACCGGAAAAGGGGGCATGTATGACAAGTTCACCTTGCGAGCTGAGAGCATAGTTACGAGTAAACTTTAAATGCGCCAATAACATAATATCTATGATACTAACAAATGTCTAAAAAGATGGCGCAATGCGGTGGACGATGATGCCAAGTAGAGAGAACACCCTAAGATGAAAAAGAGCAATCACAGCAAGAGCCAGTGGGAAATGGTTTACCCAAAAGGATTTCCATAGTAAAGTGCCTGACGTAGTGCTAGACAGTCTTTTCACTCTCTGTTATGAAAAGAAAAGGCTCTTTAGGCATTGTGGGTAAAACCAGTTACTTAAATCATATATAAAGCGTTCCATAAGCAGAGCGATATGAAACGTTAAGGAGATGTTACAGAGAGGTAGATATGAGGAGAGGTGAGGCCGCCAGGTGCCAGCGGCACTGCAATCAGGTGAGTACTACACTGAATATTGGAACTGCATTTTTACCATTGATTGTGATATAACTTTTTTAAATTAATATAAACTTTTTACTCTACACTGTTGGATTTTAGATACTGAAGGTGTGTGTGACGAATCCTTAGATGTCGCAACTTCTCCCCAAGGAGGAGCCTGATCTCATGAGTCCAGAGAGGTGAGGCGGCTACCCGATAGTCCCCCTGGGGGTGGTACTCAGTGGGAGGATTTCATGGGGAGAGACTCCCCCTGTAGGGACAGGGAAAACCATCTAAGGGAAACAAAATATGACAACCCTCACCCAAATATCCCTAGCCCTAACACCTGTTCCACATACCTCCCCTCAATACCACAGACATTCATTGGCCTCTGTAAAACCAAATACTTAACCTCCACCAGGACGAGTAGGAAGAGTAGGGACTACCCAAGAGAAACATCCTTGGCAAGAAAAAGAGCAAAGACTACCCATAATGAATACAATGGCCAAGCACTGGGATGCCGGGGTGGGGGATGCAGAGCCCTACCCTATGGAAGAGGGAGCAAATCCCTCCCTGGAGGTGCTGTGAGATTCAAAGCTGGCAAGCGAGGACAAGCCTGCAGAGCACAACCCGAGATGCTTGACTGCCGGCAGAGGTGGTCCTGGCAGGTCCACCATGGACAGACCGACAGAACAGGAGGAAGATCGGGCATCCAGCTGACCAAGGCAGCTGGAACGAGCAGTCAGCTGGAACAACGCAGCCTGAGAAGGAGAGAACACTGTGGAGTTACCGCAGTCACAGGGAAAGCAGTCTGAGAAGGGGTGCAGAAGGAATCTGCAGTTGCCAGGACGGTTGGTAGGACTCCAGAAAGGTGGAAAAGTGATACAGGACGAGTCTGGGACCCGTACCCGAAAAGACTCCTGGGTCATCTTCATCATGGCAGTACCTGGCAGGGTAGCCAACTAGGTCTGCCAAAGCAAGGAGAAGAGGAGAGCCAGGTCTGGGATCCATACAGAAGAGTACAGAATGCTTGAAACCATCTTCTTTGTGGCAGTACCTGGCAGGGTAGTGAACCAGGTCTTCCAGAGCAGTAGGGAAAAGAAAAGCCTGGGGAAAGAAGACATTCACCCTGGTGTTGAGAACTGTGAAAGCAAGCCAAAGAGTGTCAGAACAAAGCCAAGGAAGGCCAGGGCAAAGGAGTCGTTCCCCTGGCACTGTGAAATTGTGAAACCCAGTGAGGAGTCAGTCCAGGGCAAGGGAGGCATTCCCCCTGGTTGTGAGTGGAGAAAAGTACTGCAAGCCTGACACCAGGAGAAGGGAGTCATTTACAAACTTTACATTTACAAAGAGAGTCAAGTTAGTGATCCTGGAGAAGGACGCCATTCCCCCTGGAGAGAAGAAATCATAAACTTGTAATGCAAAGCCAGCAATCTTTTATGTTGAAGTATTGAAGTGAGGCGAAGGGAGTCATTCCCCTGGTGCAGGACAACCAAAGAGCAAGATACCTGGAGAAGGGGGCATTCTCCAGGGACCCCAATAGTGAAGATGCAGCTATGGGCAATAAGGAATGCTGATTTTTGAACTGGAACCTTACCTTTTTGAGTTGAACTGAGAACTTTACTGCTTGACATTACAACCTGGAACTTTGTTTTGTGCCTTGGAAAGGGATTGAGACCTGGGGAAGGGAGCAATTCGCTCGAGTAAAGATCTGGAACGGTGGTCCGTTGTCCAGAAGAAGAGATCCATTCTTCTGGACCAAGAAGATACACTACTTCATTAGTTTACCTATAAGTGTAAGGGACGGAAATAGGTTTTTGATATATGATAGTGGACCCTTGAATTACATGGACATCCTGACTGAACCCTTAGTATTTTAGTTGAGGCAGAGAAACTCAAAGAGGTATGTTTTCTCTTCATTTCTGGTATAATAAAAGTGTATGCCAACAACCATGCCACCTGTGTGTACGTCTCCTCCTTCTGCACCCTTATACTTGTTAGAAAAATATACACTGAATAGAAATAAACATATATTAGTTACTGAAGCCTCATTAGTGACACACACATGCACACTTGAGCGATTACTTGTTAACTGTACTTTAGCATATGCAACACAATATAGCTATGTGACATTCCGCAATAATCAGGAGAGGAAGGAGGGGCAAACTATGAAAGTCTGCTCCCCAAGGCCAGACAGACAGTAACAGATTGTAATAGGGCTCATGATATGGTAATACAGGAGATATGACCATTTACATGAACAAACTCTTCAGTAGTGATTGGAGGGCAGCAGATGGCAGAAGTATTTTTTTTAAATGATCATATAAACAAATATTGTAAACACCTCAAAATGAGCCAGTTCATCCGAAAGACTGCATCAGATCGTCCCAGCCAATAAATGATGCATAGAGCTCACAAACGCACCTTTCAATAGCCAAATTGTGCAGCATAATTTGACAGTAGTGAGCCCTAAATTTGGCTTATTCCAGCAACAGACATTGGTACCACATGTGAAATAATTACACGGGCCCTGATGAGTCCTGCGCTTGCTCACTTTTCATACACGCCCTTCATGGCAAATGCTGACTTGATACACCTGAGCCCTCTTTCTCCCACTCCGGCTCAGGTATTGTGCACACCCACTTACTCCAGCACATGACCACTGACCATATACACACGTACTTATGAAAGACTCACGCTGTCTCTCTGACACTACTCATTAACTCTACAATCAGTCATTTCAGGCTCCTCCACAGCTATTTCCTGGGCTGACTCCTGTATCTTGAAGTATTTACTTCTCATATCCACACATTCCATTGCCCATTCCTGCATTTGCACACACTTCTTTCTTCTCCCGCTGCCTCCGTTTATATGGAGGCATGCAGGTTTGCTTTTGATGAATCCACATGGCACTGATGTGGCATGTGCGTTGGTGAACCCTTCTTCCCCGGGATGTTGTGTGTTGTGACCTACTTTCAGAGCGGTGGCTGCTGTCCCGAACACTAACACCTGAGGCAGTCTCTGCACCTCCACTCTCTGCTGAGGAAGAAGTCTGACCAGCTCCACCCATTGCTCGGAGCTTGAGTGCAGTGCTGGTAAGTAGTGCAGCCGTTGCTCGGTGCCTCTCAGACTGCGGCTGGCTAGCTGCTGAGTTGGCAGACTGCTCTCTACCTTGTGGGACTGCTCTGAAGTTGGCAACTTCTGCATGTCCTTGTCCTTATCCTCTTCCTCATGCTCTTCCTCCCTTTTCGAACACATAGGGGGCAACTGACTGACTGAACTCTGTGTAATAAAAAAGAAAGAGATGATATATATTGGGTCCTGGAAGGGAAATTCAGGACTAAGAGGCAGGAGGCTTTGCTGACATGAGTCCATGGAGACTAGCTAGTGGGTTTTTCTAAAGAATATGGCCTTCACTGACATTAAAAGCAATTTGCACACTCACCAACCAAATAGGAAATACAATTGATATTCAGGTGATAGCGAGACAGGGCACTCTTTTTTTAACATATTGCTTTGTTATCATTTTGTATGTGTTAATCAGGGCAGCAGAGAAGATGTGTGGGTGTGAGTTTCAGAGTCATAAATGCCTGGAATGCCCTTGGTCTTTGACTTCATAGGGTGCACGGATTCTCAGATATAAATGGCTCCCATATTTTGATCCTGACATGGGTGACCCTCAGTTTCTTTATCTGAGATGTTAGATTTATCAGGTGGTAATCTTCAGCAATTTATATTACATTATGTAACGTTTTCAAGCATGAGAGTGTGCACTCATTTGTTAGAGAGTGTTATGGAGTCCCACACATGGATTATCCTATGATGAGACCTGGGTACTGTAGACAAATGCTTGTGTGTGCTGTAACTAATCTGCCATCTGCAATATTGGAGAAATCTTATGGCTTTTATAGAATTTCGTCTGAAAATTGTTTTGTAAAATGCACCATTTCCAGCTATTATTTTCAAAATGTTCTGTTTCGGCCAAATACTTCCGTCACACCTTTTTAAATTTCAGTAGATGCTAGCGTGATCTACTGAATTCCTTTAAACAAATTTTAGTTTAATTACATTAAAATGTACATAGAAATGCAACATATATTATTAACACATTATTATTATGTGTGCTTTATAAGTGTAATTAATCAACGTTGGTAGATTCATGTGATTATAGGGAGGTTACGACTGCAAGGGACTGCTTTTGATAACTGGAAAACAACGGCTACACAATTGTACATAAATAGAAGGGGCCTGAATCTGGAGACAGGCAATCGCACTGTTTATTCAAATATAGAATGGACGGTTTTAATTTCCGATCAGGAGAAACTGAACTTGTACTCTGGGTGTGGCGTGCAGCCAATCAGCCTCTTCGGAACACAGGATATATTCACTAGTACGCATTTCAGGCAGCGAGAGAAGTACCCGCCGCTATATATCACTGTATAAGCACCACCCACAGCCTCCCTCAACCACATCTGCAACTACAGACATCAGGATAAATTGCTAATACTGGACATCATATAAACTACTTCTGAAATGCCAAGTAGCATTCTTGATGTCCCTTTTCCATGTTGGTTGCGTGGCATAATGAACAGAGAAGATAGACAACATTAAAGTGGAGCGACACGGGAGACACGTCAGGTGTATATATATATTTTTTGATTTGTAGACAGGCCTTCGGGCCTTCGGGTCTGGGTCTGAATCTGGCGTTTGTTGACACTCGGTTGATGGCCTGCTCCTGTCACCCACGTTCTGGTGCTCTTGCTTCGCTATCACTATTAACTAGGGCAGATGGCTGATAGAGGCAGAGTCAGACTGAAACTCCCGTAATAACATCTCATTAAAACCATTAACGCTTGAGTCGGTTTCTGGAACACAATTTACAAGAACAATGATGCTTTTCAATAAAGCCAGTTATATGACTCATTAATGTATTTGTCTCACCTCAGTGCACCAAATAAAGAGAAAGATACACGGTACTGTTTCTGCCTCTGTTCATGTTCTTGAAATAAAAAGATCATATAACAAAAAGGAGAGCACAGCCTTCAATGTTAATCATAAGATATGAAGGGATTATTAGCACGCCATACCAGGCATGCTGCCAGAGAGCGTACCGTTACTGACCTGCAATCCTAAGTGCCCATCATGGGTATCTTCATTCCTGTAGAGTCATGCACGGAAGACATTTTAATAGAAAAAATAAACCAATACCATCATTAGCAAATTGTTAAACCCAATTTTCCTTTCATTTCTGCAAGTGAAGGAAAACTGAAGCAGGCTCCAGCCTTTTTTTATTGTTAAAAGTACCTGAGATATATTTTTAACAAAAAGAGCAGTAGGGAGATTGTCCATGAAGATAATGAGGATACCATGATGCGACTTTACATTCTGCATCAAGAGAGGACCATTATGATTGGCATCCTGGTGGGAGCTCTAGCCAATCAGGACCTGTACATTTGGGCCAACCGAGCACAGCATACCACTGAGGTTCACAGAGCAAACCGAACATATTATCGAGGGAAGCTTGAATATCTACACGAGAATCTCCATTCAGATAGCAATGTCTTGTTAAGATATGCACAGACCTCCAAGCGACTGCATTGCAGATTTCTAGATGCTGTCATAGAGACGTTACCCCTGGTGGAAAGTACTTTTGGTTCACCAAGCAAGCAGCTGCCTGCCTTTTGAGAACAATGCACACTGTATTAAACAATCCATCTTGTAAAGGAGTGTGTTACTGCCTCAAATCTGTTGTTTGGAGCATAATTAGTTAAAGGTTGAGCCGTGTTTCTACCAGTAAATGTTCTGTCTAAATACAATTTCAATAATTTATTTGCATCTTGTCAATGAAAATTCTGTTTAGCCGATGTAGAAGGGCTAGGAAAAAAATTTACATGAACATCCAAAACATCCCAAGGCAGAAAAGAATGGGGAGTCTTTACCCAGCCACTTAATAGGGAAGAACTTGAATATATATACACCAAATCTGCCATGTCAGGATTTCCTCAGTTTTCATCGATGATTTTCCTTGTTGAACTAACAGTCCAGAATTCCATCCCTTAGGGTTTCATACCAACTCTACCCACGAACGTTGAGAATTGGATACGCTGCCTGTCATTCCCCTACAAGCAGCAGAGTGATGACCCGGTGCCAAGACGTTTTTTTTCACTTGGCACCTTCAACTATTTTCTCATAATTTCAGAAGAATGATTCAGGGGAGCGTCCAGCCACAAATGCCTGAAATAGGTATATCAATGAAAGGTTGTGTATGTTGGTTGGTTTAGCCACTGTCCCATTACAATGTCATCTAATACGCTTTATAGGATAATTGGTGCTTCTTGCCTAGGGCTACCAGCAACAGATTTCCCCATGATGTGAACTCTTGTGGTTTCTGTCTTGGCGACTGGGAGAACAAAAACACCTCTTCTTCTTCCAACAGGGTTTACTGGTGTATCTGGTGTCCATCACCAAGATGGCTGGGACTAGACTGAGGTGAGCCCCAAAATGTATCTGGCCTATGAATTTGCACCAGTTGGGGTTGGAAGGGGCCTTGACTAAGTGATGTAAATGGCGCAGCTTCTCCCTATTCCTCAATTTGCCTGACCCGCTTCCCAGATCTTCCTGGGTTCCTTGCAACGAGGGAATAGCGCAACCTCTGCTGGACTCTCCGTGGGAAGGACTCTGTGCCAAATGTGTTATGCTGGACCTAACATGACATGGAGGGAGGTAAGACATCAGCCTTGAATGAACCTTATAGGAGGAAGGGGACGTAGGTAGGGACCAGGTTCTTCCCGCACCCTTTGCTGTTCTCATAAAGCAGTAGGAACGGTCAATAATCCAACTGTCCACCTAAAAGGTGGGTTTTGGTGGAGGGACGCCAATCTCTAGTCCTTTACAATTCCACTTATGACTTTGAGTCACAAAGTGACCAGAGACTCAGGAAGAAGACAGAAGTCACGATGTGTCTGCATCGATTAACCGTACACTCCGATTTAATGAAAGATATCCCTGTTAATCAGAAAAAAACTGAGCCAGTTCTCCAGTAAACTATCCGACACAGGGCTAATTCCTTCCTGGTACCCTGAGATATCAGCTCTCATCATAGACATAAAGGGATGGCTGTAAATCAAATACAAAATCCATAAACTAGAAAAGTCTCTCATGTTTCAGAGCTGTTGTATCACTCACAGAGTTGAGGTGGGATATGGCTCTCACTAGCTTTTCAGGGTGACTTATGATGGCTCGAGTACAGGGGAGATATACCCTCCAATGGTGTTTTGGTTTCAAGAATTAGTTGTCCACAGGTGTGTGCCAGATTTTGGGTCCAGCTCGGCTTTCCACATGAAGGCCCAGAGCATTGAGCAGGAACGGCTAACTTAGGGCATTCTATGGTTCTATACTAGGCCACTCCCATCTCCACAGTTCAGGGTACTAGCTCTGGTCCTCAACAAACCACTCTATCTATGCATTGACGCCTCACCACATGTTTATATCTGCGGAAGTGGCCTTCTACTTCCTAGCCACTGACTTGTTCTACACCTCATTGGTGTCTCGTTTACCCACCCACACTGAGCTTTTTGATGTGCCCTTTTTGCTGTGGGTTCACCCACCACTCGCCTGCCATCTGGTCGTTTTCTCCCTTCTGCCTCTTCAGCCTCTCTCTTTCACTTGCTCTTTCAACCCATTCTTAAACCTCCTCCTTCATCCTTGCTGCAAATAAAGAAAAACCTTCTTTAAAATCCTGGTATATCTGTCCATTTATTGCCAGTTCAGCACAGTGCAAGAGTCAATGCTGTACTATTAGCACAAGCTGTCATTTCTTTTCACAGCTCTCACTACTAGGTCAATAAATGGAGTTTCATTAAACTGGTTAATACATTTTGACCATTTGACAACCTGGTATAATTATGGTTTGTTTTATACAAGAGTTTTTAAGAATAGAAAAAGTTGCAACATGCTTTATTGTTCCTCTACTTTAACTGGCTTGTTCTAGTATGATACGATATGATATGATATGATATGATATGGCATTTATAACGCGAGTATGCACAAGTGTTTCAAGGCGCGGCGAGGTAAGGGAGGGGCGACAAAGGGAGGACAGACAACAATCCTACTTGGCCAGCTGTCATTCAGATTGCACAAGTACATGGGATGGGGGAAGGGGGAAAGTGCACGGGGAGGGGACAGTGCTGTACATGACATAGAATAAAAACAATAGGTAAGGTAACGGCCATCAGGTGGCAAGTGCAAAGGTAAGTGCAGACATCAGGTGTCAAGTGCTGGTAATGGGACTGTAGGGATACAGAAAAAGTCCCCAAGTGCGGGGGTTGCCAGGCAGGCAGTGCAGGTGTGTGAGACTGGTGGGGGAGGGACCTGGGCCCGAGAACAGAGGGTGGCCAGGTAACCAGTGCAGATTCAGTTTCAGCCAGGTGGTCAGCAGGGGAGAGGAGGAGAAAAGCAAGAAGCAAAGAGAAAGGGTTTTAGGTGGTTCTGGAACCGGAGATGGTTCTCCTCAAGTTTCAGGGAGGCAGGGAGGCTGTTCCAGAGTGAGGCTCCAGCTGAAGAAAGATCTACCACCAACTCGTTGCTTGGAGAAGCGACTGCCCCTAAGGGAGTTGGAGGCGGAAGAGCAAATAGCTCAAGAGGGAAGATATTTAGGAAGAGAGAGTTGAAGGTATTGAGGCCCCAGGTCCCAGAAGGCCTTGTGGACAATGCGCAGGGTTTTGAACTTGATCTCGCAGCCACTGAGAGCCAGTGCAGAGATTTCAGTCCTGGAGAAATACGATCCCTGGGCTTGAGGCCAAGGACAAGTCTTGCAGTCCTGTTCTGGATAAAGAAGTGTTTATAATGTGTTCGGGGGGTACACATATGCAACATTTATTAACATGTATAAATTATAATGGCAAATGTAAAATTTCAGAATATGATACTTATTGAACAATCTCCATGCTATTAAAGAGGGAACTAAGAGAATAAACTAGGAAGGAAGGCCGCACAGGCATACAGGCTTACTTAAACCAAGGGACTCAGAGGGGCTGTTTCAGGCATACAGCAGCCACTTTTTAGTCTGATTGGACATTGGAACTCTATGGGGCTCATTTTCAATGAGCTGTAACATAAGAAGAATGGGTAAAAGCCCTACGCTGGGGTTTTCTGCATTTTCTATACGTCACGGCTAATTTTAATGATTTCTATCGCGGGCAGGAAAGGCGGAACGCAGCTTGCCTTTGTGCTGCCCCCCCTTCCTCCCTGCCATACAAATCAAGTAGCATTTGCACTGGCATGGATTTTCATGCCAGTGCAAATACTGTGGATCTCTTTGGGGTCCGCCGGCATTATGCACCAGCAAAAAAGCAGGCGACCCCCATAGGGATCCATTGTAAACGCTGGTTGCTATGCGTACATGGAAGGCAGCATTTACCTAATTTGCATGGGGAAGCACAAAGGTGCAGGACAAAAGGGGGCACGCTTGTACGCTGCCTTTTGCTATGCAAATTTACACTGCACTGTGCAAATGACCACAATTTGCCGGCGGTAAGCAATTTATGTTGCAGTGTTAACGTAACGACTCCCTGCTGCCATATTGCAGCCTTGAGCAAAATGAGCTCCTCTGTGTGTGCTCAGAACTTTTCAGCAATTGACACCTTCTGTGAAAGCGCAGGTGTGGTGTGTGAAGAGCCAGGAATGAGACATGTACACTGAGAGCTTATAATTGGGGTCACAAAACCTTTTTAAATGATAAGGGGGTTGGAAAGTTCCTCACAATCCCTAATCTGGGAGGGGTTTCCCCTACCTCAACCAAAACGAATGGGTCTGTCCTTTGTCAAGATGTCCAAACCAAAATATATGTCCTGTGTCCAAAATCCTATTCTAGCCCACACACTCTAAAACTAACTAAGTTGTGAAGGATTTTGTCTCTGGTTCTCAAACTGCACAAATGTTCAGATCCAACACAAAAGGGTAAATCTAACTAAAATGTTACAATTGGGCAATGTTCACAGTTCCAGGGAATGGCTCGCTCCCCCGATTTCTTTTAGCAAAACGAAAAGTTCCAACAACAAACAATCTAAGTTCCTCGTAACACCAAGAGGATAATTCTCTCCTCTTGGTGGGTTCACAGTTCTCGGGGAAATGGCTCCCTTCCCCCAAGCTTCTCTTCACATTCAAACAGTTCAAAATCCTTAGGGCATTTGTCTTTATTAGGATTCTCTTTTTACTGTTACAATTTGGGTGCAGGTCCCAGACTCGCAGATCATCTAGTATACTCTCCTGCCAGGCTCCTTTCCACCTTTACAACCATTCACAATCTCAAGGGCATGGATCTTCCTTAAGATTCTTCTGTTACTGTCACACACTTGGTTTCACCTAGTATTCTCTCCTGACAGGTCTTAGATGCCGTCCGTTTCCATTTCTTACACACATCTGGCTTTGCCTGTTATACCCGTCTGCTAGGACTTTCATGCAGTTTTTTAAACACTTGATTCGCAATTTCTTTGTAATCACTTGACTTTTCCTAGTGTCCTCTCCTGCCAGGACATGAATGCAGTTACTTTCTCTTTTATCCACAAAATGATATTTACCCAATGCTGACTTATTGACCCTTGTTTAACAAAGTCTGTTTCAATTTGTGCTCCTTCTTTCATAGGCTGGGTTTTTGCCCCGTTCGCAAGACTATTTACATTTACTTTGTAGTTTACTTTGGAATATTTATTTGCACACTTGTAAAGCGCAACATTCGCCCATTGGCATCTTGGCGCTACCTAAGCAAGTAGAAGAAGGAAGCTAAAATAAATAAGTCTTCAGATATCTCCTGAGGGGCATATAATCATCCATCCTCCGAAGTGCAAGAGGGCGAGAGTTCCACAGGACAGCAGCAGCAGTAACCGAAAAGACCGCCCACCAACTCGAGATAGCCTAAAGTTGGGGACCTCCACCCGAAAGACTTCTGCTCAGTGAAGGGACCGGCGAGGCACATAGAACCGAAATTTAGCCTTCAAATAAACTGTCCCTGTACCACGCAGAGCACGAAAAACCAAGCCGAGTGCCTTAAACTGCACTCATTTCGCCACCCGTAGCCAATGAAGACTTCGTAGAACCAAGGAAATATGGAAACACCAGGGAGAGGACATGGCCACTCGAGCCGTGGAAGTATGTATCGGAAGAGCTCACCGCCAGAATCACTGTTTTATCCCTGTTTGGGTTAGCCAGCTGGATGACAACCACTCACCCGTGGCCTCCAAGCACGTCCTAAGCCTGACAGCAGTCTCTGGTACCGCAAAACCCAGGCGAACCAGTATCTGGGTGACATAGGCATAGCAAGAGAAGCCGTGGGATGCGATGAGACTAGTAAGAAGCTGGACATAGATATTAAACGGAACAGGGAAAATAGCAGATCCTTGGGGGACACCGCAAGCAAGTGTAGTAGAAGGAAAACAGAAGAGAGCAAGAGAAAGAGACTGGGAACGGTCAGATGAGAAAAAATAAAACCAGGCCTGTACTGCACCCGAGAGGTCAGTGCTAGTGAGGCGACTAAGCAGGTTCGATGGAATCAAAGGCGGCTGACGGGTCAAGCAGAATAACTGCCCCTGTGCTGCCTTGAACATGCAGCCGGGCGAGATCGTCTACCACTGAGACCAGGACCACCTCAGTGTCATGACCTGGCCGAAACCCAGATTGGGATGAGTGAAAGAAGAAGGATTTCTACAAGAATTTCTTCAAGAATGTGGTGAGGAGATGATTCAAGCACCTTCATTTAAAACAGCAATAGAGAGATGGGCCAAAAGTTGGCAAGTACCGAAGGATCAAAAGGAACAAGTTACTTACCTGTAACTGTTGTTCTCCAGCATGGGTCTGGCATGGATTCACATGCTCATGAATATTCCCCGTCGTCAGGCTGGGAATCCTCGGTAAAGAAAAAACCAGTATCAGTTTCGTTTCTGATCTGTCTTTCGTAGTAATAACCAATCACTGGTCTCTGCGTCATACTGACCACAGCCAATGACTGCCCTCTACCTAAGCACCGCCTCTGGCAGCCATCTTCAGATTTGGAAGCACGTGAAGTGGCAGTATGACCAAGTGAAGAGCCGCAGAGGGGTAGGCGGGAGGGTTCGCATGTGAATCCATGCCAGACCCATGCTGGAGAACAACAGTTACAGGTAAGTAACTTGTTCCTTCTCCAGCATGGGGTCTGGCATGGATTCACATGCTCATGAATAAAGAATACATAGCAGTACACACATGCACAACCACGGGAGGTGGCAAAGGCTCAACATTAAGCATCACATCAACTCAACATTAAGCATCTTACCTCCTCACCAGGCTCACCTCAGGCGAACAGGTTGCGCAGCACTGCTTGGCCGACCCTGGACTCCTCCCTGGAATCCCGGTCGACGCAGTAGAATTTCGTGAAGGTGTGCGTCGACCTCCACGTAGCAGCCCTGCATATGTCCAGCAGGGGCACACCAGATAGGAACGCCGTGGTAGCTGCGATCGCTCTGGTGGAATGGGCTCTCGGACGGCCAGGCAGCGGTCGGTTTGCCAACCGGTGACAGCACATGATACAGCCGGAGAGCCATCTGGAGATGGAAGCCTTCGAGAGAGCCTTCCCCTGATTGACAGGTCCAAAGTTCACAAAGAGTTGTGACGTCTTCCGAAAACCCTTCGTGCGGTCCACGTAGAACTTCAGCGCTCTAGCTACATCCAGCGAGTGCAAAGTCCTCTCAGCCGGCGACGAAGGCGACGGGAAGAACACAGGTAACACCAAGGGTTCGTTGAGATGGAAGTCCGACGGTACCTTGGGCATGAAGGAGGGGTGCGTCCTGAGCACTACCCTCGTGTCGTGGAAAGTCAAGTACGGGGCCTTGCAGGAAAGGGCCTGGATCTCTCCCACTCGTCGTGCGGAGGTGATGGCCACAAGAAAAGCTGTTTTCCACGATAGAAACTTCAACGGGGCCGAGTGCAGAGGCTCGAACGGAGGTCCCATGAGCTTGGTCAGCACCACGTTGAGCTCCCACGCCGGGGCCGGAGCCTTCACCGGCGGGAACGATCTGAACAGTCCCTTCATGAACTCTTTCACCAGACGATGAGACCACAAGGACGTCCGGCCCGTGGTTCTGGTGTATCGGGAGATCGCAGCAAGATGAATCTTGATGGACGCATGTGCCAGACCAGCTTTGGCCAGCGTCAGCAGGTACGGCAGTACTTGGGGAGCCGTAATCCGTAGAGGGTTAATCTTCTGTGCGTGGCACCAGACAGAGAACCTCTTCCATTTGTGTCCGTAGCATTTAAGAGTCGAGGACGCCCTGGCCTTTGCAAGAACCTCTCTGCAATCGGCCGGTATGTCGTATCCTCCAAACTCTAGTGCTGCAGGAGCCAGGCCTGCAAGTTCAGCGACTTCGGGTCGTGGTGGAGGATGGCGCCTCCTTCCCTGGAGAGTAGATCCGCGTCCGCCGGCAGCTTGATCGGCGGGGACGCTGACAAGTCCAGAAGGTCCGGGAACCATATCTGCCTCGGCCACGCAGGTGCAACGAGGATCATCCTGCACCGTGACCTCTTGAGCTGGTTGACGAGCCGGATTAGCAGAGGCAAGGGAGGGAACGCGTAGAGGAACAGGCCCTCCCAGGGGAACGAGAAAGCATCGCCCATGCTCCTCGTCTGGGGAAACCTGCTGGCGAACCTCCGGCACTTGGTGTTCGTCGCCGTCGCGAACAGGTCGATCTGGGGTGTGCCCCACCGTCTGAAGAGGCGATCCACCAGATCCTGCCGTAGTTCCCACTCGTGGCACGAGCGCAGCTCCCTACTGAGTGAGTCGGCGATGGTGTTTTTTATCCCTGCCAGATGAAACGGCACCAGAAAAATCCCTTGGGCGACGGCCCAATGCCACAGGTCCTGCGCCTCCTTGGACAGCGCTGGGGACCTGGTTCCGCCCTGTTTCCTGATGTAAAACATGGTGGTGGTGTTGTCGGTGAAGATCCTCACCACCTTGCCCTTGAGGGACGGAAGGAAGGACCTGAGGGCCCAAAACACTGCACGGAGCTCCAGGACGTTGATATGTAGGGACTTCTCCGTCGGGAGCCAGAGTCCCCTTGCGTGCAGATTTTCGGTGTGCGCTCCCCACCCTTCCAGGGAGGCATCCGTGGTCACAGCGTCCTGGTGGGCTGGGGTCTGGAAGTCCATGCCCGCCGTCAGATGCGCGCGGGTGCCCCACCACCGTATCGCTCGTCGGAAACTCTCGTCGAGCTTGATCCTTTCCTCGAAGCTGCCCGTCGTCTGGATCCAGCGCGCATCCAGGAATTCTTGCAACGGGCGCATCCGGAGCCTGCACATGGGAATGAGGTAGATGCAGGAAGACATCATCCCGAGGAGGGACTTGATGGACCTCACTTTGGCCGCGTCGGCCACCAACATCCGTTGCACCTTGCCCAAGATGGTCCTGGTCCTCTCCTCCGACGGGGAGGCCAGAAGGGACACTGTGTCGAGCCTCGCTCCCAGAAACAGTGCGACTTGCGCGGGCACCAGGTGGGATTTGGCGTAGTTCACGGAGAATCCCAGGTCCGTGAGGAGTTGGACGGTCCTTGCCGTGTGGACCACGGCGAGCTCCCTCGTCTTGGCGCGGATGAGCCAGTCGTCCAGGTAGGGGTAGACGTGGATCCCCTCGCGGCGCAGCTGCGCCGCCACCGGTGCAAGGCACTTGGTGAATACCCTGGGTGCCGACCGTAGTCCGAAGGGAAGGGCTTTGAACTGGTAATGACGCCCTTGGACCACGAATCTGAGGAATTTGCGGTGCCCCTTTAGGATGGGAATGTGGAAGTAGGCAT
The DNA here is from genome assembly GCF_040938575.1 of Ambystoma mexicanum. NCBI lineage: Eukaryota > Metazoa > Chordata > Amphibia > Caudata > Ambystomatidae > Ambystoma > Ambystoma mexicanum. The sequence continues at coordinate 1,292,220,422 of NC_090926.1, forward strand.
CCTCCAAATCCAATGACGATAGGAAGTCTCCTTCCTCCAGCTGACCCAGGACGTGCTGGAGGGTGACCATCCGGAACTTCTGCGCCTTGATGAACTTGTTCAGACGTCGCAGGTCCAGGATGGGGCGCCATCCTCCCGTCTTCTTCTTCACAAGGAAGTATCTCGAGTAGACTCCGGAGCCCCGAAGCCTCTTTGGGACGAGTTCGATGGCGCCCTTTCTGAGCATCGCCTTTACCTCCAGGAGAAGTTGAGGGACGTGAAGTTCTTTCCTGGCCACGGGGGGGACGCGCGGGCACCTTCTTTGAAACTCGAGCGCGTGGCCCCGGGCCAGGGCGTCCAGCACCCAACGGTCGGTGGAGATGGACTCCCACACGCTGACGAAGCCCGCCAGCCGGCCTCCCACCGGGGTGCTTCGGTGGGGGCCCGACCCCAAGGCCGGTTCAATCCTGCTTGGACGCGGCCTTGCCGCCTTGACCTCCTTGGCGACGACGGCGGGGTCCGCTAGACTTGCCTCGTCCTCTGTAGGCCTCTTGCGACGACGAGCGGGCCGCTTGACGGTAGGAAGCGAAACCGCCGCCGGAACCTTTGGAGGCGCCCTTGCCTCCGCCGCTCCGAAAGGGCGTCCGTCGTTGCAGGACTCCAAGGGCCCGGGCCGTCTCAGTATCCGCCTTGATGGCCTGAAGGGAATCGTCCACTGTCTTCCCAAACAGGTTGTTCCCGTCGAAGGGCATGTCCAGGACTCTGGTCTGGACGTCCTGCCGGAAGTCCGTAGCTTTGAGCCATCCACGACGTCGAAGGCAAACACCGTTGCCCAGCTGGCGGAATCCAGTGTCGGCGATGTCCGTCGCCACGGTGATGGCGTGGTCCGAGGCCACCTCACCTTCCTGCAGGATCTCAAGGGCCTCCGCCCTCTTGTCGTCCGGCAGAAAATCCAGCAGGGGAGCCATCTTGTACCAGAGCTCCCTGTCGTAGCGGGCCACGATAGCCAAGGCGTTGGCCGCTTTAATCGTCGTCGCTGCCGACGAGATGACTCTACGCCCCATAGTATCCAATTTCTTTCCCTCGCCGTCCGGCGGGGAAGTCGATGTGGAGGCCGCACCCCCCCCCCGCTTTCTTCCTGGCTGCCGCGGAGACGACGGAGTCCGGGGTAGGCTGCGCCCGGAGGCATAGGGGGGCCGTGTCCGGGACCCGGTACTTTTTCTCGTACCGGTCTCTTCTAGCTGGCGTCGTGGAAGGGTTCTTGAGGAGGGAAAGGCCCTCATCCCAAATGTCGTCCAACAGAGGCACTGCGAGGACCGTCTTCCTCTTGGCCTCGCGCCGCTGATAAAGGAAGCCTTCCTTTTTCTTCTCCTCAGGGCAGAGTTGGAAAAGCTCGGAAGCCCTGGAGATCATGGAGTGGAAAGATCCGATCTCGTCGGGCGGAGAGGCCCTGGTGGGAGGCGACGACGGAAAATCCTCGTCGTATGCCTCGTCGTCCGTACCCGTCGCTGCCGTGTCAGTCCCCGTATCATCCCCTCGGGTGGACGGGGAGGAGGGCTGGAAGGGGCGCGACGGTTGAAAAGGAGGTGGTGGATGGATCCTTCTTTTCTTGGTAGGGGGAACACCAGAAGGTCCCGGTTCTGGATCCCCCGACGGGAGAGGTTCCTCCGTCGGTAACGGTAGCCTCGTCCTTATCTCGGAGCATAAGGACTGTATGGCCAACAAAATGGCCGCCGAGTTGTCTTGCGGGGCTGGCAGAGGGGAATCCGACGGGCGAGCAGGGGCCCCGTCGGTATCCTCGACGATGTCGTCGTCGTCACCTGCGTCGGGGTCCATTCCGACGGGCTGGCCTTCTTCCACGCCTAGGCCGTGGCTTAAGACCTCGATCAGTTCCTCTTCTGAGGTTGAGGCCGACTCTACGACGACGCCCTGCCCCCCCTTCTTCTTCCCCACGGAGGGTTTCACGGGGGTCCTATCGATGGGCACAAAGGAAGACTCCCTCCGAGGAGGCAGGGAGATTCTGGGCCCTGAGGTCGCCACCACTGGTGCAGCCACCACAGGCTGAGCCAGGGCCGCCGCGACCGTTTCGATAGAGGGCTTGGTCGGATGGATCAAGGCCTTCACCACCTTAGGTGCGCTCACCGCCTTATCCTTGAGGGAGGGGGCACTGCCACGCTCCTCCTCTGCCTTAGAGCTCGACCGGGGCCTCTCCAGGAGCTTCGCCGGGTGCTCGGCCTTCCTCTTACCCGACCCAGAGCGTTGGCTCGTGGTTGATGGTGCCGGGGAGGGTGCGCCCTGCCTGGCGCCCGCAGAGCCCGACCGTTCGGCGCTCCCGGTGCCAGCGGACTCGCGGTGCTTGGCCTTATGTTGGGCCCCCGTCGCCGGGGCGCCCTCAAAGGTCTTAGAAGACCGCTCGGATTTCTTCTTCTTCTCGCCAGACGGGCTCTTACCCTCCAGCCAGTTGGCGAGACGTTGATGGCGGTCCTTCATGGTCCGTTCCGACATGTTGCCGCAAAACGCACAGTCCTTCTCCACGTGCGTTTTGTCCTCATGAAGGCAGTAAAGGCAGAAAGAGTGTTCGTCCTCCTTGAAGACGTTCTGCAGCTGGCATCCAGGGCAGACCCTGAACAGCTTTCCGGGCGTCGAGCTTCCCTTCTCCTGGGCCATCTCCGAGACAGGGCCTGAGAAGCTTCTGGAGTCCTCCGAAGTGTAGCTCGACGAAATCTTCACCCTTGAGGGGCACAGATGAATCCGACACGGGTCCCCGTTGATCGGATGTAGGATCGGTGGAGCTTGAGGCTCTTTTGACCGAAAGAAAGTTTTTTGTAAAAAGCGCAAAAAAATAGCACTAACGCTCGAGAGCAATAGCACGAGGATCCCAACACATGAACGTGCGGTAAAAATCTGAAGATGGCTGCCAGAGGCGGTGCTTAGGTAGAGGGCAGTCATTGGCTGTGGTCAGTATGACGCAGAGACCAGTGATTGGTTATTACTACGAAAGACAGATCAGAAACGAAACTGATACTGGTTTTTTCTTTACCGAGGATTCCCAGCCTGACGACGGGGAATATTCATGAGCATGTGAATCCATGCCAGACCCCATGCTGGAGAAGTAGGTTTTTTCAAAAGGGGAATCACCAAAGCGTGCTTAAGAAAGGGCGGAATAAAGCTAGTTTTTAAAGAGTCATTAACAGTTAACGCAACAGCCGGGGCAATCTGAACTATCACTTCCTTTAGAACCCATAAAGGGATGGCGTCAGTATGGGAGGCTGATTCAAGCCTACCTGAGGCCACTACAATTTCGTCTGGAGCTAAAGTTGGGAAAACATCCCAGATCGGGCTGGACGGAAGAGCCTCTAACTCAGAAAGAGTTTTGGGAGAGGATGACTGAGAAATCTGGCCATTCCTATGAATGCCAACAATTTTGTGAACAAAGAAGAGGGAACAGAGATTGCGACACAGGGACTGCTTCTGGGGGGACAAAGGACAGGGAACGGACCTATTTGAAAAGTTCCCAGGGCGGGTTGAGAGCAGTTTTTACTTGAGATGAACAGAAGGCACATTTAGCATAAAATATGGCTTTACGATACTGGTCAGAAATCTTCTGGAAAATGTGGCTGGCTATCGGACAGTAATTAATAAGCCAACTGCACTCTGCCTCCCATCACTGAAGGTAGAGAGCGCAGAGGTGATTGCTAAACCAGGTTTGAGAGATCCCTCCCCTAATTTTCAACATTTTAAGAGGGGCAACACGATCAGCAACAGATTTGAAGGCCTGCTCCATTGTGTTCAAATCAAGGCTAGAGCAATCTGCATATGGGGATTGCAAATGACTCGCAATAAGTTCCTGAGGAGCAGCCCGCCAGTTGCGACCCAGCCGTTTCCCACCTTCACAGGAACCAGTAACAGAGGCCACCTTCCATGAGAAAGAAATAAGGAAGTGGTATGACCAGCAAATTGGGAGAACAGAATGAACGGAGATTGCTGCACTAGGAGCAAAAATAAGATCAAGGGTTTTACCCCTCTGATGAGTCAGACCCATTACCATTTGAGAAAGAGCAAGTTCCTCTCCATAGACTCCAATAATCTAATAGCTGCTACATCAGCTGAATTATTAACTGTATCATTAAACTCCCCTTCTATCCAAAATTTAGAATAGCAGAGTTGAAGCTCAGCTGCTAGCTCCACAAAAGCTTCGATAAAAGCAGAATCATTGCCGAGAGGCTGGTAGACCACCACAATATAGACTGTCTTCGTGGGAGATAAGGTCTCTCCCTGTTCCCGCCCTGAGGAAGGCTTCAATTTAACTAACCTGCCCAGCAGGGGGCAAATCTGAAACGTGACATGGATGCTTGTTTCCACTATGGATAGGAAGACCCTAATTTTTGAACTAAATTCCATTCAAGTTCAAACTGTATGTTTTAGGTTCTCTTCCAAACACGAACACGTCGGCAGACCTGCGTTTTATGGAACTGCGGAACCTGTAACACTAATTTAGGCTGCATGATCCGTCTCTCTCTTCTTCTTTGCATTTATCTAAGATTTGGTGTTTTTTCCAAAAAAATGTCTTCTTTGTTTTCAAATTCTCTTTGCATTTATGTGTTTCAAAGACCTTTTGATCTCACCGAACACTGCCAAATCTTTCTCTTCGGCACTGTTTGCATTTGTGTTAAAAATCTGATACATGTTTTGTAAGCTTTTTTTTATGTGAATTGAGTTAAAGTTTTTTAAAAAAAATAATCTTTTCAATAATTATGCATTATTTATGTTTGTTTATTTTTTTGTCATGATCCGCAGAACACGCCCCTTTTGGACCTCATGGTCCTTGTCACAACGGGGCTTGCACTCCTTGATACTCCCAACATGGCCGTCTAACGTGCAACATCTTCCTTGTCCTTACGTCAGATGTAGCATATTTACAAATAGGCCGCGCCCACGCGGACCCGCGCGTCTCAATGCTACTGCAAGCAGCGACTAGACGTGTGCTCCGTAGTTCGCTACACTGTTGTCCTTGTTCCTGGACCTCCTAATTCCATTCCCATTACCCTCTTCCTTCCTCCTTGTTTCCCGGACTGTAGGGATGCTGTGTGCTTACCCTCTTGGTTCCTGGATCCCGGAGTGTCTGAATCCTGGAACTCTGAACGCACGCTGGAGCCAGAAGAGAATCACGCGGGCTTATACAAGACCAGATCCGTGCGTAAGAAGATACCGGCCAAGAAATCCTACAAGGATCGCTCCCAGGTGAGAAAAGGGGAATTCCGTGACATTTTTCATCTTGAAATATGCCTCTTTTTCAAATGTGCAAAATAATTCATTAAAAATTGTTTCAACAATAAGGAATGTTTTCAGTAATTACAGTGGCGCAAAATAATTGCGCTATCCGCTGTTTGGGATACACACAAAATTAAATCAATTGAATTAATTTTAGATCTCTCTACAATAGCATAGTGGATACCATTGGTACAACAATATATATACTTTTCGCATGTCCCAATCCACTTAATACTTTAAGGGACTATCCCTACCTCATTTTTTATGTATGAAATGGGAGATAAGGTCAAGCAGGAGAGCATTGCTTCCATCCTTATACTATGATGAAATGGTAAAATAGTATATTGAAACTGATTTTTAAAAATAATAGCCAACCCCCCCCCCCCCCCCCCCCCTCCCGGGTGATTAGTCACCCGGTCCACACACAGGATTTTAGAATCAGGGAGCAGTATCTGAGTCAACACAGGACCAGAGGACTCCCTCCGCCAGGTCTCAGTAATGAAAATAAAAATCAGGGGCGCAGTAGCTCAATAAATCATTGCACTGGGCAGAATGATCCATCAGGGAGTGGGCATTCAACAATGCGCATTGTAACCCCTGGTGGGGATGAGGCAGAGTACCACAAGAATATCATCAGCCAGAAAACCCATGGAATATAAAGTATCCGGGGTGGAGGGCGAGGGCCAGAGGCCTTTTTACAAGAAAATGTGACTATATTAGCCCCTACAGATGTTAAACTATTTAGACCGTCCTTCTGTCCGTCCGCAGGCAGGATGGGCCCGCATGGGTTTGCCTTTTGTGCTCTTTTGGCGCACATTAGGCGCGCCCACTGCACCCTTGATGCAGCACTGTCTGGCCTGCGGCACATTAATGCTGGAGGGAAATCACATGACTGTGAAGAATAGTGGAGCGGAAATGAGACTTCTGCCACCGCCAAGCAGGTAAACAGAATGAATGTGGCGAAAACAGAACAGCAATTATAATAAATCAATCCCTTTGAACACGAGGGAATTTTGGGTAAAGTAATCTTTTTAAAAAAAATAGAATTCGTAAAAATTGCACTATAAACATCATAAAACAAAAGAAAACTACTTATTTATTTATTTATTCATTCAAATTTATTGAGCGTACATCAGCCCAGAAGCATCGTGGCGCTTGTTACAGACATCTTAGTTGCAAAGGAAACCGTAGTTACAAGCAGTACATAAATTACAGAGGAAATATATACAATAGCAAGGCAGTATATTTACATGGCTTCCTGAGAGTTTGCTAATTATTTTGCAAGGAACGAGGTTTTCAGTGTCAAGATGGGAAGTGAGTTTTCCGTTCGGATGTCTGAAGGGAGAGCGTTCCATGTCTGTGCTGCAATGTAGGGAAAACCTAGACCTCCGGCTTTGGCTTTTTTGATGCGTGGGGTGCACAGTAGGTTAGCGTATTGCGTTCTAGTGGAACGTGTGGAGGAAGGTTTGAGGATGGTATCTGAAAGATAGGACGGGGCGGAGGAGAGGCATTTGTGAGCGAGGGTGAGGATTTTGAGGGTGATCCGTTCTTTGACTGGGAGCCATTGGGCTGAGAGCCTGGCCTGGGTGATATTCTCTCTTCTTGGGATACTAAGAGCGGCCCGGAGAGCGTTGTTCTGTGTGATTTGTAGTCTATTTATGTTTTTGGCTGAGGTGCCTGCTAGGAGAGCATTGCAGTAGTCCAATTTGGCTCCAATGGTTGCCCTCGCTATGGAGAGGCAGTTAGGTTTAGAGAGGTACGGCTTGATGGCGTTTATAAGTTTGGTGGTGTGTGCGGATGCGGAAGTGATAGCGCTGACTTGTCTAGTCATAGATAGCGAAGAGTCAAGGTATACTCCCAGTGTCTTGACGGCTGTGGACACGGGGATGATGGAGTTGTCAATGGAGAAGGAACAAGTTACTTACCTGTAACTGTTGTTCTCCAGCATGGGTCTGGCATGGATTCACATGCTCATGAATATTCCCCGTCGTCAGGCTGGGAATCCTCGGTAAAGAAAAAACCAGTATCAGTTTCGTTTCTGATCTGTCTTTCGTAGTAATAACCAATCACTGGTCTCTGCGTCATACTGACCACAGCCAATGACTGCCCTCTACCTAAGCACCGCCTCTGGCAGCCATCTTCAGATTTGGAAGCACGTGAAGTGGCAGTATGACCAAGTGAAGAGCCGCAGAGGGGTAGGCGGGAGGGTTCGCATGTGAATCCATGCCAGACCCATGCTGGAGAACAACAGTTACAGGTAAGTAACTTGTTCCTTCTCCAGCATGGGGTCTGGCATGGATTCACATGCTCATGAATAAAGAATACATAGCAGTACACACATGCACAACCACGGGAGGTGGCAAAGGCTCAACATTAAGCATCACATCAACTCAACATTAAGCATCTTACCTCCTCACCAGGCTCACCTCAGGCGAACAGGTTGCGCAGCACTGCTTGGCCGACCCTGGACTCCTCCCTGGAATCCCGGTCGACGCAGTAGAATTTCGTGAAGGTGTGCGTCGACCTCCACGTAGCAGCCCTGCATATGTCCAGCAGGGGCACACCAGATAGGAACGCCGTGGTAGCTGCGATCGCTCTGGTGGAATGGGCTCTCGGACGGCCAGGCAGCGGTCGGTTTGCCAACCGGTGACAGTACATGATACAGCCGGAGAGCCATCTGGAGATGGAAGCCTTCGAGAGAGCCTTCCCCTGATTGACAGGTCCAAAGTTCACAAAGAGTTGTGACGTCTTCCGAAAACCTTTCGTGCGGTCCACGTAGAACTTCAGCGCTCTAGCTACATCCAGCGAGTGCAAAGTCCTCTCAGCCGGCGACGAAGGCGACGGGAAGAACACAGGTAACACCAAGGGTTCGTTGAGATGAAAGTCCGACGGTACCTTGGGCATGAAGGAGGGGTGCGTCCTGAGCACTACCCTCGTGTCGTGGAAAGTCAAGTACGGGGCCTTGCAGGAAAGGGCCTGGATCTCTCCCACTCGTCGTGCGGAGGTGATGGCCACGAGAAAAGCTGTTTTCCACGATAGAAACTTCAACGGGGCCGAGTGCAGAGGCTCGAACGGAGGTCCCATGAGTTTGGTCAGCACCACGTTGAGCTCCCACGCCGGGGCCGGAGCCTTCACCGGCGGGAACGATCTGAACAGTCCCTTCATGAACTCTTTCACCAGACGATGAGACCACAAGGACGTCCGGCCCGTGGTTCTGGTGTATCGGGAGATCGCAGCAAGATGAATCTTGATGGACGCGTGTGCCAGACCAGCTTTGGCCAGCGTCAGCAGGTACGGCAGCACTTGGGGAGCCGTAATCCGTAGAGGGTTAACCTTCTGTGCGTGGCACCAGACAGAGAACCTCTTCCATTTGTGTCCGTAGCATTTAAGAGTCGAGGACGCCCTGGCCTTTGCAAGAACCTCTCTGCAATCGGCCGGTATGTCGTATCCTCCAAACTCTAGCGCTGCAGGAGCCAGGCCTGCAAGTTCAGCGACTTCGGGTCGTGGTGGAGGATGGCGCCTCCTTCCCTGGAGAGTAGATCCGCGTCCGCCGGCAGCTTGATTGGCGGGGACGCCGACAAGTCCAGAAGGTCCGGGAACCATATCTGCCTCGGCCACGCAGGTGCGACGAGGATCATCCTGCACCGTGACCTCTTGAGCTGGTTGACGAGCCGGATTAGCAGAGGCAAGGGAGGGAACGCGTAGAGGAACAGGCCCTCCCAGGGGAACGAGAAAGCATCGCCCATGCTCCTCGTCTGGGGAAACCTGCTGGCGAACCTCCGGCACTTGGTGTTCGTCGCCGTCGCGAACAGGTCGATCTGGGGTGTGCCCCACCGTCGGAAGAGGCGATCCACCAGATCCTGCCGTAGTTCCCACTCGTGGCACGAGCGCAGCTCCCTGCTGAGTGAGTCGGCGATGGTGTTTTTTATCCCTGCCAGATGAAACGGCACCAGAAGAATCCCTTGGGCGACGGCCCAATGCCACAGGTCCTGCGCCTCCTTGGACAGCGCTGGGGACCTGGTTCCGCCCTGTTTCCTGATGTAAAACATGGTGGTGGTGTTGTCGGTGAAGATCCTCACCACCTTGCCCTTGAGGGACGGAAGGAAGGACCTGAGGGCCCAAAACACTGCACGGAGCTCCAGGACGTTGATATGCAGGGACTTCTCCGTCGGGAGCCAGAGTCCCCTTGCGTGCAGATTTTCGGTGTGCGCTCCCCACCCTTCTAGGGAGGCATCCGTGGTCACAGTCACCTGGTGGGCTGGGGTCTGGAAGTCCATGCCCGCCGTCAGATGCGCGCGGGTGCCCCACCACCGTATCGCTCGTCGGAAACTCTCGTCGAGCTTGATCCTTTCCTCGAAGCTGCCCGTCGTCTGGATCCAGCGCGCATCCAGGAACTCTTGCAACGGGCGCATCCGGAGCCTGCACATGGGAATGAGGTAGATGCAGGAAGACATCATCCCGAGGAGGGACTTGATGGACCTCACCTTGGCCGCGTCGGCCACCAACATCCGTTGCACCTTGCCCAAGATGGTCCTGGTCCTCTCCTCCGACGGGGAGGCCAGAAGGGACACTGTGTCGAGCCTCGCTCCCAGAAACAGTGCGACTTGCGCGGGCACCAGGTGGGATTTGGCGTAGTTCACGGAGAATCCCAGGTCCGTGAGGAGTTGGACGGTCCTTGCCGTGTGGACCACGGCGAGCTCCCTCGTCTTGGCGCGGATGAGCCAGTCGTCCAGGTAGGGGTAGACGTGAATCCCCTCGCGGCGCAGCTGCGCCGCCACCGGTGCGAGGCACTTGGTGAAAACCCTGGGTGCCGACCGCAGTCCGAAGGGAAGGGCTTTGAACTGGTAATGACGCCCTTGGACCACGAATCTGAGGAATTTTCGGTGCCCCTTTAGGATGGGAATGTGGAAGTAGGCATCCTCCAAATCCAACGACGATAGGAAGTCTCCTTCCTCCAGCTGACCCAGGACGTGCTGGAGGGTGACCATCCGGAACTTCTGCGCCTTGATGAACTTGTTCAGGCGTCGCAGGTCCAGGATGGGGCGCCATCCTCCCGTCTTCTTCTTCACGAGGAAGTAACGCGAGTAGACTCCGGAGCCCCGAAGCCTCTTTGGGACGAGTTCGATGGCGCCCTTTCTGAGCATCGCCTTTACCTCCAGGAGAAGTTGAGGGACGTGAAGTTCTTTCCTGGCCACGGGGGGGACGCGCGGGCACCTTCTTTGAAACTCGAGCGCGTGGCCCCGGGCCAGGGCGTCCAGCACCCAACGGTCGGTGGAGATGGACTCCCACACGCTGACGAAGCCCGCCAGCCGGCCTCCCACCGGGGTGCTTCGGTGGGGGCCCGACCCCACGGCCGGTTCAATCCTGCTTGGACGCGGCCTTGCCGCCTTGGCCTCCTTGGCGACGACGGCGGGGGCCGCCAGACTTGCCTCGTCCTCTGTAGGCCTCTTGCGACGACGAGCGGGCCGCTTGACGGTAGGAAGCGAAACCGCCGCCGGAACCTTTGGAGGCGCCCTTGCCTCCGCCGCTCCGAAAGGGCGTCCGCCGTTGCTGCAGCACTCCAAGGGCCCGGGCCGTCTCAGTATCCGCCTTGATGGCCTGAAGGGAATCGTCCACTGTCTTCCCAAACAGGTTGTTCCCGTCGAAGGGCATGTCCAGGACCCTGTTCTGGACGTCCTGCCGAAAGTCCGTAGCCTTGAGCCATCCGCGACGTCGAAGGCAAACGCCGTTGCCCATCTGGCGGAACCCAGTGTCGGCGATGTCCGTCGCCACGGTGATGGCGTGGTCCGAGGCCACCTCACCTTCCTGCAGGATCTCAAGGGCCTCCGCCCTCTTGTCGTCCGGCAGAAAATCCAGCAGGGGAGCTATCTTGTACCAGAGTTCCCTGTCGTAGCGGGCCACGATAGCCAAGGCGTTGGCCGCTTTAATCGTCGTCGCCGCCGACGAGATGACTCTGCGTCCCATGGCATCCAATTTCTTTCCCTCGCCGTCCGGCGGGGAAGTCGACGTGGAGGCCGCACCCCCCCCCGCTTTCTTCCTGGCTGCCGCGGAGACGACGGAGTCCGGGGTAGGCTGCGCCCGGAGGCATAGGGGGGCCGAGTCCGGGACCCGGTACTTTTTCTCGTACCGGTCTCTTTTCGCTGGCGTCGTGGAAGGGTTCTTGAGGAGGGAAAGGCCCTCATCCCAAATGTCGTCCAACAGAGGCACTGCGAGGACCGTCTTCCTCTTGGTCTCGCGCCGTTGGTAAAGGAAGCCTTCCTTTTTCTTCTCCTCAGGGCAGAGTTGGAAAAGCTCGGATGCCCTGGCGATCATTGAGTGGAACGATCCAATCTCGTCGGGCGGAGAAGCCCTGGGGGGAGGCGACGACGGAAAATCCTCGTCGTATGCCTCGTCGTCCGTACCCGTCGCTGCCGTGTCAGTCCCCGTATCATCCCCTCGGGTGGACGGGGAGGAGGGCTGGACGGGGCGCGACGGTTGAAAAGGAGGCGGTGGATGGATCCTTCTTTTCTTGGTAGGGGGAACACCAGAAGGTCCCGGTTCTGGATCCCCCGACGGGAGAGGTTCCTCCGTCGGTAACGGTAGTCTCGTCCTTATCTCGGAGCATAAGGACTGTATAGCCAACAAAATGGCCGCTGAGTTGTCTTGCGGCGCTGGCAGAGGGGAATCCGACGGGCGAGCAGGGGCCCCGTCGGTATCCTCGACGATGTCGTCGTCGTCACCTGCGTCGGGGCCCATTCCGACGGGCTGGTCTTGTTCCACGCCTAGGCCGTGGCTTAAGACCTCGATCAGTTCCTCTTCTGAGGTTGAGGCCGAATCTACGACGACGCCCTGCCCCCCCTTCTTCCCCACGGAGGGTTTCACGGGGGTCCTATCGATGGGCACGAAAGAAGACTCCCTCCGGGGAGGCAGGGAGATTCTGGGCCCCGAGGCCGCCACCACTGGTGCAGCCTCCACAGGCTGGGCCAGGGCCGCCGCGACCGTTTCGATAGAGGGCTTGGTCGAATGGATCAAGGCCTTCACCACCTTAGGTGCGCTCACCGCCTTATCCTTGAGGGAGGGGGCACTGCCACGCTCCTCCTCTGCCTTAGAGCTCGACCGGGGTCTCTCCAGGAGCTTCGCCGGGTGCTCGGCCTTCCTCTTACCCGACCCAGAGCGTTGGCTCGTGGTTGATGGTGCCGGGGAGGGTGCGCCCTGCCTGGCGCCCGTAGAGCCCGACCGTTCGGCGCTCCCGGTGCCAGCGGACTCGCGGTGCTTGGCCTTATGTTGGGCCCCCGTCGCCGGGGCGCCCTCAAAGGTCTTAGAAGACCGCTCAGATTTCTTCTTCTTCTCGCCAGACGGGCTCTTACCCTCCAGCCAGCTGGCGAGACGTTGATGGCGGTCCTTCATGGTCCGTTCCGACATGTTGCCGCAAAACGCACAGTCCTTCTCCACGTGCGTCTTGTCCCCATGAAGGCAGTAAAGGCAGAAAGAGTGTTCGTCCTCCTTGAAGACGTTCTGCAGCTGGCATCCAGGGCAGGCCCTGAACAGCTTTCCGGGCGTCGAGCTTCCCTTCTCCTGGGCCATCTCCGAGACCGGGCCTGAGAAGCTTCTGGAGTCCTCCGAAGTGTAGCTCGACGAAATCTTCACCCTTGAGGGGCACAGATGAATCCGACACGGGTCCCCGTTGATCGGATGTAGGATCGGTGGAGCTTGAGGCTCTTTTGACCGAAAATCGAAGTTTTTTGTGAAAAAGCGCGAAAAAATAGCACTAACGCTCGAGAGCAATAGCACGAGGATCCCAACACATGAACGTGCGGTAAAAATCTGAAGATGGCTGCCAGAGGCGGTGCTTAGGTAGAGGGCAGTCATTGGCTGTGGTCAGTATGACGCAGAGACCAGTGATTGGTTATTACTACGAAAGACAGATCAGAAACGAAACTGATACTGGTTTTTTCTTTACCGAGGATTCCCAGCCTGACGACGGGGAATATTCATGAGCATGTGAATCCATGCCAGACCCCATGCTGGAGAAGTTAGTGTACAGTTTGTCCAGTTTGTCTAAGGTGTTCTGTTGACCTAGTATCAAGATTTCAGTCTTGTCACCATTGAGGCAGAGGCCATTAATTGCCATCCATGCCTTGATGATGGAGTAGATAGTGTGGAGTGCCTTTGCGTCTTCGTTGTATGAGCCTGAGAGGGGTAGAAGTACTTGTGTGTCATCCGCGTAGTTCGTGTAGGTGATGCCGTATGAGTCAAGTTTGTCAAAGAGTGGCTTGGTGAACAAGTTATAGAGTGTAGGTGCAGTGCAGGAACCTTGAGGGACCCCGCAGTGGATTGTCGTGGCAGTGGCGTTGGCGATGCCCGAGAAGACTTTCATGGCCCTACCTTCGAGGAAGGAAGTGATCCAGGCGGCTGCTTCTTTGGAGAAGTTGGCTGGGTGCGTGAGGTGGGAAGTGAGAATCTTGTGATCAACCAGATCAAACGCGGCTGAGAGATCTAGAAGAAGCAGAAGAGCCGGCTTGCCTTTGTCCATGATTTGGGTGATCTGGCTCTTCAGATCTACCAGGGCTGTTTCTGTGCCATGTCCTTTCCGGAAGCCCGATTGCCTCGTCCCGAGGATGGAGTGGGTTTCCAGAAAGTGTTGGATTTGGCAGTGTGCGGCTTTGTCCAGTAGTTTCAGCAAGAATGGCACAGTGGTTATTGGTCTATAGTTGTTGGGTTGTGAGGGGTTAAGAGTCGGTTTTTTAAGGAGAGGCCGGACCCAAGCCTCTTTGAGGTTGGCTGGGATGATGCCTGTTTTAAAGGACGCATTGATAAATGCCGTGAGGAGCGGCGCAAGGCAGTCTGCGCAGTCTTTGACTAGTTTAGGTGGGCAAATGTCGCCTTTGCATGGGGAGGGTTTGAGGTTTATTAGAAGGTTGATAACTTCTGTTTCCGTGACATCTCTGAAGGAGAAGTCAGGTATGGTGGGCTTGGAGGAAGTGGGTGGGGTGTTGGTCGGTTTGGTTCCTGTCTGGTGAGGAAGTGCTTTGCAGTGGTCTTTGATTTTCTTTTGGAGAAGGTCAATTTTGTGAAGCATGGCAGCTTGAATGCTGGTACACCACGCTTCATCTTTGATTATTTCATCTGGAGTATTAGGGGGGGAGATGAGCTCATTAAAGATTGCGAAAATCTCTTTGGATTGTGACTTGGCATTGGCGATACGAGTGTTGAAGGCGTTGGCTTTGGCATTGGAGATAGCTCTCTTGTATTGGTGGGAGATTAAATTGAATATGTTTTTGGTATTGGTGCAGGGGTCAGATTGCCAGTTTTTTAGTGCTGCCCTTTTGTGGGATCGCATTGAGTGCAGTTCTTCAGTAAACCAGGAGTTGGAGTGTAAGGATTTCTTCTCTTTTTTCCATTCAAGTGGCGCTATTACATTGATAGCTTTGGTGAGGACATCTTTGTAGATGTCTGCTAGGATATTGGGGTCGCTAGCGAATGGGGGGGATAACACTGGGGTATTGAGGTATGTGCGTAGGTTCTCCTCTGTGAGTTTTTTAGAGCTTCTGACTTGTGCAGCGCTGGCAGGGGTCAGAGTCTTAAGGTTTTTGGTGATAGGAATAGAGAACTCTATGCAGTTGTGGTCAGTCCAGGGCAGTGAGGAGTTGGAGGTGATAGAGGAGAGGCAGTTATGGTCTGCGATCCAGTCAAGTATGCGGCCTTTGATGTGAGTAGGACTTTCTACTTTTTGGATGAAGCCCATGTCATTGAGTTCCTTGGTGAGAGTGGCTGCAGATTTGTCCTTGGGATCATTAAATCCGAGGTTGAGGTCCCCTAGTAGAATGGTTTTGGTGGAGCTTTTGATATTGTTGCTAAGGATGTGTAAGATGTTGTCCTGTGAGTCTGGGGAGTTGCCTGGGGGGCGGTATAGTAGGTGAATGTTGATGGTGCTGTTGGGTGACAATGTGAGTTTGGCCGAGGGGTGACCGACAGGTCGGAGCTGTAGGTTCTCTTTGTAGATGAGGGCTACTCCGCCTCCTATTCGATCTGGCCTATCTTGTCTGAGTATGGAGAAGCCCAGTGGTAGTGCAAGTGTGACGGCAGGGCCTGATGCTTCATGTAACCATGTTTCGGTGATGGCTAACAGGTCAATGTTATTACTGGTTATAATGTCATGAATATCAGAGGCATGAGCTGGGAGTGATCGGACATTGAGGAGGGCACATTTGATGTGAGGTGTGTGATGTTTGCTTGTGGAGGTGTGAGTGATGGTCGTGTCTGGTATGTTCTGTGAGGTGGTATTGCAGGGTGTGGCTAGGTTAGTGGGTGGTGGACTGTGGGTGTGTGGATATTCCGTGCGGGGGCAGCGTGTGGAGGTGGTGCGGGAACTCAGTCTATAGTTTCTGAATTCAGTGGGAAGGGCTAGTGTGCTAAGTTCTGGGGTCTGTGTGCGCGCTCTAAGTCTTTCTAGTCTGTGCAGAGTTACTACACAGGGTGTACGATCTGTCATGGTAGGTGTGATATCCTTAATAGCGAGATGCTTGTGGCAGAAGAGTGGGCTGGGTGGTGTGTGGGTGAGGGGATGGATGGGAGGATAGTTTGAGAGTAGTGAGTGTGGAGAGGAGGGTGAGCAGCGTGGTGGCGGCAGCGGTGAGCTTGCAGGACGCTATGGGCATGATTGTGTACTTGGTGGTGCTGTAAGTGGGGGGACTCAACACACAACTTCAAAGGTGGTCTGTAGGTGACCATAGGGCACAACACAACTTCAGAAGTGGTCTGTAGGTGACCATAGGGCACAACACAACTTCAGAAGTGGTCTGTAGGCGACCATAGGGCACAACACAACTTCAAAGGTGGTCTGTAGGCGACCATAGGGCACAACACAACTTCAAAGGTGGTCTGTAGGCGACCATAGGGCACAACACAACTTCAAAGGTGGTCTGTAGGCGACCATAGGGCACAACACAACTTCAAAGGTGGTCTATAGGCCATACCATAGGGCACAGCACCAGGCACAGCATGAGCCAGACCCGTATAACGATCAAAAAGCACAGCATCGGACAATGGGAGGCTGAGCTTGGCCAAAGGGCATAGCAAGTGGTATGGGTAACAGGAGAGCACTATTGTAACTAGTATATAATACCAATTGAACAGCTAGTGACAGTACTCACGTTGTTTATGTCCTAGTAAGAATTTGATCATCCACGTCCATCCATGAACGAATGATACCTTAATGAGGAGAATGTGTGTGATCTTGGGGGTCCAACGGTAACGGTAGCTTCCCGGTGCGAACAGGGGCAAACAGGGCAGTCGGCCTTATGTTGGCCTTGGGTGGCCGCCGGCTTCCGCCTGCCGGCGGATGTGTGGCCTTAAGAGCTGCCTACACAGCGTTGCTAGGCAACGTGCAACGCCCAGCCTCGCTTTCGGGCCGCATCGCGCCCGACATTTTGTTTTTGGAAAAATGTCGGCGCGAGCGGATCTGGGGGCTCTGGAGGCGCAGGAGGCTCCTGTGATGAGGTGGGGTGCCCAGGGGGGGCAGATGGCCGGATGCAGTTGCGATCTGCTGCTGATCCTTAGAGGGGATCCACGCCGCCTCCGTCGAGTCGGGGTCTCCGCTGAGGTCCAAGACGGTGGTGGGGGGCTCCTGCCCTCTCCACGGCGAAGGAATATGGACTAAGCGGTCCGTTTGTGGCATGATTCACAAATAGGTTAATCTCTTCACAGGCTTCCTTTTTCCCTCTCTTGTGTTCCTTTCCTGAAACGGCACACACTTTCAGGCAACTCAGTAACCCATACATCTTACCTGGGCTTACCGGGTGCTTCCAGTGTCTCACGTGTTTCTCTGCTTCTGTTCATTCAATCTGCTGGCTCGGCCTGCATCCCATTAGCCACTGTGTCTTTGCTGTGTCCTTCTTTAGTGCGCACGGTTCCCGCTGCCTCGTACTCTCAGGCGGCGGGCTTCTTGCTCTCTGGTCCCTCTTCCCGCCATCTGTGTTAACCTTCATGCCGCTTCCCACTGCATGCATTACTTCAGCATTCTGACCGGTGTCAGCACAGGCTGCTGTACAACGCAGCTCTCTCTCCTTGGTATCAGCTGTTGCAGATTTAAACTTCCCGACATGATTGACTACCTTCCAAAGACTAGACTGCTGTGTTGGTTTACCAGTCTCAGTCATCTAAATTGCTCTGTCCCTCTTTCCTGTCTCCGTTGTTGTCACGTTCCCTTTATGATATTGAGGAAGCTGATGTTGGACCCTATTGGGAGTAATCATCATTGCTCCCTGCCTCTTCCGTATCTCAGTTGTTAATATACTGTTTCTTGGGTGACATTAGGGAATGCTTGGAAGAAGACCTGGCAAGTTGTATAGGGAGTGTTACAACATGCCATCAAGGCATGAGGAATGGAGGAACATCCCTAAAAGTGAATTGGGGATATATGACTTCCTCCAATAATGTTGGGTCAATCCCATGAGGGTCGCCTCCCCTCATTTGGTCCCCCCGCATATAACCACCCCCAGGGTCAGGATCAGGTAGCGGCTGCCGTCCCCAGGCCACATAGGCAGAAGCTGTCATGAACCGCCGCCTGCGTCCATTCTGGACTTCGTGGTCCCTGACACATAGAGGACTGAATACCGTGATCCTTCTCACATGGCCGATTGGTGCGGAACGCAGCTTGCCAGTCTTTACGCGCTACGTTCAACATTCTACAAAGCAGACACACCCCCGCGGCTCTGTGAATCTCAACGCTACCGTTCGGAGTAGTCTGACATGTGTTGCCGGAGTTCGCTCGGGCTTCCTTCCTAGTCGTGTTTCCCGATTCCTTGAATCAACTTCCTTTCCTTTCCTTTCCTCGAACTTACCTTCAAGCTTTTTCCTGGATCCTCGCCTGAGCTCGGGCCACGGCGTTCCGTGCCTCCGAGCTCAGACATTGTTTCCTTCCTGGTTCCCGGTCCTGGACATCGGAACGCCTCCTGGTGTAGGACTGCTATCCTCACGCTGGAACCCAAAGACCAGCACACGGGTCTATACAAATCCCGGACTGTGCGAAAGAAATCATCCAAGAAGGTTGGAAGCAAGGAAAAACAGGTGAGAAGGGGAGAGACTTGTGACAGAAGCTACCACTAGGAAAAGAGTGATGACATCATCAGATTCATGACAGGTGCCTTGTCTCTTGGGTGAATGAAAGTGTGCAAAGCTGAGACCAAGAACCTTTTCACTTTTGTCCCTTCTCGTGACATCATCAGATTCATGACAGGTGCCTTGTCTCTTGGGTGAATGAAAGTCTGTAAAGCTGAGACCAAGAACCTTTTCACTTTTGTCCCTGCTCGTTTATCGGTTTGTCCTTGATAAGCATTACATGTACAGCTTATTAAGAACATGAATTCTAGTGCGCTGTCAGATGTTCGGCTCCAGTTAGATTTATGGACTGCATGCATGTAGTCTCAAAAGTCACAGGGCTTACGTGGAGTTTGGGTCACAGGATGAGCAGATGGAGGCGCAGATGGAGGTGCAAGGAATGTCCACTGAAGTAACTAGCTACTTACTGCAACTCTAGTTCTATAGCATTCGTTGCTTTCATCCTTGCTAATCATTTCACTTCAGTTAAAACCACCAATTTGAAAGATCCACTCTGAACCTGCCATTTGAACTCCACCAGTAACGATAAGAATGTTAAGAAAGGGAATTGTAGACTTAGTTGACATATAATAAAATATGAAAATGCAAAAAAAGAGAATATATGTGGAAATCAGGACGGGACATAAAAAAGTGAGAAAAAAGGAGTAAAGTGATATAAGTGGGGAGTAATAGGGGTATGGAAGGTGGTGGGTGGGCAATGAGGTTATAACCCGCATATTTCAAAAAATAAAAAAAAAGGGGGGGGAGAACAAATTCACTAAAATGATTACAAACATTAAGGGGCAATAGCCCATTCTCAAAAAAGAGCAATTTGACTTTGAGGACCTATAAGGGGTTAAAACTAAAACACTGCATCACAATCCTTAGGCTACCCACCTGGTTTTGGTGCAATGAGGCAACAGGCCCTACGATCTGCCCCTAAAGCTATCTTCAGATTCTATAAACTCAACATGCCTGACTTTATTGATGAGCCTGGGGTCACATGTGAATCTATGAAAGATGGGAACGCTGGAGAACTAGAGTATAAATGGCTAATTCCTTTCCAGAATTCTACCTTCCAGAGATTCACATGCTTTGAAGAGATTCAAAAGCTTTTATTTATACATGAATAAGAAGGGACAGCAGGATGCTGGGGCTCACCTTATGTAAAAAGGTTCTGCAATATGGGATGAATACAATGGAGTATTTACAGATTGCCTGGCGGTGACCTCCTCCCATGAGGCCAGGGACAGCAGCCGCTGCCTGATCCTGACCCTGGGGATGGCTATATGAGGTAGGATCACATGGGAGGAGACAATTACTGGGGAGATGACTTCATTGGGTGAGAGATGTGGTATCTCACCCTTTCCCATGAGGAAGACCCTCTATTAATCAAGACCCTTTTCCATGAGGAAGATACTACGATACCTAAGACCCTCATGGCATACTGCCAATTGTGTGTTCCCCCTTGCAGAAGAAGTAAGAACATCTCTGCTTCCTAGTTTTCTGGTCCCATGCATAACTGTGACACAAACACACAAAGTCAATGCAAGTTTTTCTTCCAAAGTACCTTTTGGTAAAACTAGTAAAAATAACTATTCCAATACAATGTCACCTATGGACTTCAACTCCCAGAATTCCCCAAGTACTGAGACAAGGAGGATGCAGGTGTTTGAACAAGATATTAAGAACCTAAAACAGAGTGAGCAGTCTCAGCGAGTCAGGAAAGTGGTGTTCTCCATTCCGGGCCCTGAAAGAAAGCAGGCGTGTTACAGAAGAGCCGCAAGAGAGACCAGAAGAGTGTCTACACCCTCCAGCTCAGAAGGCGGATGAACGCAGCACACCGCAGAAGAGCTAAACAGACAGGAGATGGTGGAGAAAGCTGTTGAGTCTTTCCAGAACCAGTGGGTTCCCTGTGGTGTTCTGGCGATCGCACCAAAAGTAATTTGAATCTAATATCATTGAAGAATTAACTGTATACAGAAAAAGCAAAGTGCAAAGTACTATGAATACTTACAACGCAAATGTGGGGGTGTGAGGTTCCCCTTTAGCTTACAAGCTAGGAAAGGTCCTTGGCAGCTCAGGGCAGGTGTGAAATGCAAGAAGCATGCTGGATTCTAAAACTGTTGTTTATTTATTAAGAAAACCAAAACCCAATATACATTAACAAGCATACTGTAGTTGATTGGTTCTTCAGCTTCTGTGAGGTAGTTTGGAACCTTGTGCGAGGTATAAACTGCCTTTCATTCAGATACTCAGCTAAGATGGTCACGGTTTACCAATCTCCAGAGAACAATTCATAGAAAACCATATCAAAGGAAAAGTAAACCCAAGACAAGGTCCAGTAGAAGAAGAGAGCAGAGTTTCAAAGAAGAAGCACAGTCTACAGCAGCAATTGGATGCGAAGTGAAGTTTAAACTTTAACACTTAAGTAGAAATGGAAATTAAATAACTTTTATGTACATATCCTTGGTTGCAACCTTAAGCCTGGAGGTTGTGTCTAAATTGATCCATTCGCTCAGCGCGGAATGAACATCAACATTATTTCAACTTGCGTGTGTATTAATTAATTCTGACCTGCAAAGTAGCGTCCTACCTCCCTAAGTAAAACTTCCTTGGTGTTTGCGTGCGCACTCATTTATAACTAACGCGTGTGTTACACCTTCGTAGGTGCATCAACCTTTCCTTTGAGTAAAATGAATTTGAAGTCTCAAGATGGCGTCTACTAATTCGCTGTGCAATAAACTTAATCTTGCTCCGAACTAAGCTTCTCAAACGCTGCACTCCCCAGTTAGTTGATTCATTGCTGCATGTCTTTAACTGAAGTGAGGTGCTAATTCAGATGGAAGGACTCCTGATGCTGCAAACTCTAAACACGTCCTGACTTCATGAAGGTTTCTGATGAAAGGAAGATGGGAAAGGTCAGCTGTCCAAACCTACCCTCAACATTCTAATTTAGATTCTCATTGAATCATACCACCATCTTGGCATGGGTCAGCACCCAAACCACCATCTTGAGAATAATATAGCCCAGATCTCTGAAAAAATAACTGTTAAGGAATTGACCCACTAAATTCTTTTCATTTGATTCAAACCCACAACAGTAAAGCTCCTGCCCAACCTTAGTAACCTCCTTCCTCATCCTTGCCTTGCCCCTGACACAGGGGAAGGCGAAGGTGTGGGCTTAAAAGGGCTTATAAGTCCCGCCCCCTTTCCATGTAGTTTTGACATAGAGACTGACATTGTTAGCAGGGGACTTGTTGCAGCACGTGTCATGGCCTTCTTGGGGCCGGTCTTCAATATTGCAATACCTGGTGGGATAGTGGCTGGTCTCGCTTTCATATGATAAGATATGATATATGATATGGCATTTATAACGCGCCTAGTGTTTCAAGGCGCGACGCGGCAAGGGAGGGGGAAGGAATAAGTTACTTACCTGTAACTGTTGTTCTCCAGCATGGGTCTGGCATGGATTCACATGCTCATGAATATTCCCCGTCGTCAGGCCGGGAATCCTGGGTAAAGAAAAAATCAGTATCAGTTTCGTTTCTGATCTGTCTTTCTTAGTAGTAACCAATCACTGGTCTCTGGGTCATACTGCCCCCAGCCAATGACTGCCCTCTCCCTAAGCCCCTCCCCTGGCAGCCATCCTCAGATTTGGTAGCACGCCAAGTGGCAGTATGACCAAGTGAAGAGCCGCAGAGGGGTAGGCGGGAGGGTTTGCATGTGAATCCATGCCAGACCCATGCTGGAGAACAACAGTTACAGGTAAGTAACTTGTTCCTTCTCCAGCATGGGGTCTGGCATGGATTTACATGCTCATGAATATAAGAATACATAGCAGTACACACATGCACAACCACGGGAGGTGGCAAGGCTCAACATTAAGCATTACATAAAACTCAACATTAAGCATTTCTTACCTCCTCACCAGGCTCACCTAAAGCGAACAGGTTGCGCAGCACTGTTTGGCCGACCCTGGACTCTTCACAGGAATCCCGGTCGACGCAGTAGAATCTCGTGAAGGTGTGCGTCGACCTCCACGTAGCAGCCCTGCAGATGTCCAGCAGGGCACACCAGACAAGAACGCCGTGGTAGCAGCGACCGCTCTGGTCGAATGGGCTCTTGGACGGCCGGGCAACGGTCGGTTCGCCAACCGATGACAGTGCATGATGGAGCCAGAGAGCCATCTGGAAATGGAAGCCTTCGAGAGAGCCTTCCCTTGGTTCACAGGTCCAAAGTTCACAAACAGCTGTGATGTCCTCCGAAAACTCTTGGTTCGGTCCACGTAGAACTTCAGCGCTCTAGCTACATCCAGCGAGTGGAAAGTCCTCTCAGCCGGCGACAAAGGCGACAGGAAAAAGACTGGTAACACCAAGGGCTCGTTGAGATGGAAGTCCGACGGCACCTTGGGCATGACGGAGGGGAGCGTCCTCAGCACTACCCTCGTATCGTGAAAGGTCAGGTATGGAGGCTTGCAGGATAGAGCCTGGATCTCTCCCACGCTGGCGGAGGTGATGGCCACCAGGAATGCTGTTTTCCACGACAGAAACTTCAAGGGGCCGAATGCAATGGCTCGAATGGCGGACCCATGAGCCTGGTCAGCACCACGTTGAGCTCCCACGCCGGGGCTGGGGCCTTCACCAGCGGGAAGGATCGAAACAGTCCCTTCATAAATTGAGACGTGGCCAGAGTGAGGTCCATCAAGTCCCTCCTCGGGATGATGTCCTCTTGCATTTATCTCGTGCGCCTGTGCAGACTTCGGACGCCCTCTACAGGAGTTCCTCGATGCCTGCTGGATCCAAGCGACGGGCAGTTTCGAAGACAGGATCCCTCTCAACGAGACCTTCCGTCGAGCGATCTGGTGGTGGGGCACCCGCGCTCATCTATCGGCGGGGACAGACTTTCAGACCCCAGCCCACCAGGCGACGGTGACGACGGATGCCTCCCTGGAGGGGTGGGGAGCCCACACCGGAGATCTTCACGCAAGAGGCCTTTGGCTCCCGGAGGAGAAGCCGCTCCACATCAACATCCTGGAGCTCCGGGCAGTGTTCTGGGCCCACAGGTCCTTTCTCCCATCCCTCAAGGGCAAGGTGGTGAGGATCTTCACCGACAACACCACCACGATGTTCTAGATTCGGAAGTAGGGCGGAACCAGATCCCCAGCCCTATCCAAGGAAGCCCAGGACCTGTGGCATTGGGCTGTTGCTCAAGGGATGTTTCTGGTGCCGTTTCATCTGGCAGGGATAAAAAACACCATCGCCGACTCACTCAGCAGAGAGCTGCGCTCGTGCCACGAGTGGGAACTACGCCAGGATCAAGTGGACCGACTCTTTCAGCGATGGGGCAAACCCCAGATTGACCTGTTTGCGACAGCGACGAACTCCAAGTGCCAGAGGTTCGCCAGCAGGTTTCCCCAACCGAGGAGCATGGGCGATGCTTTCTCATTCCCCTGGGACGGCCTGTTCCTATATGCGTTTCCTCCGTTGCCGTTGCTGCTCCGACTCATCAACCAGCTCAAGAGGTCCCGGTGCAGAATGATCCTCGTCGCACCGGCGAGGCCGAGATGATCTGGTTCCCGGACCTTCTAGACTTGTCAGCGTCCCCACCAGTCAAGCTGTCGACAGACGCAGATCTTCTCTCCTGAGAAGGAGGCGCAATTCTTCATCACGACCCGGAGGCCTGGCTCCTGCAGCACTAGAGTTTGGAGGATACGATATCCCGGCCGATTGCAGAGAGGTTCCTGCGAAGGCCAGGGCGACCTCAACTCTCAAGTGCTACGGACATAAGTGGAAGAGGTTCTCTATCTGGTGCCGTACACAGAAGATTAACCCTCTGCGGATTACGGCCCCTCAGGAGGGCCTGTAGGATACAGAGACAGTCCCGTAGTGCAGGTAGGCAGTGCAGGGAAGAGTGGCTGGGCCAAAGACAGAGATCGGTGAGTGGCCCACTAGCCGATTCAGTGCAGGTTCAGTAATTTTAGCAGGGGAGAGAGGGAGAGAAAGCGGAGGCAAAGAGGAAGGTTTTGAGGTGCTTCTGGAACCGGAGATGGTTCTCCTCAAGTTTCAGGGAGGCAGGAAGGCTGTCCCAGAGGGAGGCCCCTGCTGCGGAGAGAGATCTACCCCCAGCTCGTTGCTTGGAGAAGCGGCTGACCCTGAGGTAGTTGGAGGTGGATGAGCGAAGAGCTCGAGAAGGAAGATATTTCGGAAGAGAGAGTTGAAGGTATTTTGGCCCAAGGCCCCAGAAGGCCTTGTGGACAATGCAGAGGGTTTTGAACTTAATCCTCGCAGCCACTGGGAGCCAGTGTAGTGATTTCAGTCCTGGAGAGATACGGTCCCTGGGCTTGAGGCAAAGGACAAGTCTCGCAGTCCTGTTCTGGATGTGTTGCAAAGGGCGGAGAGCAGATCGTCTCGGTAGGGAAGACGACGTGGAGGGCAGATGGACAAGTCTAGAAGGTCCGGGTACCACGTCTTCCGGGCCCATGCCGGAGCAATGAGTATCATCCGGGAACCGAACCTCCGTAACCTCTGCAGCACTTGCGGGATGACGGGGACTGGAGGAAACGCGTACAGCAGTGGGAATGACCACTCCACCACGAACGCGTCTCCTAAGCCTCCTTTTGGAGGAAATTCTCACAAGCAAAACCTTTCGCACTTCCGGTTGACACTGAAGGTGAAGAGATCCACTTGAGGGGACCCCCAAAGGGCGAAGATCTCCAGGAGAATCTCCTGAGCCAGCTCCCACTCGTGAGAGATCGTGCCCTGCTTGCTCAGAGCTTCCGCCGTCTCGTTGTCTCCGGCCAGATGAACCGCCGAGATCGAAAACCTCCTGCTGGATGGCCCAGAACTCGAGCTGCATCGCCTCCCTGCACAGCGGAAGTGACCCTGTCCCCCCTTTATGTTGAGGTAGTGCATGGCCACCGTGTTGTCCGTCAGAATCAGGACACTCTTCCCGCGCACAGTCGGCAGAAAAGCCTTCAGGGCTAGCCTGACGGCCCTCAGCTCCAACAGATTGATATGGAGTCTGGACTCCGACGGAGACCAACGACCGCTGACTGTCAACTTGTTGGCATGAGCTCCCCATCCCGTGAGGGATGCATCCGTCACGATCGTCACCTCCGGCCAGGGCAGTCAAAATGGGGCCCCCTTCATCAGATTGCCCTCGACGGCCCACCACAGAAGGTCCCGGGCTACCGAGGGCGGCACCTGAACAGGGTCCGACAGCCTGCCGGAGGACTGAGATCACTGGAGCTTGAGTGCCCACTGCAAAGATCTCATCCGCAGACAAGCCTCTGGCACCAGAAGAATGCAGGATGCCATCAGGCCGAGCAGTCTCAAGAACTCGGACGCTGGGAGATTCTGGGCAAACTGAAACTTGTGCACCATCTGCTGAATATGAAGGGCCCTCACCTGAGGAGGAAAACACTGCCCCAGGGACGTGTCGAGCACTGCTCCGATGTACTGGAGCCGCTGCGTTGGTGTCAAATGGGACTTCTTTAAATTGAGGGAGAAGCCCAGCCTGTGAAGGGAGTGGCAGGTGACAGACAGATGATCCAGGACTTGCTCGGGAGGTAGGGGTAGACGTGAATCCCCCCTTTCCTGAGATGCGCTGCCACCATCACCATGAGCTTGGTGAAAACCCTTGGGGCGGAGGTCAAACCCGAAACTGAAAGTGCGAACCTCAGGTACTTCTTGTGCTTGGGATGGATCGGCACATGGAAGTAAGCATCCTTGAGGTTGACAGATACCAACCAGTCCTGAAGTTGAAGGGCCTGGAGGACTTGAGAAAGAGTCACCATCTTGAACTTGTCCTTCCTGAGGAGTTTGTTCAAGGCGCGCAAGTCCGTGATGGGTCTCAATCCCCCGTCTTTCTTTGAAATCAAAAAATAAGGGGACTACCATCCTGCGCAAGGAGCGGATCTGGACTCTTCAACGAGAGGTTCCCTGGTGGATTGTCGTGAGGCCTCTGCCGAAAAGGAAGACAGTAGCCGTGGGTTATGATCTCCAGAACCCACACATCCGAAGTAATGGCTTGCCACTCTACAAGATGCTGCACCAGCCTTCCTCCAACCGGCGAACCATGGGACCTGGCCTCATGACTGAGTGGTAGCGGCTGCGGCGTTGCCTGAGGGCAAAGAGGCAACTGCCCGAGCGGCCTTGGCACCTCGAGTACCTTTGTTTCCACCTCTGGCACTCTTACGATGGCCTCTTTGACTGCTAGCTCCTCTCGCTTTACTGAAGGACGAGTAATAGCAAAAGGAACCTCCCCTCCATTGCTGTCCCCTAAAACGAAAAGGCGGAGGTTGGCGAACTGCAGCACCCAACGATTTCGCTGCCAAAAAGGTGTTCACTGCCAAAAGGCATGTTGAGGAGCCGGCACTGCACATCAGGAGTGAACCCAGACTTCCGCAACCACGCAAACCTGCGCATTACGGTGCTCGCCGCCATGGACCGGCTGACACAATCCGCCAAGTCCAAACCCGACTGAACGGCCTCACACATAGTATCCTTGCCATCCTGAACCATAGCAAGGAAACCATCCCGTTTGTCCCCTTCGGGAATATGATCAGCCGCTAATGCAACACAGTTCCACAGAGTGTGTTTGAAACGAGACAAGGCACATATGGAGTTGGCCGCCTGAAGCGCCATACCCCCCGAAGAAAACACTTTCTTCGCCCAGCCGTCAAAACGTTTGTCGTCCCTATCCGGAGGGATGGTAGGATACGAAGCCTGCTTTGCCGGGGCCGTAGCCGCCTGCACCACCAAGCTCTCCGGGGTGGGGTGCCTAGACAAGTAGCAGGGGTCACTACTGGCTGGATGGTATTTTCGCGACAAAGACTTGCCCACTGCCGGGAGACTCTCCGGAGCAGTCCAAGCCGGCACCACCCTTCTCTGCAGAGCCATATGAAAAGGCAAAACCGGGTCAGTGGGTGGACTGAGATCAAGGATGTCCGTGAGATCATCCTGAGCAAACTCCCCTGGGGGAGCTGACCAACCCAAGTACTCGGTAACCCGAGACATAAGGCGCCGATATGAAGAATCGGCATGAGTGCCAGGCTCCGGCTGACAAAACTCCCCCTCCGGAGAGGTGTCCAGTCCACTGGCATCATGCAGCGACTGCCTCAGGTCATCAAACTGGCGATGGCCCGAGATAAGGTCATCTGGAACCGTAACCGGAACCAGGCCGCCATCAGAGCCTTCATCACCCTCTGAAATGTACTCCAGGTGGGGAGAGGAAGACCTCTGCGGACCAAAGCAGTGCCGGACCTTAGCCATAGCCTTTCTAGGGCCAAACCCCGTGCCACGGGGCCCCTCTGACACCACCGCCTCGAAAGGCACCGGCGTCGACAGAAAAGGCGTCGAGGGCGCCGAACGAGTCGGCACCGGCATCGACAGAAAAGTCGTCGACGTCAAGCGAATCGGCGTCGATGACAGCTGCAGCGCCACCAGCATCGGCGGTGTCGACAGTCCTCGAAGCCGGAGCTCCGAGCGTGTCTCTCGGCAACCTGAGCGCCGACGGCGTCGACGACCCCCTCGGAGACGGAACCTCGACAGGCGTCGACGTCTTCTTCGAAGACGGCACAGGATCACGCGGTCTCGAGCGCATCGAGGACCGGGACCTGGAACGGGCATGGCGAGAACGGCTACCCTTGTCCGAGCGGGTCCTCTCCCGCGAGCCGTGCCGACCACGCGAGCCCAAAGGCATACGGGTGGTTTCTCTCGACCGGTGCCGACCGACCCCACTCGGAGGCGCGGACGGACCGGTGCCCTGCGATTCCAGAATCGGTAGCATCTGCTTCCCGAAGGAAGCCCATTCCTCCGGTGTCGCTTGCATGGAGGGATAAGCGACCCGCTGATGGGCGGAGTCCTCAGAAGAGGACGGGGAAGGCGACCTATGCCGGCACTTCCCCGAATGCCTAGAAGAGTCGGAGGAGTGGCAAGAACCACCGGACTTCCGATGATGACGCAGGGAGTCACCCCTCGAGTCATCGGTCGAAAGCCCCGCAGACCTCGACTTCCGGGGCTTAGACACCCGGCCTAGCGACAGCTTCTTCTTGCGTTCCCGCAAGGCCTTTGCAGTGAGCGACTGGCAGTCGACACAGTCGTCCGTATCGTGGGCCTCCCCGAGGCACCAGAGGCAGGCGTCATGTGAGTCCGTGACCAACATCTTGGACCCACAGTCCCCGCAGTTCTTGAATCCCGGACGCGGGGTCGAAGATGAGAAAGACATCGCCACAAACAGGTCTTCACAACAAACCGAACAGGTACAACGAACCGAGAATAGAAAACAGCAAACTCCAACGAGTCGAGGCGTACCGAGATTCACGAAGCGAACACGTTCGTGGAAAAAACGGAACTGAGGCTATGGGCGTCGTGCGTCCTACTTATCACATCGGGTGACGTCGGTCATCGGAGGAGGTCCTCGGGACGGCACATCGACGTCATCGACGCAGGAGCCAAAGATTTTCCGAAGCAGCACAGCTGTGGACATTACCTGTCATAAATATGGAATACGTCGGAGGACCCAATACCCTCGAAATAAAGATTATAAAAAGGACTACTGGACATTTTGTGTAATTTGCTGTAGGAAGATAATCTTTACTTTAATGCGTCAAATCCTTGAGGTCTTGTGGATAACGCACCAGTGTTGTTCTGAAAGGTCTTTCCTTACCAGGTCTGCCTTACGTTTTTTGGCCTTGGCAGATGAACTACCATTAGTGTGAAATCTCTAGCTAGAAGGAAATGCCAGAATTGTTATGTTTGCATCTCATACCTTTTAGTTGTCTTGGTCTACATTAGCACCAATTAGTTTTGAACGGATGGGGGAAATGCTTACAGAGGAGGTGGACTGCCTACAGTGACTCCTCCTCCCACCAAAGGCCCCAAGTGGATAGAAACTCCATGTGGATTCCTTTAGAGCTTTATCACCAGAAGATTTTACATAGAGAAACCTTTACGTGAGGGCATAGGAGTGCTATTAAATTTGAAAATGCAATTATCGTGTACAATATGTTTTTTACAAATTCTACAAAATCACTATTAAAACATACTTCAGCATTAACATATACTATCAAAAGGAACAAAAAGCAGAGGAGAGAATACATCTGAAGAATAACTTTGAGAAAAGAGATTGTGGCCGATCAGAAGAAGAACGCGGACACCATGAGGACATTTGTAACATCTTTATGTTAAAGAACAAAAGAATGTCTATCTTCGCCTATCACTTTACTAACCTGCCTAATTCACTAACTGATGTGCTCGTCAGTCATGGCTAAATGTCCAGAGAAAACAGTACTACGTCCAAAGCTAAATTGCACCTACCACTTTGATAATCAACTAAGGTCAGGAAAATGACTCCCTTCTTCTGTTACTTGTGCTTCTCTTTTTTATTTTCCTGGTTAGTAGGCAATTCTCAAATAGTCTCTCGTGATCCCTTGTATTAGTTGTTGTGACTCCCTGGCGTGATTGATAGTCGTTCTATCTCCTTTTATTAATGGTGGAATCCTATTCTCTTTCTTATAGGGCTCTGAGGTTTCTGATGTAGTGTCTTTCCTCTGAGACTTTGCATTTATATACAGTAGTGATTCAACTTTTCTCAGGATATCTTTGTACACACTGTATCCTAGGCACCCAGCGGATCTTTAGTGCACAATTATCTCTCTCTATTGTGTTCGAATTTGTGCATCTTAGACTCAGGGTAATTTTGCTCTTTTCTCAAGGTTGCAACGTTACAGTTTTATTTCTCTCCCCCTGCGTAGATTCTGGCAATCTCTTTATCACATTAATACCGTTCCAGTTCATCAATGGGATTTTCAGTCTTGTCATTTGTACTGGGATAAGCATCTCTCGGTTCCATGTCATTTCATCGCGGGATGTTTTTTCGCAGGGTTTTTTACCGCAAATTCTTTATCGAAAAAACCCATTGATAATTTTTTTTTGGGGGGGAGGGGGTCCCCATTCCCTTTCAGATTTTATCTATTACCAACAACCCACATCCCATAAAATATTTTTTTAAACCCCCCCAAAGAAATTCCATGCTTTTTTTCAATAAAACGTTCACAGTAAAAAACCCCGAGAAAAAACGCCCCACCATGAAAGGACGTTGTACCCATCTCCTATCCTATAACGAGTCCCTTTTTCCATCCTGGTATTCCCATTTTTGCATTTACCTTCAGTCTCTAGGGGGAACGTCTCCAGTGTCCGTAGCTGTGTGGGACCTTCTTTTTTCCTTCTCTTCATTTTAGTGTTTGTTCTCCGAGACATCTGTTTCGGACACCTTTCTTTCTCCTTCCTGGTGTCTTGGTAGTGTTACGGCTACTAGAGCCATAAATTGGTTTGTCAGTGCGGTGGTATCAGCGTAGTTGCCTACCTGCACGGTCACCCCACCACCAGGCTCTCTGTGCCGGTCTTCCCAGCTTGGGCTTCCTTGCCCATGCCGAGCCTTCAGCATCTCTTGCTCCTCTCCAAAGCAATTCTGAAACTTGTGGGCTACATGGCCTGCATTGGCTCTGCCTTCCTCAGACATTCTCTGTACAGGGGCCTCCCCCTGCTAAAGAGATAGGCTCTTTTTCTTATTGGTAATGCTAGAAGTCCATTTTCTCTTTGTCCCAGTTATGGAACTTGTGCTGATTTAGAGTTAGTTAATTCTATATAGGCCATCACATGGAGGGCATCAGGGCGTTCCTCACAGGAACAGGAGTCCTTGTAATCACAGGGGGAGTCTCTCCCGGTGATATCCCACTTGCCTCGACCACTAATGAGTGTGTTGCGAAGCAGTGTCACCTGCCTAGACTAGTCGAAAGGGGTTCCCTTTCGTGAGAATGGACGAATTCCCTCGATTCGTCACAGAGAGAAGTAAACTAATGGACATAGAAGAACAAGTTACTAACCCCTTGTTCCATTCTATCGACTGGATGTTCCCCCCCACGTATTCCTCATCTTTGACACTTGTTATCCAGCTTCAGCTGCTTCGGAAAGTCGAGTCGATGTCCCCCGAAGGCCTCAGTCGAGGGTGATGTCATCGAAGGCATATATAGCACACGCAGCACCCGTTAGCCTCAGTTCTGTGTTTCCCTCCTCCTGTAGCAGAAATACCCGTAAAACACGGGAGTGACCGTACTCAGCCTTGATGGAACGGAAGCTGTAATAGCACAGGAAATTCGACTGCAGGGTAGGATGGGAGGGCGATGAGGAATACGTGGGAAGAACATCCAGTCGAAAGAACGTTACCAGGGGTAAGTAACTTGTTCTTCGAATGGATTGTGTCCTCCCACGTATTCCTCATCTTTGTGAGACTCCCAAAGCAGTATTATGTTTCGGGGCAGGGAGTAGAATTGGAATTCATACATTTTCATGGATAGAATGAAGGACTGCTTTGCCAAAAGAACCATCCTGGCCAAGGGAGTAATGTGTAGTAAATGTGTCTATGGAAGACCACGTTGCTGCTTCACAAATTGTTTTTACTGGTACGCCCCTCTGAGGGGCCATAGATGTAGCCATGCACCTGGTGGAATGATGTTACTCACCACTCCGAGGTAGGCCCAAGATGTGGATGAGTGACCTTGGAGATGATGGTTGTACAAGAATCGATATTCAGCCTTCCATCCCAGCTCCCCTGAGTACAAGACTCAGGCTTCCTCAAAGAGGGGCTCTTTTCTACAATGTACCTCTCCGCTGTTTCGATTGGGACAGACAGAGGTGTCAATTGAATAAAAGAGCGGGAAGAACACACACCGCCAATACCAATACTGCAAAGGAATACAAAGATATTATACAGTGTTGAAAATAAACCAAGTAATCAGAACAGCAGTATATTACAGGAAAATACCTAGGTAAGTATTGGAGTGGCGCTTCCCCGGGGTGAATCTACAAAAATATGAATAAGCACAATGAATGGGAATAATTCTAAAGAGACTTCCGAAAGTATCGAACCAATGACAACTAACCTGAATATGGATATTTTGAGGATGGAAAGTAGTCCATGAAATAGAAGGCAACGATAGGAGAAAATGACAAACAGGAATGTTAGTATAGGGAAATAGCCCCGAACGGCACGAGGGTCGCACTAGTGCCGGGTTGGTGCAGTATCAGAAAAGCGTTTATATGCACTTGAAGACAAGTTCACAAGACAAACGTCCCAGAATCCAACAAAAGACAAATATCCAAGCAAGGCCGTGGAGAAATGATTAATAGCAGGGTTGGAATAACCAATTACAAGTATGTGCCTGAGCATACACGCATCCAGATAAGTCGTAGAAGAGTTCTGGATGGTTGATAGCAAGTTACCTGCGAGGAAGGCAAAGTCGTTCCGCGTCTAGTAGCAGCTAGCTGGAATAAGGTACCGCAAGAGACAGCAGGAAGCAGGAAGAATAATCCAATAACGTTCCGGGTCAAAAAGCCAGGCGAGCACAACAGGAATAAAGGAGGAGACAAGCCAATTCAGAAGCCAGGCAAGGGTCAAAACCAGGTAAGCAGATTAGGAATTCGTGCGGAGAAAACACGAAGGAGTAAACGGACGTAACCGCTGTAGCTTGTAACGCTAATTAGCAGCAACGAGCCCCTTGAAAGACGGTGGTTTTAAAGCCGTATGGGAGCGTGTCTTGCCGTATGTCTTCCACGTACAGGACGTGTCAGCTGACACGGACTCCGTCGTAGTTTGTACAGGCACCATGGCAACCTATATCTGCTCCACAGAGGAGCTTGTAAAGGAGTCGTATTCTGCAAGGAAGCCCGAAGTGTAACAGCATCCTCCCCAAAGACACCGGCAACCCCCTGGCGGAATGGAAACTCCTCAGAAGCTCCGGACAATGTAAGTTGGACAAAGGCTCCCAGGTACGGTCCTCATGCCCATAACCTTTCCAATCCACTAGGTAGAACAACGTACACCTAGACACCCTGCAGTCCAGGATGCGCGAAACCTCATACTCCTCCTCTCCATCCACTAAGATCGGCGAGGGACTTGTAGATAGACGAGTTCCCTGGATGAAAGGCTTGATCAGGGAGACGTGAAAAACTGGATGTATATGGTATGAGCGCGGCAGGGAAAGCTTGACCGCCAAAGGATTTATAACATCAGTAATGGAATAGGGTCCCACGTATTTAGGCAAAAGCGAACGTTTGCCCGCAATTCGTAAATGACAGGACGACAACCACACCTTCATGCCGCTCCGATAGACCGGTGCCGGGGATCGATGCACATCAGCATATTTTTTGGCACCGTCTTGAGCTCGGAGCAAATGACAGCATACATCATGATGAATCTTCTCGAGATCTCTCACGCAGTCTCTTGCAGCTGGGTTGACAGCCGGCAATACCGGATCAAGTGGCAGTGCCCTAGGATGACCCCCATACAGGGCAAAAAGGGAGAAACCCCTGTTGACGTATGCATAGAGTTGTTATATGCAAACTCTGCGTATGTTATATGCAAACTCTGCGTAAGGCAGATAAGTAAACCAGGACTGTTGGAACTGAAGGCATAAACAGCGTAGGTACTGTTCAATAGTAGCGTTTGTTCTCTCAGTCTGCCCATCCGTCTGAGGATGGTATGCCGAGGAATACCTGTCCTCGATGCCCAGGGAAGCTGTAAGAGCCTTCCAAAATCGTGAAGTAAATTGTGTACCACGGTCGGAAACAATGACCGAGGGTAAGCCAAAGAAACAAAACACATCCGTCATGAACAGTCTCGCCAATTCCGGAGCCGAAGGCAAGCCGGAACAAGGTATGAAGAGTGCATATTTTGTGAAATAATCCACAATCACCCAAATGGTGTCATGACCCTGGACGTCGGGGAGTTCCACAATGAAATCCATTGACACCATCTGCCAAGGTTTTTACGGAACAGGAAGAGGTTGTAATAAGCCTACCGGTTTGGCTCTAGAGGTCTTACATTGAGTGCATATGGAACAGGTCAAAATGTAGTCCCTTACATCGCGAGCCATGGAAGGCCACCAAGCCCAACACCGTGAAGCCTCAAGAGCTTTCTGACTTCCTGGATGTGCTGCAACCAAAGAATCGTGGGACCACTGGAGAGCTAAGGTTCTAGCTTGACCTGAGGGTACATAGACGCGCCCTTGGATAAATGGCATACCCTGAATTATTTCTAGGTTGAAATCAGCGATTTCTTTTGGATGGGTTGAGACCCAATCAAGGATGATCGAACGCAAAGAGGGTTGAACCGAACACCCACACACAACTTTGTTCGGTAGGAGAAGAAGTGCTTCGACCTGTTGGGACTGGCCACCCGCATGGAGGCGTGAGAGAGTGTCAGCCGAAACTTGAGCTTTAGCAGGACGGTATGTGATAACAAATTGGTACTGTGAAAAGAATAAATGCCACCGCGCCTGTCTAGCTGTAAGACATTTCATAGATTTGAAAGCTAACAGACTACGGTGATCCGAGTATACCGTTACAAGGTGTTTGGCCCCCAGAAGGGGATGTCTCCATTCCAGGAATGCGTTTCTGATGGCTAAGAGTTCGCATTCCGTAATGGAGTAGTTCCTTTCGTAAAGTGTCAATTTACGAGAGAAGTAGGCAACAGGATGAATCTCGCCCGAGTGAGGACAGGTTTGTGACAACACCGCCCCAAGAGCATAACCCGAGGCGTCAGCCTCAACAAAAAAAGGAAGATCGGTATCAGGATGTTTGAGGACAGGGGCGGAAGTGAAGGCGGATTTTAATTGATCAAAAGCCTTCTGAGCTTCAGAAGACCATACAAATGGCACCTTGGCACTTGTCAGGGAGGAAAGAGGTGCAGAGATTTCAGAAAAGCCGTTGATGAAGCGTCTATAGAAATTTGCAAATCCCAGGAATGATTGCAAAGTTTTGACTGAATTGGGCACAAGCCATTCCAGGATAGAACTAATTTTGGACTGGCTCATGCGCACCCCGTTGTTAGTAAGGTCATACCCCGAAAATTCCACCTCCGAGGCGTGAAATATGCACTTTTCGGCTTTTACAAACAATTTGTGATCCCTCAGACGTTGGAGCACTGTTTTGACATGTATTTCTTGGTCTTCCTGGTTTTGTGAATAGATCAAAATGTCATCCAGGTAGACTATAACAAACTGGTCAAGGATGTCATAAAACAAATCATTCATGAATGCCTGAAAGGTGGCCGGGGCATTACATAGCCCAAAGGGCATCACAAGGTATTCAAATAGACCGTAACGTGTTTTAAAAGCGGTCTTCCATTTGTACCCCTTTCTCATACGGACCACATTATAAGCTCCTCTGAGATCGAGTTTAGTAAATACTTTGGAGGATCCCAACTGATCAAGGAGAACAGAGATCAGGGGAAGGGGGTACTGGTTTTTTATGGTAGCTGCATTCAATGCACGATAGTCAATAGAGGGACGTAAATCGCCTTCCTTCTTAGTAACAAAGAAAAGTGGTGATGCAATTGGTGATTTGGATGGACGAATAAATCCCATGGCCAAGGCCTTGTCTATGTACTCTTTAAGTACTTCGTCTTCTTTGAGAGTGAGTGAATACACCCTGCCGGATGGTATCTTTACCCCCGGTACTAGGTCTATTGGGCAATCATAGACTCTATGTGGAGGTAGAGTCTCTGCCATCCCTTTGTCGAAGACATCGGCATAGTCTGCATATTGAGAAGGTACCATAGAGACAGCGTTGTTAGAAACAGCTCCAATATGCATAGTAGGAGAAAGCAGTGCCCTGACAGGACTATCCTGGCTAATTCCAAGCAATGTAGTGCATCGGGTATTGCATATGTTGGAAGGGAACTGAATCTGAGATGTCGACCAATCGATGTCAGGGTTATGAAGCTTCAGCCATGGAATAGCCAGAATGACTCTGTAGGCCGGCGCTTTGATGATATTGAATGATATCTCTTCAGTATGGCCTTCGTCGGCACTCATATGTAATGAAACCGTCAGGTGAGTTACCATTCCGGATACAAGGATTGAACCGTCTACTGCATTCACTGTTTCACGTATAGCTTTGCGAATCAGTGGTATCCCTGACATAGAGGCAAAGCATTGATCAACATAATTACCCGTTGCTCCTGAATCAATCATTGCTGTTGTCTGGAATGCAACACCATGACTCAGGGAAAACGTAACAGGTAGGCGAACTAGATGGCTCGGGTTCTGTACTGTAGAGTCCAAAGGTAAACTTCCCAACGTAGGGACTCCGTCTACTGTCGGGATTTGGCGTTTCCCGCCTTTCTTTTGGGTTTTTTGGGACATTCGGGCAGTAAATGGTCAGAGGCCCCACAATACATGCAGAGATTGTGCGATCTACGATATTCTCATTGAGCAGGGGTGAGTGGACCCCTAACCACATCAATCTGCATAGGTTCTGGTGCAGGAAGTGAAGAGGACGATGTCTCAGTTGGAACCGTGCTGAACAAAGCATGTTTCTTTTC
Organism: Ambystoma mexicanum; assembly: GCF_040938575.1. NCBI lineage: Eukaryota > Metazoa > Chordata > Amphibia > Caudata > Ambystomatidae > Ambystoma > Ambystoma mexicanum. Next base: position 1,292,257,136 of record NC_090926.1, read on the forward strand.
GCCACGTCTGTCAGATTTACGGGCATCAATCTGAAGGACTAGATCTAGCAGTTCCCCAAATGCCTTGGGGACTACCGGAACAGTGGAGAGGATGTCCTTTAACTCATCTGAGAGGCCTTGATAGAAGACTGCAGTTTTCTTTTCTTCGGGCCAGTCAGTTTCTGCTACCAACTGATTGAAACGGGCCAAATAAACCAATAGAGTGTTGTTCCCTTGTCTATGCTTTAAGAGTTCCAGGTCAGTAGCTTGAGTTGCATAACGTGTATCAAACACTTTACTCATCATAGCAAGAAGGGCATCACAATTGTAGAGAACATGACTGTTGGATTCTAACAATGGGTTAGCCCATGCGGCTGCAGTGCCTCCTAAATGTGACAAAACAAAAGCCGCTTTAGGAGTAGAAGTAGGGAATGAAGCGGGATGGCACAAAAAATGCAGTTTGCATTGGTTGATGAAGGTTCGGTATTGTTTAGGTTCGCCTAGGAAGCGTTCAGGAGGAGCTAGAGGGAACTGGGTTGTAAGCATAATAGGGTTTGATTCCTGCTGTGGAGGTGGAAACCCTGATCCTGAAGCTGCAGCACCAGCACCGGCCATCTGTGGCGCTGGTGTGGTAACCAAGGCCTGAATGGCGTCCATACGTTGGCGCAGTGCCTCTTGTGCATTGGTCAAGTCAGTTCGTAGATCTGTGACCATTTGCACGATTTGAGTCAAAGCATCACTGGCCTCTGTGGACATTGTTCATGGCTGCTAATTCTGTTACTCACCACTCCTAAGTAGGCCCAAGATGTGGATGAGTGACCTTGGAGATGATGGTTGTACAAGAATCGATATTCAGCCTTCCATCCCAGCTCCCCTGAGTACAAGACCCAGGCTTCCTCAAAGAGGGGCTCTTTTCTAAAATGTACCTCTCCGCTGTTTCGATTGGGACAGACAGAGGTGTCAATTGAATAAAAGAGCGGGGAGAACACACACCACCAATACCAATGCTGCAAAGGAATACAAAGATATTATACAGTGTTGAAAATAAACCAAGTAATCAGAACAGCAGTATATTACAGGAAAATACCTAGGTAAGTATTGTAGTGGAGCTTCCCCGGGGTGAATCTACAAAAATATGAATAAGCACAATGAGTGGGAATAATTCTAAAGAGACTTCCTAAAGTATCGAACCAATGACAACTAACCTGAATATGGATATTTTGAGGATGGAAAGTAGTCCATGAAACAGAAGGCAACGATAGGAGAAAATAACAAACATGAATGTTAGTATAGGGAAATAGCCCCCAACGGCATGAGGGTCGCACTAGTGCAGGGTTGGTGCAGTATCAGCAAAGCGTTTATATGCACTTGAAGACAAGTTCACAAGACAGTCACTTAATGTCCCAGAATCCAACAAAAGGCAAAGATCCAAGCAAGGCCGTGGAGAAATGATTAATAACAGGGGGGTAATTGCCAATTACAAGTACATACCTGAGCACACACGCATCCAGATAAGGCGTAGAAGAGTTCCGGATGGTTGATAGCAAGTTACCTGCGAGGAAGGCAAAGTCGTTCCGCGTCTAGTAGCAAATAGCTGGAATAAGGTACCGCAAGAGACAGCAGGAAGCAGAAAGAATAATCCAATAACGTTCCGGGTAAAAAAGCCAGGCGAGCACAACAGGAATAAAGGAGGAGGCAAGCCAATCCAGAAGCCAGGCAAGGGTCAAAACCAGGTAGGCAGATTAGGAATTCGTGCAGAGAAAACACAAAAGAGTAAACGGACGTAACCGCTGTAGCTTGTAACGCTAATTAGCAGCAACGAGCCCATTGAAATACGGTGGTTTTAAAGCCGTATGGGGGCCTGTCTTGCCGTACGTCTTCCATGTACAGGATGTGTCAGCTGACACGGACTCCGTCGTAATTTGTACAGGTGCCATGGCAAGCTGTATCTGCTCCACAGAGGAGCTTGTAAAGGAGTTATATTCTGCAAGGAAACCCGAAGTTTAACAAATGAGCTCTTAAACCCTCAGGAGGGTCTTTACCTGCAAGCCTGTAACATTCTGATATTGTGAGAATGATCCACCTAGACAAGGTCTGTTTGGAAACAGTCTGACCTAGCTTGTGTCCAGTGTATTCGATAACAAGTTGGTCATCAACTCTCAAATTAGACATTCTGGAGATGTAAAAGCTTAACACTCTCCGAGGGTCCAACCTATTGAGTCTTTCCTCTTCCGTAATAGGATGAGGAGGCTAATAGAAGGAAGGAAGAACAATTTTCTGACTTAAATGAAAGCCGGAAATGATATGGGCAAAAAGGAGAGTTTGACCCTAAAACCAACCCTGTCCTTGTGGAAGATGGTAAAGGGCGGCTTTGATGAAAGTGTCTGCAACTCGATCACTCTACGGTTGATGTCAGAGCTACCAATAGGATTGTTTTAAAGGTGAATAACCTTAACGGACATGTGTTCATGGGTTCAAATGGAGCACACATGGAATTTAAAAACCAGCTTAAGGTCCCAAACCAGAACATGGAAAGGAGATGGAGGGAACACAATTGTGAGCCCTTTTAGGAAACGAGTCACCAGTGGTATTTTGAAATAGGAGCATTCCTCTGACGAGCGCTTAAAGATGGATAGTGCTGCCAAGTAACCTTTAATGTTACCAATCTGAAGGCCTAAATTAGCTAAGGATAGAAAAAAGGATAAAACATCCGGAGTCTTACATAGAAAAGGATAAACATTCTTTTCTCTGCACCAGTTGCAAAACCTATTCCAACCGCACAAAGACTTTGATGCCGGTCTTCTGGCCAAAAGCAACACCTCCATTACGTCATCTGGGAGGTCTCAATCCTTGTATCTCAGCTTTTCAGATACCAAGCATGACGGTTGAGATTCTTGACCTCAGAATGGAGAACCCGACCCTCCTCTGGCGAGAGTAGGTCCTCTCTCTGTGGAAGACGCATCGGAGGACAGATGGACATGTCCAGAAGATCCGGGTAACATGTCCTCCTGGCCCAATCCAGAGCAATTAGGATCATGTTTTTCCCAAACCTTCTCAACCTCCTGATTACATGAGGAATGACGAGGACTGGAGGAAACGCCATGGCAACCTGTATCTGCTCCACAGAAGTGGAAACTCCCAGTCCACTATGGACGCATCTCCTAGAGCTCCTCTTGGGGGAATTCCCTGGAGCAATATCTTTCGCACTTCCGGTTGACCTCGATCGCGAACAGATCTACTTGAGGGAATTCCTGAGCTAGTTCCCACTTGTGGCAGACTGTGCTCTGCCTGCTCCATTCTCCTCTCCGGCTAGGTGAACTGCTGATAGGGAGATTCCTTCTTGAATGACCCAGTACAAGAGTTGCATTGCACCTCTGCACAGTGGTAGTGACCCTACACCTCCTATCTTGTTGAGGTAATGCATGGCTACTGTGCAGTCCATTATTATCAGGACGTTCTTTCCCCGTACAGAGGGCAGAAAAGCCTTCAACGCTAGTCTGCCCTCAGCTCCAAAAGACTGATGTGTAGTTTGGACTCTGATGGAGACCAACGACCGCTGATTGTCAGATCATTGGCATGGGCTCCCCGCCCCTTGAGTGAGGCATCCATCCCTACTGTAATCTTGGTAATCATGCAACATGGTGGCCAAAAAGGTTCTCCATTCAGAATATTTTCATTGCAAGCCCACCACAGAATATCCTGTGAGACTCTAGTTGGAATCTGAAGTCGGTCCGACATCTTACCTGAGAATTGGACCATTGTGTTCCTAGGGCCCATTGGAGGGATCTCATTCTCAGGCGGGACTCTGGCACCAGACAAATGCCGGATTCCATGAGGCAGAGCAACCTCAAAAAAATCAAAGGCTGGAAAATTCTGGGCACTCTGAAATTTGGTAACCATCTGAAGAATGTCTTGAGCCCTCACCTCGGGCGGTGAGCTCTTTCCCAAGGTTGTATCTAGCTCAGCTACAATGTACTGGAGCCTTTGGGAAGGTGTCATATGGGACTTTGAGATGATCTTGGGCTTGTTCGGGAGAATGCAACCTGATCAGCCAATCCTCTAGGTAGGGGTAGGCATGAATCCCCCCTGATCTGAGATTTGCTGCCACTACCAGCATTAGTTTGGTGAAAACCCTTGGGGCGGAGGTCAGTTCGAATGGCAGAACTCGACATTGATAACGGGAACCGTCAATTTCGAACCTCAGGTACTTTGTGCTTGAGATGGATTGGCACATGAGTATAAGTATCCTGAAGGTCCAATGACACCAATCAATCCTGGAGTTGGGGGGCCTGAAGGATCTGAGAAAGTGTGACCATCATAAACTTGTCCTTCCTGAGGAACTTGCTCAAGTATCTCAAGTCCAAGATGGGTCTCAGTCCTCTGTCCTTTTTGGGGATCAAAACATATGAGGTGTACCATCCCTTGTTCCTCTTCTCTACAGGTACTGGTTCTATAGCACCTTTCTCTAGCAGGGTTAACATTTCCTGCACAAGGAGCTTATCCGGAATCCTCAAAAAGTGGTTCCCCGGCGGATTGTTCCGAGGTTATCTTATAAAAGGAAGGCAGTAGTAACAGTGGGCAACGGTTTCCAAAGCCCAAGCATCCAAAGTAATGTCTCGCCATTCTTCCAGATGCTGAGACAGTCTGCCCCCTACTGGTGAACTGTGATTCAAGACCTCAGAGTGGTTTTGTGGCGGCAGCTGCAGAGGCGGATGGTAATGAGGCTGCTGCTTGAGCTGGCTTTGCACTTCTACCTCGTCCACCATGAGGAAATCTTCTCTGGCCTCTTTGACTGGCCATTCCTCTCGCCCTTCCAAATGAGGAGTAGTAGCGAAAAGATCTACCTCTCCAAGGTTGCCCACTAGGACGAAAAGACTGAGGTTGCCTAATAGCGGCGCCTAAAGATTTGGCTGCCGCCTTTGAGGTCTGCAACTTCTCAAGGCTCTTGTTAGCCTTGTTCCCAAACAGATGAGACCCGTCAAAAGGCATGTTGGGGAGCCTAGATTGCACATCAGGTGCAAAACCTGACTTCCACAACAACGCAAATCTGCGCATAACGGTGCAGGTAGCCATGGATCTGCTGATGCTATCCGCAGAATCCAATCCTGATTGAAGGGACTCGCACATAGCCTCTTTGCTGTTCTTAACAATAGCTAAGAAGCCGTCCCTTTCATCCCCTTTCGGAATGTGCTCTTCTGCCATAGAGATAAAGTCCCATAGAGTATACAAAAACTTGCGGGGGCACACATGGAGTTGGCAGACATTAGTATCATGCTCCCTGCAGAAAATACCTTCCTCGCCCATCCATCTATGCGCTTGTCATCCCTATCATGAGGGATGGTAGGGTACACTGCCTGCTTAGAAGTAGCCGTAGCTGCCTGCACCACCAGACTCTCCGGAGTGGGGTGTTTCGACAGGTAGTTGGTGTCACTGCTGGAGGGGCAGTATTTTATTGTCAAGTTCTTGTCGACTGCCAGGTTAGATTCCGGAGTCTCCCAGTTCCTAGCCACCGTTTTTTTGCAGTGCCACATGAAAAGGCAAAATGGGATCAGTTTGTGGACCCTTGTCCAGAATGTCTGTGAGGTTGTCTTGGACATAGGGCAATGAGGGCCTGCTCCAACACAAGTATTCAACCATTTTTGACATGAGCGGTCTATAAAATGAGTCTGCATGTTCCCCTGGTTCTAGCTTTCCGTACTCAAGTTCTGGCGAGGTATTAACCCCACTAGCTGTTTGCAAGCTCTGATACAATTCTTGCATTCTACTTTGCTAAGAGATAAAACTCTCTGGTATATTCGGTGTACCATACTGTAAGACAAATGGGGCTTCATCATTGTCAGAATTTTCTTCCTCTTCAAAAATAGAAGGAGATTTAAAGAACTCTTTCTTCGGGAGTGGAGCATATATTTTGTCAGGTTTTGTACCAATAGGCTTTGACGTTGTCAGAGCCGTTGATATTTTCTTTATCAGCGCCGATTTTGGAGACGCACTTTGGACTGACGGCGTAGCTGGCAAGTGTGGAGCAGCTGGCGTCAAAGTCAACGTCAAGGGCTTTGTCGGTGTCCAGGGCCTGGCGGGCAGCGAAGTCACCGCTGACATTGAAGGTGTTGATGGGGTTGACAACCTCAACCTCGACTTCTACCTATGTCTCATGTGATCTTTGGTTTTTTGTATTGAGGCCTTGAGGGCTCCCAATGCGGATCAGGCCTTTTACCCAGGCTCGAGTGTGCACAGGTTTTTGGACGAGACCTTTCCTTTCTGGCTTTTTTCTAAGCCTCTGTAGGAGCATGGCTTGGTTTTTCAAATATTTTTAACATTTCCGCCCTGAAGGCTTCCCAGTCAGCCGGTGTTGATTTTTTTGTAGAGCAAGCAACCCTCTTGGGGGAAGCGTCAGATGACGAAGACGACTTTGGTGCCTTCTCTTCGACTTCTTCGAAGATGAAGAAGAGTGGTGGGAACCTCTCCTCGACCTAGATCGCTTGGCCTTCTTCCTCAGAGGAGAGTCACCTCTCGACTCGTCGGTCAAAATGCCTAGCAGGTCGGGTAGGTGATTTAGCTTAAATTTCCCCTTCCGTTCCCTCAAGGCTTTTCTGGTCATGGACTGGCACTTGGAACAATCTGAGGTATCGTGGCCCTCCCCGAGGCACCACAGGCAGATACGATGCAGGTCAGTGAGAGACATCTTTGACCCGCAGTCACAGCATTTCTTGAAACCGGACTTCGGCGTTGACCGTGTCAAAGAAGAATACACAATTATCTGTCATGAACTACAGAACACGCCCCTTTTGGACTTCCTGGTCCTTGTCTCAACGGGGCTTACACTCCCTTGTACTTCCAACATGGCCGTCCACTGTGAAACACCTTCCTCGCTCTACACCTTGGACGTAGCATGTTCTATTTATAGATCACGCCTCCCGCGGCTCTGCACGTCTCAATGCTATTGCGAAGTAGCAACCAGACGTGTGCTCCGTAGCTCGCGGTATTGTTTCCGTTGCTTCTTCCAGCCTACCCTATTCCTAGTCCCTTTCCTTCCTTTCTTGATACCTGGACTCGTGTGCTAGTTGCGCACTCTGTTAACTTCCCGGATTCGTGGATCCTTGCATCCCGGAACTTTGAGCGCATGCTGGAGTCGGAAGAGACTCGTGCAGCCTTGTTCAAGACTCGATCAGTCCGCAAGAAGGCATCGATCAAGAAATCCAGCAAAGATCGAACTCAGGTGAGAAGGGGGGAACTCCTTGACAGTTTGAGACGCCAACCGACCGAACTCGATATGGACATGGAAGCGGCCGTCCAGGACCTGATGCGTGGCATGCAAGAGCTATCAACCGAGGTGCAGAATCTAAAGGCGGAAAACGCTGCTCTCAAACAATTAGTTCTATCACGTGATTCTGCCACAAAAGAAAGTGTGTTACTGGGCGGCATAGTGGACAAATACGATGGCTCGGCAAAAACCCTTCGTGGATTCCTGGATTCATGTTTGGTCCACTTTACTTTTAAGCCCTACTACTTTTCAAATCCCAGGGCTAAGGTGGGGTTCATAATTTCCCACCTTTCAGGAAACGCCTTAACCTGGGCTACGCCCCTCGTTAATTCCGGCGATGCTCTTCTAGATGACTATGATGGCTTCATACAAGCCCTTAAAACCATGTTTGACCGTCCAGAGCAGGTCTTTAGTGCCCAGGAACGCCTGTCAGCAAGGATCCCAGGATATGCTCACCTATGTTACCCGATTCAAGCAATTAGTCAAGGAAGCTGATTGGTCCCCTGACGCGAGTTTTACCATTTTCAGGAGAGGACTGAACGAGGAGATTAAGGATGAGTTGGCCAGAGTGGCTCACCCAAACTCATTCCAGGCAATAATGGACCTTGCCATGCAAATAGATTTCCGTATCCAGGAAAGGAAGGCAGAGAAGAAGAAATCCAGGGGTAATCCTCCGAAGCTCTCCTTTGAGAGTACTACCAAGACGGACATAAACCCAGGCTCAGTCTCTGAACCAGAACCCATGCAGATAGGAGCCTTCCGTGGACCTATATCTCCACAAGAAAGAATGAGAAGGATTCATATGGGGTTGTTTATGTATTGTGCCTCAGACAAACACTTGGTTAGGGAGTGTCCTCTAGCCCCTCCTCGGCGTTCGGGAAACGCCAGCTCCCGATCCTAGATGGAGCAGAGCTTCGGGAGAGAGATGTTTGTTCCACATCAATTCCATCCTTGAACTCTCCTGGACAAAACAATTTGGTGATACTACAGGCCTTCATGTCGCCCTCCAAGAATAAGACCTATCCCATTCTGGCCTTGGTAGACTGCGGAGCTATGGGAATTTTCATTGATCAAGACTGGGTTGTTAGTCATCATATTCCGTACAAGACACGAAGCATCATGCAGCTGGTGGAAGCAATCGACGGAAGACCCCTCACTTCAGGACCCATAAGCCTGCAGACAAAAGAGATCCAACTTTCCATAAACCATCACCAAGAGCAGATTACATTCAACATCATTAAGTCAGCTCATTACCCCATGGTATTGGGTATGCCCTGTTTACAGAAGCACAATCCGTATATCAATTGGACAGCAGGATCACTATTCCTAGGCTCAGAGTTTTGTATGTCCCACTGTCTATTCCAGGATCCCTCCTCGACACCCCCCAAAGAACCACGAAGAAACCAGAAAACACCACTCATGGTTTCCAATATCATACAAGTCCCAGAGGCCTATCAGGGATATGCTGATGTATTTTCAACTGCCAAAGTCCAGGCCTTACCCCCTCACAGACCTGAAGACTGTGCCATAGATACAGATCCCTCAGGAGTGATTCCCTTCAGCAGAATGTGCATCCTTTCTGAACCAGAGAAAAAGGCCCTCCGAGAATACCTGGGTACCAACCTTGAAAACGGCACCATAAGACCCTCCAAATCTCCAGCGGGTGCTTCGTTGTTCTTTGTTCCCAAGAAGGACACCAAGGAACTCAGACCTTGCCTCGACTATCGTGGCTTAAATCAATGCACCCTCAAAGATCGGTACCCACTGCCCCTGACCTCGGATATCCTGGAAGCTGTGAGAAGCACTGTAATATTCACGAAGTTGGATCTCCGGGGTGCCTATCATTTGATCCGTGTCCGGGAAGAAGATGAATGGAAAACAGCCTTTAGAACACCCTTTGGTCACTATGAATATCTAGTCATGCCCTTTGGACTAGCTAATGCCCCTGCAGTTTTTCAACGTTTTATGGATTGGGTGTTTTCTGACATGTTATTCCTCTTCGTCATTGTCTATCTGGATGACATATTGATCTTTTCCAAGGATCCTCTAAAGCATGAAGAACATGTAAAGGCAGTATTACAACGACTCCGTGAACACAAACTTTTAGCCAAACCCGAAAAATGCGTGTTTCACGGTACTTCTGTTCACTACCTAGGATTCATCCTCAGCCCAGAAGGAATTGGTATGGACCCTTCAAAGGTAAAGGCCATACTGGCATGGTCCGCTCCCACGATCGTGAAACAAGTTCAATCCTTCCTGGGGCTTGCCAACTTCTACCGGAAGTTCATTTCTACCTTTTCCGAGATCGTTCAGCCGATCGTTGCCCTCTTAAAGACACCCCCTTTATCTGGTCTACACCGCAAGATAAGGCATTCCAACGTTTAAAGACAGAGTTCACGCAAGCCCCCATCTTGGCCCAACCCGACATAAATTGACCATTCCTAGTGGAAACGGATGCCTCAAACTACGCCATAGGAGCGGTCTTGAAGCAGGAACTTGAGGATAAACTGGAACACCCCACTGCTTACCTCTCACGAACCCTGACTCCCAGTGAGACACACTATTCCGTCCTGGAAAAGGAACTGTTAGCCAGCCGCCAAGCCTTCACTGAATGGCGACATCTATTTCTGGGTGCTAGATATCCAGTTCAGGTCCGCACGGACCATCGGAATCTTCAAATTCTACAGTCGTTGGAGTGCAGGAACAGTCGTCAGGAGCGTTGGGACTACTTCTTTGCCCAGTACCAATTTCAAATCACTCATGTTCCCGGATCACAAAACATGATTGCTGACGCCTTATCTCGACATCCTGACTATGTAACCACTGAAGACAAGGCCTTTCCTAAGATGTTTCCCCACACGATCTTTGTAGCTCAAGCAGTCAACCGCCTGGAAGAAATTTGAGTGCAAACCCAATCCTCTGACCTCTGGAAGGATATTTCAAGGAAGAATCCATGGAACCTAAGACTGAAGGAAGGATATTTATTCAAGGACAATGCACTGGTCATTCCTACACAGAAATTACAACAAAGAATAATAAACCTCTGTCATGATACCCTTCACTCCGGACATCGTGGCATAACCAACACCCTCCGTCTTATACAAAGACAGTTTTGGTGGCCTGGAATGAAGACCAACGTACAGCAGTACATCAAAGCTTGTACTGTCTGCAGTCAAAATAAACATGATAACAAGAGACCGGCGGGTCTTCTGCTGCAACCTACACTGCCAACCGGGCCATGGGAATTCATTGCTAAAGACTTCATTGTGGAATGACCACCTTCCTGAGGATACACGACCATCATGGTCACCATTGACTTGTTCACTCATATGGCTCATTTTACACCCCTGGGTAAGCTGCCATCCTCGTGAGAGCTTGCTGGAATCTTCCTGGAACACATATTCCGTTTACATGGACTTCCTTCCAAGATCTTATCTGATCGAGGACCTCAATACGTCTCTCAATTCTGGAAACATCTCTGTCGCATTTTGGGAATCCAACCAGCCCTCTCGTCTGGTTATCATCCCCAAACCAACGGGGCCACAGAACGTGCTAATCATACCCTGGAGCAGTATCTTCGATGTTTTGCCACCAAGGTTCAGGATGACTGGTCGCTCCTGATACCCGTGGCTGAATTCGCCTACAACAATTCTGATCATTCAGCACTTAAGGCCAGTCCCTTTTATTGTAGCCAAGGTTTCCATCCATCGGTTCTACCCTCTGTTCTCCCTCATCCTACACCAGTACCTACTGTCGACTCCTGGATAGAAACCCTCATCAACGTACACCAGGAGGCCAAAGAAAACATGGAGAGGGCCAGAACACAGACTAAGAGGTATGCGGATTTCAAAAGAAGACCAGGTCCTTCTTATGCAATCGGTGATCAAGTCTGGTTGTCCTCGAAATTACTACCCCGACATCTACGGCCAAACAAGTTGGCCACTCGGTACTATGGTCCATTTCCCATCAAGGAAATGATCAATCAAGTTTCATACCGGATCAGACTACCAGACTCCTGGAAGAAAATTCACCCAGTATTTCACACATCCTTATTAAAACCCTAAAACCAATCCTCCCGGAAATCCTTCCGACCTCCTCCTCTACTGGTCGACAACCAATTGGAATATGAAGTATCCCGAATATATGTGACTCCAGGTATAAACGGGGTCAGCTTCAATACCTGGTTGAATGGAAAGGATATCCTCCTAGTGAAAGAACCTGGGAACCACTTTCTAATCTCAAGGCCCCCCCGACTACTCAGAGGATTTCACCTTATACACCCGGGCAAACCCGGAGGAACGGGCCTTTGGAGGAGGCATGCTGTCATGAACTACAGAACACGCCCCTTTTGGACTTCCTGGTCCTTGTCTCAACGGGGCTTACACTCCCTTGTACTTCCAACATGGCCGTCCACTGTGAAACAACTTCCTCGCTCTACACCTTGGATGTAGCATGTTCTATTTATAGACCACGCCTCCCGCGGCTCCGCACGTCTCAATGCCATTGCGAAGTAGCGACGAGACGTGTGCTCCATAGCTCGTGGTTTTGTTTCCCTTGCTTCTTCCAGCCTACCCTATTCCTAGTCCCTTTCCTTCCTTTCTTGATTCCTGGACTCATGTGCTAGTTGCGCACTCTGTTAACTTCCCGGATTCGTGGATCCTTGCATCCCGGAACTTTGAACGCACGCTGGAGTCGGAAGAGACTCGTGCAGCCTTATTCAAGACTCGATCAGTCGGCAAGAAGGCATCGATCAAGAAATCCAGCAAAGATCGAACTCAGGTGAGAAGGGGGGGAACTCCTTGACATTATCAAGGTTTTTATAACAAGACGTCATGGATGAGGCGCGCTGAATTTCACTCAAAGCAATCTCTGTCGTGGAAAAACAGACCTGAGGCCAACGGGCGCTGCACGTGCTATATTTGCCTTCGATGAAATCACCCTCAACAGAGGCCTTTGAGGGACATTGACACAACGCCATCGATGCACAGCGCCCTCTACCGAGAAAAAAAAATCCAAAGCCTTTGAAGCTAGAAAACAAGTATCATAGATGAGGAAACACTGGAGGACACAATCCATTCGAAATGGAATTCAATGTACACAGAGCAGGTGCAGAAGAGGCTCAGGATTAAAACGTGTGTCGAAATCTAGAAATATTTAATCTTACAATGCTTTGACCGAATGTTCTTCTCTTGCCCCGACAAGATCTGGTGTTTCTCATAGAATGAAATTGGTTGTTTCATCATAACAGCCTTGTAATGAGTGAGATCTTGAAAACCATGCAGGCAGATCAGCTACCAGTGAAGCAGAAGTTAACGTTGGTGTAACCTGGCCAAGCGCTTGTAAACAAGTAAATAGCTAAATGTAGAACATTCTTTGTTGTGGTCAAGATGAGGCTGGAAATCTAACCAGTATAGCATTGCTTTCATCTAGCTGAGACGGAACTAGGGTTTCAACAGCTGACTGGAAGGCAGTCTGATGTTGGATTAAATGTTTTGATTATTTTTGTTAAAAAGACAATGAAAAAACTTAAGATTCTGTGATCTGTGAAATGTGCTTTTTAAAAGTCTGGTTAGAATTAACACCCAAAGACTTAAAAGAAGACGAAGAGGTGTTATTAAAGAAGAGAACAATTAGTCAGTCTTGAATAGGATAACTATGTGATGAACTCAATTGATAGCAATAAGACAGTCCAGGAAACATGCAAAGTCGGGCATAGATGAGACTTAAGGGTATAACTGAGTGTCATCAGCGTATGGTTGCACAGAGAGACCCTGGGCAGCAATCGGATCTCCCAGTGATCACAAGCGCTTGTTAAAGAGAAACAGATAGATTCCAAGATGGCTGCCGTACTTTACAGAGGCGTTTGCGTGGGATACGTTCCGAAATAAAGCTGCCGTACAACCCCCGAGGGGATAACACAGCGGATCGGCCCCCACTATGAAGGTGTAGCAGCCCCAGCAGCCTGGCAAACACCTGACGGTTCCAAGAGAGGGAGGGCTAAGTCGGAGACACCTATGGACTCGAGTGGACTTGGTGACACAGCAGTGCCTGAGCCTTAATCCGGGAGTGAGGTCGATAAGGAAGAACAAGGTAACAGGAGACCGACACGCCCACAGAACATCAAAGAAGTGACAGGTGCAGGGTGGTGCACAGGAGAAAGGGCGAAGCACTAGGTGCAGCCCGCTTGCCAGCTGGGACGAACATTGAAGAGACTCTCCCTATTAGGATGGTCGGGCCAGGATTCTGAAGCGAGGAAAACTGCCATTACAGCGCTGTGTCCCGTCAGCAGGGAACGTAGCGCTCCTCCGCTCCCCAATGGGGAGAGCTACAACCCACTTCTTCCCCACAAGGGGTTAACATTGGAAGCGCAATAGACGGCCCCCTGGGGGAAACAGGCTAGCAACTTTGGAGCCAGCAGATGAAAGGCGCACAGGCTCAGCGGTAATAAGGCCTGGAGGACCTGGTGCATGACCCAGAGTAAAGGAGCAGGCGGGCATCAACGAAAACGTGCAACGGCCACAGCCTACATATGATAATACAGAGCCAGAGACCCTGCAACAGGAGAGCTAAGAAAGGAGACAGCGAGAGCACGCAAGAACAGATGGTATGCTCCCAGCAAAGGGAGTCAGAAGAGGCAGCACACTTTAAGAAGTGAAGAACCTCTGGGGGATCCAATAACTGGCTATTTTCGCAGGAGTGATCTCCCCCCTCAGGAATACAATACCACAACAGTCATCTGGGAGTGGCATCCCTCCGGTGGAAACAATCTATGCCGGAAACCAGAAGAACAAGTTACTTCTTACCTGGTAATGTTCTTTCGATGGGATGTTCCTCCGACGTATTCCTTATCTTGATAGATTACTTCCAGCTTGCTGGCGTCAGACATTTTTTTCAGTAAAGGGCGCTGCGCATCGACATCCCTCGAGTTGGTGTCCCTCGACAGCCTCCGTATCGGCGCCGATGTCATCATGCGTATAAATAGACTCGTGCAGCGTCCGTTGCTCAGTTCCGTTTTGAAGCTTAAGAGTAGCTGTGCATGAATTGGTTATTGACCTTGAAGGAGCGTAAGCTGCAAGCACAAGGGAAGTTTTACTGAGGGGATGGAAGGGAGGGGCGATAAGGAATACGTCGGAGGAACATCCCATCGAAAGAACGTTACCAGGTAAGAAGTAACTTGTTCTTCGAAGGGATTGTGTCCTCCGATGTATTCCTTATCTTGATAGACTCCCATAGCAGTGGTGTGTAAACGGAGGTGGGAGTAAAAGTGCCATATTCCCCTTTAAGAATGAACAGAATGTAACACAGCTTTTGCCAAATCTAGTCTCTTGGCTAGAGGAGGAATCCAGATTGTAGAATTTTTTAAAGGTATGTGCAGACGACCATGTGGCAGCCGCACATATGTCTCGAATCTGTACCCCTCTTTGGAGGGCAGTAGAGGCTGCGATACCCCTGGTTGAATGAGCCCTAAGATTTTAAGGGGGCTCGTTCCCTGCCAATTTGTAACATTCTAGAATGGCTAAAATAATCCATCTGGAAATGGTCTGTTTTGTGATTGGCAATCCTAGTTTGTGCCCTGTGTAACCTATGAATAGTTGGTCTGATTGTCTGATCCGAGCCAGTCTGCTGATATAAAAACTCAAGGCTAGCCTTGGATCCAGCCTATGTAGCCTCTCTTCCTCTTTCCCTGATTGAGGAGGAGGATAAAATGAGGGTAAGGTTATATTCTGAGTGATGTGGAATTCAGAAACCACCTTTGGGAGGAAATTAGGTTTCACTTGTAGGACAACTTTGTCTTTGTGAATAATTGTATGAGGGGTTTTACAAGATAGGGCTTGTAATTCACTCACCCTTCTGACAGATGTCAAAGCCACTAACAAGACAGTTTTAAGGGTGAGAAATCTTAACAAACAAGAGTGGAGTGTTTCAAAAGGAGTACCCATCAGGAAATGTAAGACTAAATTTAAGTCCCATAAGGGAACTTGGAACGGTCTCGGGGGGATAGACATTAGTTAACCCCTTCAGAAATTGTATTACTAAGGGTAATTTGAAATATGATGGCTCCTCTGCAGTGCGCTTGAAGATCGATAGCGTTGCGAGGTAGCCCTTGATCGTATCAACTTGAAGACCTGAATTCGCCAAATAGAGTAGAAAGGATAACACCATTGGTGTACCACATGAAAAGGGTTCAATATTCTTTTCTCTACACCAGCTGCAAAATGTGTTCCAATGGCAGCGGTATAAAGTCTTTGTTGCTGGCCTTCTGGCTGAAAGCAACTCCTCCATGACGTCATCTGGGAGGTCCCAATGCTGCTATTGGCGACATGGCTGCTGCCGAAATCGCGTCCGGGTCCGGGTTCCCAGAATGAGGAATTACCGGGCCATTCTGAGTTCGGAGGGCCTGGTAATTCCTCCCTCCAAGGATCCGGACCCGGACTTTCCCCATTCCCATTGCAGCCCCCATAGGGCTGAATGGGAATGGGAGAGGGAGCAAACAATGGGCCGATTACGAGTGGCCCGTTGTTTTCTCCCTATTGGCCTCGCGGGACCCGGTAAGCACGCCTGGTTTTTACCCGCGAGGGGACCTCATAATGTGGCAGAATGGGTTCAACGGGTCCGCATCCTTTTGCGGCACTGTTAGGACAGTTTTTCTGAAGTCCAGTTAAGGGCCTAGCAAAACCATTCTACTGAGGCAGTACAAGACTCCACTCGTAGTATAAGGCTGTACCACCTGAGTTCGGGGTAGCATAGACAGAGCAGCCAGGCTTATTTTAGGAGGGAGAGAGGGCAGTAGATACAGTACAAGTGAAATTGTAATACAAATGATCCAAAGAAACACTGAAACACTATGTATTGTAAAAATAAAGGATTTATTTAAATACAGGTAGGCCCAGATACATCTAGGGGTTAAGTAAGTACTAACACATTATATGAAATCACAATATAAAACACAACACTATACACTATAAGTACTCAGACCCAAGTATAGACCTTATTTGGAACTCCTAACAGTAGTTCTAGGGAAGTCAAAACCTTGTTATACACATTTAGTATAGGTCAAGCCTAGTCTTTGGGAGTAAAAGACCAATGGTTACTTTTAGATTACTTTTGGTAATACAAGGACAGTAGGCCCTTCCAGTTGTACAGTGACTCTTGGAACAAATCACATAAACAGTCAACTGGACAATATACTTTTGGTGAATAGTGAAACACTTATTCTAGGTGCAGTAAAAACCTATAACTACTTTTGTCATAACACACAGTTATACCAGGTGAGTAAAACCTAAGGATGTAATATACAATTACAGATACTTTGGAAATCAGGGAAACCAAGATTGAGGTAAGCAATACCTCTGGTAACTTGTTTTGGATGGCACACAGCTAACACAAGGTAAGTAAAACCCACATACTTTAACTTCACAATGAAGGGGAAAGTAAAACCCAATGTCACACTTTACTGAATAATTATTCTAGGTAGGCAACAACCTAATGTAGACCTATTAAGGACAGGCTAGCAGCAAGTCAGGGGAAGCAAGACCCAGTTGGGGGACACTCGTACAGTTATCCTAGCAGGACTAACCTGGTGATACCAACAGTTGGAGGACACTCATACAATTACCCTACAGGAATAATCTGGTGAAACCAACACATTACTTTTGTAAAGAGGCACAACCTAATCACAGGAGAGTAAAATACCTTTACATCTACTTTCTTTTAGACTGGTAAAACAGTGGCTAAGGAAGAAAAGATGTTAACCATACTTTTAAGAATAGTGCATCACACATTCAAGATCAGTAAGAATTTTTGTAACTGTCCACTCTGAGAATTACAGTTACCCACCAACTCTTTACAAGTAAGTAAAACACTTGATTTCTTTTCTAGGCAGAAGTCTCAATCCCTTCAAAGTCTTTCCCTTAGAGCATGAGTTTTCTCAGTAGCAGAAGGGGGGGTCACTAGGACTAGTGACCAACAGGCAATGTTAGAATAAGTTCTTTAGTAGCAAAAGGCAGAGTTTCCTTAGGAAAACTGGCAAACAAGTGAGTACTTTACTTCTAGGGTTAGAAGAGGGTCCAGGGGCTTCACAGAAGACACCCCAGCAGGATTCTAGCAGTGGGACCGGGTGCACTGGATGAGGGACCTCCCAATCACTGGAAACACCCCAGTACTACACAGAAATCCCAACAGGCTTAAGGTAAGTATATACCCAAGCCAACACAGTACCTCAGCAATGAAGAAGAGATTGCAGCAGGAGAACTTCAGGGACTGCAGCCACATACCTGGTCAGTGGATTCCTTGTCCTGGAGACTGAACACAAGACCTCAGAAGGGACTTTGCAGCAGGGATCGATGAAGAAGGCTCTAGGCAAGATTTCTCTCGCGGCTGAATGCGGTTCTGCGGGTTTGGCGCCTTTTCAAGGAGCACAGAAGACAGAAAATCGCGGTTGAATTCTCGTCGTTCAGAAGGTCCAGCACTCTTCTGAAGGGCTGAATGGGAGAGGGAGCAAACAACGGGCCGATTACGAGTGGCCCATTGTTTTCTTCCTCTTGCCCTCGCGGGATCCGGTAAGCACGCCTGGTTTTACCAGGCGTGCTTACCGTGTCCCGCGAGGGGACCTCATAATGTGGCAGAACGGGTTTAACGGGTCCACATCCTTGCGGCACCCGTTAACCCCTTCCGCCAGGGTCGTACTGAGGCCCCTTGTATCTCAACCTTTCAGAAACCAAGCGTGAAGGTTGAGGGTTCTGATGTCTGGATGGAGAATCTGACCTCCCTTCTGCGAGAGAAGATCCTCCATCTGTGTGGAAGACGAATCAGAGGGCAGATGGACATGTCCAGAAGGTCCGGGTACAACGTTCTCCTTGGCCCAGTCTGGGGCAATTAGGATCATAGTCGTCCGGAATCTTCTCAACCTCCTGATCATCTGAGGAATGACAGCGACTGGAGGAAACGCGTACAGAAGTGGAAACTCCCAGTCTACCACGAACGCGTCCCCTAGAGCTCCTCTCGGGGGAAATTCCCTTGAACAAAACTGATCGCACTTCCTGTTGATACTGGTGGCGAACACATCCACTTGAGGGCGAAGATCTCTTGAAGGACTTCCTGAGCTATCTCCCACTCATGAGAGACTGTGCTCTGCCTGCTCAGAGCGTCCGCTGTCAAGTTCTTCTCTCCGGCTAAGTGAACTGCCGATAGAGAGATTCCTTCTTGAATTGCCGAAAACCAGAGCTGCATCGCCTCTCTGCACAGTGGCAGTGATCCTTCGCCTCCTCTTTTGTTGAGGTAGTGCATGGCCACTGTATTGTCCGTCATTTTTCCCCTTGTACAGATGGCAGAAAAGCCTTCAGCGCTAGTCTTATAGCTCTCAGCTCCAACAGGTTGATATGTAGTCTGGACTCTGATGGAGACCAACGACCGCTGATGGTCAAGTCGTTGGCATGGACTCCCCACCCCGTGAGTGAGGCATCCGTGACTACTGTTATCTCCGGCCATGGTTGCCAAAACAGTTCTCCTTTCAAAATGTTCTCCCGACAGGCCCACCACTGAAGGTCTCGACCCACTTTGTCTGGAACCTGAAGGAAGTCTGTCATTCTTCCTGAGAATTGCGACCACTGAGTTCTTAGTGCCCACTGGAGAGATCTCATTCTCAGGCGAGCCTCTGGCACAAGGAAGATGCAGGATGCCATGAGGCCTAGCAACCTCAAAAAGTTGAAGGCTGGTAGACGTTGGGCATTTTGAAACTTGGTTATCATCTGCAGAATATCTTGAGCCCTCACCTCTGGTGGCGAGGCTTTCCCCAGGGAAGTGTCCAGGACCGCTCCGATGAACTGGAGTCTCTATGATGGTATCATTTGTGACTTCTTTAAATTGAGGGAGAAGCCCAGTTTGTGAAGGAAGTGGCAGACCATAATCCAGATGGATCTAAGCTTGTTCCGAAGATACTGCTCTGATCAACCAATCGTCCAGGTAGGGGTAGACGTGAATCCCTTCCCTCCTTAGACTTGCAGCCACTACCGACATTAGGTTGTTGAAGACCCTCGGGTGGAGGTCAGCCCAAATGGCAGAACTCGAAATTGATAATGAGAGTTGCCAATTGCGAACCTCAGGTATTTCCTGTGTTTGAGATGGATTGGCACAAGGAAATAAGCATCCTGAAGGTCCAGAGATACCAGCCAGTCCTAAAGCTGGAGGGCCTGAAGGATCTGAGAGAGAGTTACCATCTTGAACTTGTCCTTCCTGAGGAACTTGTTCAATTCTTGTAAGTCCAAGATAAGTCTCAGTCCTCCGTCCTTCTTCGGTATCAAGAAGTAGGGGGAGTACCAACCCATGTTCCTCTCCGCTACAGGTACCGGTTCTATGGCACCTTTCTCCAGCATGTCTAGAATCTCCTGCAAAAGGAGCGGATCTGGAACCTTCAAAGAGTTGTAGCCCGGTGGATGACTCTGAGGGGTGTGTAGAAAAGGCAGGCAGTAAACTTGGGCAACTGTCTCCAATGCCCAAGCATCTGACGTAATAGCCTGCCATTCCGTCAGATGTTGAGTTAACCTGCCCCCTACTGGTGTCTTGTGAGGAGAGTCCTCAGAGTGGTTTAGAGGCGGCTGATGCAGATGCCGAGGGTAAAGAGGCACCTGCTGCTGCTGCTGCTGCTGCTTTTGTACTTTTAACCCGGCCACCTCGGGTGAATTTCTTTTGGCCTCTTTGAGCCGGCTGTCCTCTGCCTTTTCCGAATGCGGAATAAAAACGAAAGGACCTACCTCTCCAAGAGGTTCTGAGGGGCGATAGGGAGTTTGACGGATTGCAGCTCCAAGGGATTTTGCTGCTGCCTTGGATGTTTGTAACTTCTCTAGGCTGTCATCAGCCTTCTTACCAAATAAAGAAGAGCCGTCAAAGGGCATATTCAAAAGTCTGGCCTGTACATCTGGAGCAAAACCAGACTTTCGCAACCACGCAAATCTGCGGATTGTAGTACTTGCCGCCATGGCCCTGCTGATATTGTCAGCAGAATCAATGCCAGTTTGAAGGGATTCGCACATTGCGTCTTTACCATCTTTAATGATGTTCAGAAAAGCTTCCCTTTCTTCTCCTTCCGGGAGGCAGTCAGCCGCTGATGAAGCACACTTCCAAAGTGTATGGCTGAATCTTGCGAGTGTACAAGTAGCATTAATGGATTTAAGCGCCATGCTACACGCAGAAAATACCTTTTTTGACATAGCGTCAAATCTCTTATCATCCCTGTCTTGTGGAACAGTAGGGTATGCAGATCTACTGTTCGATGAAGTTGCTGCTTGAACAACCAGACTCTCTGGAGTTGGATGTTTGGACACATATTCAGGGTCAGAAGCAGATACCCTATATTTGTTAACTGCGGGATAACCTCAGGAGTTTCCCAGTTGGCCGATATTTTCCTCTGTAATGCAGTATGAAATGTAACCACAGGATCTTCCTGTGGGCCTTTAATTAAGATGTCTGTAAGATCATCTTGTTGAAAAGCAGGTGAAGGTTTAGACCAACCCATGAATTCTATTATTCTGGCCATTAAAGTTCTATTAGGGGTCTCAGCATGTTCCCCTGGGTCTGGTTTGGCAAATTCTACTTCTGGGGAAGTATCCAACCCACTTGCATCATGCAAAGATTCTTGAAGGTCCTTCAACCTATTTTCTTCAGAAATAAATTCCTCTGGTACAGGTGTTGTAGTCCTCTGCAACGCAAAAGGTCTTTCCTGATCAGAATCCTCCCCTTCCTCATAAATAGAGGACAAGGCTCTGAAATAATCTGACCTTGGAAATGGCTTAAAACCCATTTCTAAAGCAGAAGGGGCCAAGCTTGTAGTAAGGGGTTGAGAAAACGTTGACGTCGTCGACGCGGATGTCAAAGGCTTCGAAGAAACTGAAAAAGGCGTTGAAAAGGTATGAGACCTCAAAGAACTCAAGAGGATCGGAATCCTACTCGGAGTCGTCGAGGTTATCAACGACATTCTCGAGGTCATGGTGGAAGCCCTCGGGATTACTACTGACTGTGAAGTAGTGACAGCCGTAGGTTTGTCCTTTGTCGACGCCGGCGTTGAAGACAGCGTCGATTCAGCCGATCTATGCGTCGATGGGCCCTTCGATAATGGCATTGATGACGCAGATTTATGATTCGAAGGGAGCCTTTGACGATGGCATCGATGACGCGGTCTTACTGCCTTTGCGGAGGGTTCATGATGCTCTCTGGCTGTTTCTTTCGCCGGGTGCAACGACTAGCGGCGTTTCGATTTTTCGGGTCTTTCACCCAGGGTATCACCTTTAGCCGTCTCCGAGGGGGTCGAAGCCGCTTTCTCGAAGACGCTAAGCACCTTTTTACGGAATTCCTCCCACTTAGCTGGAGAGTTGTGTTTTGTGGGGCAGGTGACCCTTTGCGGGAAAACAGAAGACGAAGTAGAGGGTGATCTTCGACGCCTCTTTTTCGAGTGTTTGGATCTCGAAGAGTGATGGGAACTGCTCTTCGAGCTGTGACGGCGAGGAGACGAATGTCTTGACTCTGCCGAGGAAACTTTCGAAGAAGTAGAAGTTTTGAGAGTCTCACCTCTTTCGAGCTTCCCCTTACGCTCCTTCAAGGCTTTCGCCATCATGGACATGCAGGCCTCGCATTCTGAACAATGGTGCTCCGATCCCAGGCACCACAAACAGATCCTGTGATGATCCGTCAATGACATTTTATTTCCACAATCTCGACACTTTTTGAAGCCGGACCGTGGGGTCGACGGTTCAGATGAGGAAGCCATCGAAAAGAGTAAGATATATTTGAGGAATAAGTAGAATCTACTTGAAGAACGAACTGAGCAACACGATTCCGAGGCCCACGAAGCGCGGAAAAACGGAACTGAGCAACGGACGCTGAGCGAGTCAATTTATACGCATGATGACGTCAGCGCCGATACAGAGGCAGTCGAGGGACACCAACTCGAGGGACGTCGACGCGCAGCGCCCTCTACTGAAATATTTTTCTGAGGCCAGCAAGCTGGAAGTAATCTATCAAGATAAGGAATACGTCAGAGGACACAATCCCTTCAGTCTTTGCTCCCTGGACGCCCCAATACCCTCTCTGCAAAAGACAACTCGCCCAATTACCCTGATGGACATTGAAAGTAAAATCTTTGTACGTATTGTACTGAAGGATTTCGAAAATTGGGCTGATCAGAGAAACATTGTATCGAAGTTCCAGACAGGATTCGGTAAGGGATTGTTGACGTCACTTAGTGGTCTGGTCCTAAACATGTTAAATACCACACAAATCAGAAAACAACAATTGTATGTGGTCTGGACAGACCTATCCCGGGCGTTCAAAACCGTTAATAAGGGTAAATTATGATGTGAATTAAGAGACTGGGGGATCCTGCAAGGATTATTAGCAATCCTAATTCATCTGCATGAAAATACCGTGATGCAAGTACGAATGGACCTCGAGGGTCATCTATCATATAAACACCAACGAATAAAGGTTTGAGACAGGGGTGTATTTTTGCTACATACCTTTTCAATATCTTTATGGCAGATCTCAGGAACAAACTTAGTCACCACTCATTAATTGCACAGCAATTGGAGATGTTAAGATCATGGATTTAGCATATGCAGACGATTTGGTCTTAATGGATCGCACCACAATATGTCCCCAACGTCTAATTGCAGCCTTTTGTGATTATGCAAGTTTAAATGACCTTGCCATCAACCCCAGTAAAACTTCCAGCATGATGCACAAATACATACATAAGAAAGGAATTGGTAGCTTCAACTGGAGGTTGGCGGGTCAGAAATGACCAGTTGTCAAAGAAATACAATACTTCGGGTTCATGATTAGACCAATACCTTCCATGCTAGCATTAGAAGGTGATCTAGGAAAGAAGGTCATTCAATACATTTGCCAAATGAAAACATTTATGTTCACAAGCTGTACGTTTAACCTTTTGCTTTTAATTACATTTAATACGGGCAAGGTAATTCCAGTATTAATGTATGGCATAGAAATCGAGTCGATGGCCCTAAAATTTGATTGGGTGCGCATGGAGGGTAACATTTGGGAAACAAGTGCTAAATTTACCACCATCATTACCAATGGCTAGATTGCGATATGAGCTAGGTCTCCAGTCTCTGCAATCTCATGCAGCATGGAAAAGGGTTTCTCTATTTAGGTCAATCATGTGAACGCAGAAAAATTTGCTTTATGTAGACATTATTTTAAGCAGTCAGTCAGAGACAAACAAGGTTGTTCTTTCAAAGTGGTTTATTTTCACAACTAACACTTCACAGGTCATAGAATTCAGACAACTGATGACGGTTCCTTTTACCTCGCAGGCATTGGCGCTGCGACTTGATTTACGGGCACATTCAGCGGTTATAAGTCCCAAATAGTCTCTTATATTTCCCTGGTGTGTACAGGCTTTCACCCCTCAACCTGCTTGCCGGCTGGGCAAACGAAATAAAAAAACAAATAGCAATTGTCCACAATTCACACCTCGTTTTGAGAAAACCCTGTCTGAGTCTCTTAGAGTTGCTTTTAACCCTTTCCCAGCTCCTCCCCCGTAATCAGCCCCGAGTGTTCCCAGCAACGGTTTTGTCACACCTGACCCTGATTCCCCACCTCCTCCCTGTGTCATAAATCTCCCCCCGTCTCACCTGGGATCGCTTCTTGCTCTGTTCCACGGGAGGATTCCTCTTGTGGACCGATCGGGTCTTGTATAGACTCGCTCGAGTCTCGTCCGGCTGCAGAGCGCGTTTAGAGTTCCGGGAAGGCCGCTGTTCCAGGATGTCCAGAAAAGTAAGTAGCGGTCGCTCAGAATGGGGATTCCAGGAATCGAACTGAGGGAAAAGGGGAAAGGAAGGAGGAAGGAAACCAGGATCTTGGATAGAAGATTCACTGAACAGCACACACACGTCAAGTCACTACCGAATGATAGCGTTGAGACGCGCGGGGCCGCAGGGGCGTGGCCAATTTATAGGACGTGCCGTGTGCGACGTGAAGGCTGGTGTGAGGCAAGTCGCTTGTTGCAGCCATGTTGGGAGTAACAAGATATACAAGCCCCGGCGCGATAAGGACCAGGAGGTCCAGAAGGGGCAAGATCTATGGGTCATGACACCCTGCTCTGTCTGCTGTGGGTTAACCCTGTACTTCGTGTCTGTTCTGGTGGGTCTGATACGATAAGGAAACCCGGTTTTCCCTTTCCTTATTTTCCTTTCTTTTCCCATCGGTGGGCTCCCTCCCTGATGCGGTATTCCGTGGGGAATTCTGGGATCTGTAGTCTTTTTCCTGTTTTCCTTTCCCTTAAAGGCCAGCATTGGCAACCGGCTGATCTCATCCGCAAACCCCTCCTTTCACCCGGGATCCAGGTTGGTTGCTACTGCTTCCACATCACATATTAGTAGTCTGACAGACAAAAACACCAATATATGTTTGCAAGATCCAAAGCAGGAAGCTCTACTCCTCTTGACAAAATGTTCTCTAGTTGAAAACTATCTGGTGGACAATCCACTTAAGGTAAAGAAACAGATAGCTTTGTATGATTGGATCGACACAAGGGCTTCATTCGTGGAGATATGGTGCTTTAGGGCCTTTCATGTTGCCGATAAATCCTTGGGCTACTTACTTCCATATCTTAGAAAGTTTCCTAATCAACATTGCAGGTTACACTTTCTAAGATTACGTATGACTCTAGACGTTACTCACAATCTAATAAGAATCAGGAACAAGGGGCTGCCCGTCTGATGGTGTTTATAATTTATGTACCAAGAATGTTGAACAAAATGTGAAACATCTTTTATTAACATGTACAGGCACTAGTCAAATAAGAATGGATAAATTCTCTGTTTCGTGCACAAAATTGACTGGTTAGCACCAGAGAATTTTTGGTCCTGGTTAATTCAAGGGAAAGAGACATTTTTGTCATTGGAAGTTTTGAGATGTTTGAAGAAAATGTAACCTCTTATAACACTTTGACAGTGTAATGATGAACATATCCCTGATAAGAAATGTAAATGTGTAAATCGTGTTCATTTTATTTAAGCTGAAATGTTGTCTTTTTTTTAAATGATATATAAATTATTTGTAAAGTGTGTTAATGAAATTTCGTTTTCTTATTCTCTTTTTTTGTTTGTTTTGTATACATTTTGTATTTTGTGAAAAGTCATACATTGACTAAATCACAAAAAAAAAAAAATAAAAGACAACTCGCTGCAGGATCTCTCGGCTAGGAACACTCAGGCTCACGCTACCCCCCACCCCCCAACTCTGATATGCAGAAGCTAGTAACAACAGGGGGATCAAAGCCCGATACAGACATGGAGACATGGCAGGAGCCAAAAAAGAGTTTGAGAGATGCTTCTAAGAGTTTCAAGGGACATTCACGGCCTTGTTCCAAACTCAATTCACAGCCTTTACGACTGAAATCAGACAGATAGTGAAAGAGTTTAAAAGAGACTTATCTGTACTGGGAGAAAGGACGGATGCAAATGAAAGGGTAATCCAAGAATTAGAATTGAACAATAAGCAGTCGGGCGAGGACCTGGAAGATCTGGCTAGAACTACTCATAATCAGTGCGAAGACCTAGAAAACAGGCCTCAGATGTCAAATATACACGTTATAAATCTTCCAGAAACGGTAGGAAGCTCAGATCTGAAAGATACCATTACAAGTATATTCAGAGATCTCCTAGGGAAGGAAGAGGAGACGGAGTACCCCCAGAAGGAACAGATTCTTAGGGCAAGCAGACAGGCGGAACCGGTTCCATACAATGGCTTGGACGTGCAGCTTTATCAAGACCTCTCCCGGACCACGCTTCAAAAACGTAGGGAAATGTATACAGTGGTGAAGGCTTTACAGACGCGAAAGATAAAATACAGGTGGACATTCCCGTTTGGCTTAACATTTACACTGGAGGGCAGACAACACAGAGTAACATCACGAAAAGAAGGGATTGGAGCTGCTCTATATCAAAGATGAAGAAGGGGAAACCCGGCCAAGAAGAATGAAAATGTGCACCCTCTTAATCGATCGAATCCACAAGAATGGTCGAGAGTGGAACGAGGAGGAAAACGAAACAAAGAGCAACATTGGATCCGTTAGAGCTCTCATCTCAAAATACCGCAAGAATATTTGAACACTCATAAGATATTGAAAAGGCTACACACGGGGTATGTGCCACGGATTGTTTGAACAGCTGGGACGGATTACACCATCTTGGAATCCACGCACTGGAGGCATCTGGGGTTTTAGGATACCCCAATGTTGGCCCTGGTGAAATTGGTGATCCACTGCTGAGGGCCTATACCCGAAGATTTACTAGGTACTGTGGGTCACACCAGGGGAGGGGGGTCAAGTTTGTTCAAAGATATGTTGGGGTAGGGGGTTCAAAGTTAAGGGGGCGTTAAAGGGAGGTTAAGGAGATTAGGGAA
This sequence comes from Ambystoma mexicanum, assembly GCF_040938575.1. Classification (NCBI taxonomy): domain Eukaryota; kingdom Metazoa; phylum Chordata; class Amphibia; order Caudata; family Ambystomatidae; genus Ambystoma; species Ambystoma mexicanum. The sequence continues at coordinate 1,292,283,795 of NC_090926.1, forward strand.
AAGAAGGGGTCCACCCAAGGCTATTGGAGACAGAGATGTCAAGGCTAATTTGAAGTGGAAAGGCAAGGGGTTGAACACCCCAGTAAAAAGTAGGAAGCTGGATGCGTTTTTAGCTCTTCACTAACCAGATCTAGTGGCACTTCAGGAAACGCATATTAGATATCAAGACAGACATAAGCTTCATATCGGACACTATTTATTTTTATTTTTTTAATGTTTTATTGGTCGTTTATCTTTCAACCTAGCATACATATGTAACATTAATTTCCCAACCCAAACAGTTCTTCAATGGAGCTGAGAAAATCATCCTCGTCTTTAGTTTAAGGTGGTATTTCAAGTCTCAATAGTTCATTCAAAAATTTCAGAGCATCTATTGTTGCAACAACTTCTGTAGCTGGATCTCTCCCATAGTTGCTTCTCACCAAATCGTTCTAAATCTGTCTCAAAAGATGGCATTGCCTTAGCTCTTTGCTCATTTAGTAGAGGACGGATTTCCAGCAAATGTCTTGTTGTTTCAATCCTATCTGTCTCTCTACAAAAGCGGCATGTTGCTTCCTGCAACGTTATTTTTTTCTTGGACAGGAGCAGTTCTTCAGTTGCTAAGATGTTTAATCTGCATCGAAGCATCGAAGGAGTACGTCTCTGTAATAGAGTGATGGAATTTCATCAAGTATGCTGGTAATTCATGTACCTACTCCGCTCCAAATGATGTTAATACCCAATTTGCTCTGATTTTTTTGCTATGTGGGTCCATCCAGTCCCTCCCTAATACAAGCCTTTTTGCATTGTCGGGATTACTTTTCAGAGTTTCTAGATCAACATTTAGGTGGTCTAGTTGTTCTTTACACTGCTCTTTCCATCTTGACAGGTTTTTATTTTTAGTTGAGTGAATCCCTTTTATTATCTCAAAAGGTTCTGGAGAATCGTCTGTAACACATTTCCGAAAGAGGGAGAGTGTTTTCCACAAAACAATTGACGCTATTGACTGTAGTCTCAGCTCATATCCAATTACAGCTACAGGTACTGCATTCGGTAATCTTAGGACTTTTCGCCAAAAGAAAGCTTTGCGTAGCTCCCAGGTTTTCCAAGAAAAGTTCAAGAGCGATTCTGCCCCGTATGTTATGACTACTTTTACCTTTTGTTTGAAAAAGCTGGTAGTGGGAGACAGAGAGAAGGTCCCATAGCGACGATGCAGAACTTTCCCATTATTTGTTAACCTTAGGAGTTTTTCCCTGATTAGCGAATATTGGCCAAGTTCGTTTATGTTCTTATTAATACATATTCCAAGATATGTAATAGTGTCTACTGTTTCCAGTGAATTATTTTCTATTTTCCAAGTAAAGGTTTTCTTCGTTTTTTGGTTGCAGTGTGCAGGTTGCCTAATCATTACCTTCGATTTCCCAACATTTATCTTCATGTCATTGGTATCCACGTAGGCTTTAAGTGCGTTTAGCAGTCGTTGGAGTCCAATTGCTGTTAGGTCAACAAGGACCAAATTGTCTGCATAAATAATACATCGGATTTCACCATCCTCGATCTTTGGAAGAAAGGCCCTGATTAATTTTTGTGACTCCATGAAATCTGCCAAATAAAGTACGAACAGGAATGGAGCAAGAGTGCATCCCTGTTTGATACCTCGAAACAAGCTTATTTTCCTCGATAAAGAGCCATCCTTACAGTGCTGAATTTGAATAGTTGTATTAGAATATAAAACTTGTATAGCCTCCAATAGATCTTTCGGGCATCCCCAGCTCTTTAGCTTTGCCCAAAGTAATTCCGGACACTATCCACGAATCATACAGGCAAATGCGCAATGGAAGGTGGCAGGAGTACTCATTGGCATTAGAGCGGGGGTCCAAGCCAATATGACTAGCACGAGGGTAGATAAAGGACGAAGATATCTATTCCTCACAGTCGAAATAGGGCCAATTACACTCATGGTAGCTATGATCTAAGCGCCCAATACGGTGAAGGAGGGTTTCCTGAAAGCGACGCTGACCAATCTAGAGGTATTCTTGGTGGGAGAAAGTTTAGTAATGGGCGACTTCAATCTAGCTTGGGATCCCTGGAGGAACAGAAGCTCTAACACGCAATATGGTCAGGCTCCCCCTTCACGTACCCTCAAGCTTAAATATGAACAACTTGCGTTGAAAGGTTTATGGCCCTCTCTAAAGGGGAGGGAGAAATGGTATACCCATTATTCACATGTTCACAGAACATTTTAACAAATTGATTACACCTGGTCTTCCATGATGCTGCTTGATCATATAAAGAATGTCGAGACCCACCCAATAGCACAATCTGACCATGCTCCGATAACGGTAGAATTCACTCTTCCTCAACCAAATCGGGGGGTTTGGTCCTGGTCTTGTCCCACAGAGCTCTTCCAAAGATCCTATCATTAGGGATAGATTAAAACGGAAAATTATGGAGTTCTTCCACAAAAACGCAAAAGGCGAAGTGGCCGAAGACACATTGTGGGACGCATTTTAGGCAACCTTTCGTGGGGAGCTTATAGCGGAAAGTGCGATTAGACAAAAACAAAGGAGTACAATGGTAGCGGAACTAGAAGGGGAACTGAAACATAATTAAAAAAATGGAAACAGACACGGGGACCACTAATAGAAAGGCATTTAGGAATATAAATGGCAGGTTGAATCTGTTACAAATGAAAAAAGTCAAAGAAATACACAAAACAGAAATACCATGTGAAAGCCAGTACAGCTATTGGCTAGACAACTAAGAAATAAAAGGGCAGCCCAAATTATACAAGGAATCAAAGACCCTAAAAGGAAGCTAGTTACGATGACCGCCAGATTCTCACAAAATTCAAGAATTTCTATTCCACTCTTTACCAGTCGGATATACCGGATCCCACACTGAAAAATGCACAGGAACGTGAGATGTTAGAGCAAAAGATCACCACCGAAGAGGTATCACAGGTTATACGGAACCTCCCCTGGCCCAGACGGCTATCCAGCCATATTCTTTAATCCATTCAGCTCTTCGCTCATCCGCCTCTAACTCCCTCAGGGTCAGTCGCTTCTCCAAGCAACGGGTTGGTGGTAGATCTCTTTCTTCGGCTGGTGCCTCCCTCAGGAAAATCTTCCCTGAAACTTGAGGAGAACCATCTCCAGTTCCGGAATCACCTCAAGACCTTCCTCTTTGCTTCTGCTCTCTCTCCCCCTCTCCCCTGCTGAATTCCCGGCTGAATCTGCACTGGTTACCTGGCCACCCTCTGACCTCGGGCCCAGGTCCCCTCCCCTGCCAGTTGCACATCAGCACTGCCTCTCTGGCAACCCCCGCACTTGGGGACTGTTTCTGTATCCCTACAATCCCCCTACCAGCACTTGACACCTGATGTCTGCACTTACCCTTGCACTTGCCTCCAGCTGGCCATACCTTTTACTTATTGCTTTAGTTATTCTATTATCCCATGTATTGCACTGTCCCCTCCCCCTGCCCCCACACTTCTCCCCTTCCCCCTTCACCTGCACTTGTGCGATCGAATGACACCTGGCCTAGTAAGATCGTTGTCTCTGTCTTCCCTCTGTACTCCCTCCCTTCCCTTGTCGATCCTTGAAACACTTGTGTGTAGGCACGTTATAAATGCCATATCATATCATATACTGGTCCCTAGACTGACTAGTCTCTTTAACTCTTAAGTGGCCACATCTCGCCTACGATGGAAGAGGCCAGAATTATCCTCTTCCTAAAACCCAATAAAGACCCGACTAGCTGTGGGTCTTATCACCCAATAGCCCTGATAAACCTAGACGCCAAAATATACATGAAGGTTCTGGTGAACAGAATGGAGAACATATTGCCGTCCCTTATTTAGTAGGGTTTCAAAAAACATTGTCAAACCCATGACAACATCAGAAGAGCCAGTCACTTGCTGGGGAAAATCTCCAAGGAAAGACGTCAGGCAGTTTTAAGTTCGCTAGACGCGGAAAAAGCCTTTGACAGAGTAGAATGGTCTTTTATAGTACACACTCTGCAGGCAATGGGATTTGGTTCTAACTTTATTAACAAAGACCCAAAGGTCAGATTGCTCGTTAATAGCCAATTATCCATTCCGATAACATTGCACCGCAGCACTAAACAGGGTTGTCCTCTCTCGCCTCTCCTATATGCCTTACATTTAGAACCCCTGTTAACTAAAATCAGACAGACTGACTCAATTCAAGGGATCCGTTTGGAAGCGATACGAACAAAGTCATGGCTTATGCGGATGACATGCTCCTCTCAGTGGTAAATCCGATGACGTAATTACCGGCAGTCATGAAGGAATTAAGAGTCATTTGGCGAAGTGGCGGGACTAAAAATAAATGTGTCCAAGTCGGTAATTTTAAATCCCTCCCTGACCCCATCAGAGGTAGACAAGGTGAAGGAGAAAATGCAATTTGGCTGGGCCCAGGACGAAATCAAACTGTTGGGAGTACACTTAACTGCTACAATTGGCAAAATGGGGCCCTCCTTCGTGCTAGGGCGGATTAACTCAGTAAAAATGGTGGTACTACCTAAGGTACTTTATCTATTCCAAGCACTCCCAATACAGGTACCTATGACATTTTTTTGTAAACTTAACAGGGCAATTTTCTGCTTTATCTGGAATAATAAAACACCATGGATTGCATTAAAAACCCTAATGGACCCTACACGGACTAGGACTTCCAGATTTAATAAAATACTTCCAAGCCGCACAACTATGGGTGCTCAGGGAGTGGGTGGCAATAAACTCAGAAAAAAGGTGGGAGGCGATGGAAAAGGCTCTTGGTGGACCCCATATAGGAGATTTGCTTTGGCTCCTCAGAAACGACCGCCCTCCAAATATACATTCTAGCCAGATAAAGGGTTAGTGGAAAGTACCTGGGATAAGACGCAGCCACCCGACCATTTACCCCATTCGAGAAGTTTCAAACCATGTGAACAAAGCTCATCTCTAATCTATACAGACTTCTGACAGACAACCAACCAGCGGCTACCATCAGATATGTACAGAAACTGCAACAAACAGCAGGAATAAACATATCAGAGGAAGAATGGGAACCTCTTTGGAGAGATATTCCCAAACCTACATGCTCATTACAGATAAGAGAAGCCTGGTACAAAGTCATGACACAATGGCACTACACCCCATCTAGGTTGCATAAAATGAAAGTAGCTAGGTCTGATAGGTGTTGGAGGGAGTGTGGCGATAGCTGCGATTGGCTACATGTATGGTGGGATTGTCCTAGGTTGAGCAACTTTTGAGGGACAATCAACGAACACATGGTGCACATTTCTGAAACCCAGTCCCAAAAGGGTCCAAAACACTGCCCATTGGGCATTGCTACGGCGTAAAACAAACGATGGCCGAGGCATGTGTGCAAAGCTGTTGCTGTTGGCAGCCCAGCTAGTGATAGCCCAACACTGGAAAGCAAAGGAGCCTCCCCACATGCATGACTGGTTCATGAACATTTGGAACTTTCTCGCACTAGAATGGGTCTCCTACGCCATCCAAGGTACTCAGGTCAAATTTACAGAAGACTGGGAAATGGTCCTACAGTTTCTGAATGATGATTATAATGTACATTATGCCCTTTGCTCCCTTTCTCTAGTACACAGCTGTTGCTTGGAAGCCGTGATATTTATGTGGTTTACTTACCTATGGTTCTCGACCCACGACGGTTGTTAGGTGGTTCCCGTTGCTTTTACCATTTCTACCCCATGCTCCTGCCTACAGTCCCTTTTTGTCCCCATGTGTCCCCACTTGAGTGCCCCCAACCCTGTCTTGCCCCTAGACGTCTTGAGCTGTGCATGCACACTCGGCAGATAAACTACACACTGCAGCTGTCAATGATGTCCCTTCCCAATATGGGGATACTGCATCCCTGCTTCCATCATTCCCGCAGCTAGTAGGTGCGCCCCCTTTGACAGCGCTGAATCAGCACCTTCACCCCAAGTTTCTGAATACAAGAAGTCCTGACAGAAGAGTATACCAGGCAGTTGCAAATGTGGGAATGCAGAAAGTCCTGGTAGGAGAGTATACCAGGCAATCACACGTGAAGACTATAAGGGAACAGAGAAACCATGGCAGGAGATTATACCAGGTATCCTGACAACCAAAAGGCCAAAGATAAATATAAATGACATTGGTATTAAACAAGAAGAAAGACAAGAACTGTCATTAATCAAGCCATGACCAAGAATCCAGGGCAAGAGAAACAACCTTTGGATTAAGGAGCAGTATCCTTGAGAGACATTTAGTTGGAGTTATTTATTCCTTTGATAATTTGAACATTTTTGAAACACTGAAGGCCAAAGACATTATGCTTTACACCTTAAGATTTATTTCCTTAGAATGTGAGGGTCAGATTAGTACTTTGGACACAGGACGGTTTTGTATTGGACATTCCGACGCCGACAGATCCTTAGTTTTGAGATTAGGTAGGGAAACACCTTTAGCACATGGACAGCGAGGCATTTTCCCAACCCCATCAATAAAAGTCTTTAGCTAAAACCATATCTATCTTGTGTCCGAGTTTCATTCCTGATTCCTCACGGTTAGTTTCTATTATTTTAACATTTTTTAACAGTAGAGTGCTAAGGGAAAAGGCACAGCAGAAGAGAAGAGAACAAAATGGAAAGGTGCAATGACAAGGAAAGACAATAAATGCAAACCTAGAGCAAGTAATTACCGTTTGCTTAAAAGGGCACCTCCGTATGCGTCTGAGGTAAGCAGGTCAGCCAATTGGGAAGTAAGTTCTGTTAAAATCAAGTTGACAGGTGCAAAATACAGGGGTGCTACTTGGGTGAACAGATTGGACAAGAGCCGATCGGTACAGGTTAATCATAGAAGATCATCAGTCCGGGTCGGATCAGGTTCAGGGTCCTCATATTGATTATGTTATAGATAGGGATGTCTCACAACGGACAAGGACTAGGGAGATTCATAACAGAGAAGAGGGAGAGAGACCTGCAACGATCAGTGGGAGGTTGATACCTTGTTCTGTTATGTTACATTTATTTCTAAAGCACAACATACACCAAAAAAGGCATATTGGTGCTAAAAAACCTAAAACAGGACAGCTGCCAGACAGGAAGCTCTTTTCCCCCACATTTCCCATCTAAATCAATAAAGACAGTTAAACCTAACTTGAATTGTCTCACGTTTTTCACTAGTCCACTCACCACAGTTCGAGTGCAAAGGCATGGGGCAGTCACAGTGACATTTATAACCCACCTAGGGTAGGCGACTATTCAAAACCCTGGGGGCAATCCTGCCCATACTTTGAAAATGCATGGGGAACTGTCCCATTCGAGTAGGTAGCCCCAAACACCTAGAGTAGGAATGGGTTGGGCTACTCGCGTTCCCCCCAAACTGACCTATGGTAAGGGAATTAGCCCCAACCAACTTTGGGATCCTCCAACAAATATCTCTAAAATGAAGCAGGATCTGCAATATCACATTTGTTCGACACAAACACCCAGCATAGAAATACATGTCATCCCCTTTTACATCCATGGGCGAGCATACAAACACATGTATTCCTTTGATAGCGTTGCCGAAAGAAAAGGATCAGACATAAGCTGTTTGCGACATTCCCGCAGATACAAAGTATCAATCAGTGAAGACTGTGAGGGGTCAGTAATGCTCGGTGGATAACTGTTTGATGATTGATCAAAACATGCAATTTTAATACCAAAATAAATGAAGTAAAATGCCTCACTATCCCTACTGAGGATTTCCCTGGCTAACCAAAACTAAAGGGAAACACTGTAACATATGTAAGGAAGGCATGGTATCAACAGTAAGACAGACACAAGTGAGCACAGTTCAAGGGTGTTTACTGAACTTCAAAAAGGTTTTGAAAAATGCCTTTCTAATCCTAAATCTACAGATGGGAGCAAGCTACGACCATCAAATAATAATAAGTCCTAGTGGTGTCTTGTCAATATAAAAGGGCCTATACAGATTTCCAATCCTTGCAAATAGTGTGGGAAACACGGTTTATGAAAAAGAAAGAAGTGTTCACAAAATGATATGTCAGGATGTGCAGGCCGTTGGCCTCCCTTCCCTGCGTTTTCAGCACAGGACAAGGTGGTACACTCGAGCTCGAGGAAACAGTTCAATCGTTAGCATCAGGGCCTTCCATGCCCAAGTCTCTTTGCCTTTCAAAGTCTCTTCTTGCAGAGAGCCTGATGCGACAGACAAGAAGTTATTTTAGTCCCAGGATTTCACAAGTACTCCATTTCTGAGGCTATTCACTATTCACCTCGGAACCCCCTTAGCCGGGGTCAGATCCTCTTAACAAAAAGCTCATAGGATCTTCATGTTTCCAAATTTCTCGGGTGATTCACGGTTGACCCTGCATACCCATCAGCCGAGCTCAGATCCGGATCCCACTGTTAATCGAGTAGTCTTAGTCTTCAGTTTCTTTTAATTTCCCCCTATTCCTCATCTGAGCTGATGGCGTTTTTCTGGGTCTTCTTCTTTTTCCAAGTACTTCCTTTTTTTGTGAAGATATGGCCTGCCTCGAGAGGAAGCCACAGTGGATGCTTAATAGCACAGTAACCCACTGGCTTCGCTCCCGGAACAAACCCAGCGAAGGGGGTAAAACCGGAAGGCAAAAAAAAAACCTTTGATAGATCAAGGTAATCCAAGTTTCAAAATAGAGCAAAGTTCCACGAAACAGAAATGAGTAAGTCAACAGAAGGACTGGTGAGCAAGTAGTCCGTACCACGCTGGTGGAATATGGGTTCCGGTACTTTAGTACCACTGAAGAGAATAACTAGTTGGAAGATAGGAAGGGGGGAACCTCCAAGTAGATCGACAGGAAAACAGCCAGCAATCTGGACACAGCTAAGGCAAAAAGAAATAGAAGAGAGGCAAAGAATCTGACAAGAAACTCAGCGGAATACATAGAAGCTAAGAGAATGCTCAAATGGAGCACAAGAGAGCACTAGAGAGAATGAGAGCGAGAGATAAGCACCGCAGAAGGAAGCAGAAGGGGAAATAAGTAGCGTACAGCAAGGGAACACTGTGTGACACTGGAAATGAGAGCAGCGCCACGGAGAAGGGCGGCGGGGAGATCAAAGGCATACCACACATAGCGCGCTGAAAGAAAGCAAAAAGGACCAGAGCAATTCCAAAGAGCGAGGTAGCAGGGAGACCTAGACAGACCGCAGCAAGACGCGGGAAAGAGAAAAAAAAGCAGTGCGGTACGCACCGAAACGGTAGGACAGTGCTTAGACCCAAAGAATGACTACCTGAGTAGCGGGCTGCAACGTGCAGACCGCTGGGAGGAGGGGGGAAGTTATGCCTCCCGGCGGCAGCCATGTTGCTAAACACTAGACCGCTGAAAACAAAACGTAAGGGAGCATAATGGAACCATTAATGGCGTTGGGACCGCCAGTAATCCCACAGGCGCTAGCTCATGCGGCGCATGACACACACTCAGCCCGGCTCAGATCCTTTTTAAAAACAATGTTCAATTAGTCTCCCTCCGCTGGGCTCGGACCAATTTAACACAATCTTGCTTTAACCAAAAGCACTCAGCTGATCGCCCTCGGCCTGGCTCGGACGACCGTCCGGAAGGAAAACGTTCAAAAGAGATCTCCTTTCTTGTAACCGTGGACTACCTATTGCAGACACCTATATCAGCGCCATCTCAAGACATATTGTCACGATATCCTCTTCTCTGTCCCCTCTAAAGACCTATGGACACTGCATCTGATTTCCACGCTCTCCCCTTCCTCATCACCCATTAATGGTACCGCTCGATGGGAAGCCCTCTTCACTGGCTTCTCATCCTCAAGATGCATCATTAATGTCTATCACAATGGCACCATCATGGCTCAGGGTCCTCAACCCAATCTCTTTGACTGGCACCTGCCGTCTCTCAACAACTTCCTTCCGGCTCCTGCTATCCTTCCTTCCCCTCTCTCACCACCTCCAGGTTTACCATCCCCCTGTACCCCTCCTCGGAAAACCTTTAATGTTGGTGACCGGCTTCCCTTAGCCACACTTAATGCTTGTTCCGCTATCAAACATTCTTCTGACATTTGCCTCCTCCTTGAAGACTTTGATCTCAACGGCGTCGCTCTCACAAGACGTGGTTCAATGCCAGCTCAGTCACTGCTTTTGGCTCCCTTCTCCCTGAAGGCTACAAGATCATCTCAAAGCCTCATCCCAACCACGTTGGTTGTGGAGTAGCTTTGATCTTCCCTAGGTTGGTCCCTTCTTCCCTCATACCCACCCAGCCCTACTCCTCCTTTGAAAGCCTGGTCTGCAAGCTTGGCATCTCCCCCACTTCATCTTTGAACATTGCCACTATCTACAGGCCCCCGGGGCCTATAACCTCATTTCTTTCTGAATGGGCCAACTTCTCCTCCTCTCTCCTGCCCTCCTCCTCTAAACTCCTCCTTCTGGATAACTTCAACATCCACTTGGACTCCTCAATCACAACCTCCACTCTCTTCCGTGACCTCTCCACCTCTCTTGCCCTCTCTATTCTCCCCTCAGCCCTGCCCACGTGGCTGGACATACTCGCAATGCTTTCATCCACACTGATCTCTTGCTCTCTACCCCGATCTCCTGGTCTGACCACACCCTCCTCTCCTCCCACCTGGGACGTCTCAGCTCTCCGACTAAACCTCCCCCAGCTCTGCTAGCCTCGTTTGCGGACATCTGTCAGTTTCTCGGTTCGCTTTCACCTTCACCCCCCCTCCAACTTCTTACTCAACTATTGACTCTGCTCTCAATAATTTAGCTCTCGCTATCACTAACACTCTTGATATTCTTGCCCCTGTCATGAAGATCCGTCTGAAACCTGCCACCAATCGTAACACTTGGTACGACTCTGATCTAGCAGCCCTGAAACACAAGTCCAGAGCTGCTGAATGGAAGTGGAAGACCTAAAGCTCATCCTCTGATGAACTGGGCTGTCGCCTTCTCCAAAGGTAATATCGCCTCTCTATTCGCTCCAAGAAGAGGGCTCACATCCAGGCCTGCCTCTCTGGAGCTTCTAACAACACGACTGAACTCTATAAAATCTGCAAGGAACTAGCCAATCCATCTGTAGTTTCTAACTCACCTCTTCCCTCCCAAGCCCTCTGCACTACACTGGCCCTCCACTTAACTACTAAAACATAGGACATCTTGTACTCTCCGCTTGTCGTCCTCCAACTCTTTGCGGGTGAGCTGTTTTTCCAAACAGAGATTTGGGGGTACATCTTTATCCGCTGCAGGTGTCTCCCTCTGGAACAGCCTTCACGCCTCTCTCCGTCTTGAGCTGGATCACCTTAAGTTCCGGAAAGTCCTCAAGACCTAACTCTTCTCTTCCTCCTTCTCTCTCACTCTCCCCTGCTAACCTCCTTCCCTTTCTCCTGCCTCCCTCCTCCTCCACTCCACTAACTCTGTTCAGCTTCTTGCTGACTAGTCGCCGGGTTCACCTCCAAAGCCTTACAGGTCCCAGGCTCCCCCACCAGTCTTGCACTTGCCTCTGGGCCTCTGCACTATGTTTAGCATTACTGCACTTTTAGCTTACGCCCCAGGAGAGGGGTAACCTCTCTGCACTTAACCCAGGGCCCTGCGCAGTTGTTTACACCCACTCACCTTTCCTCACACTTCCTCTGTACACTTGCACGACCTGAAGGCACCAGGACTAGTGCGTTCCTTTTTTCCTGCCCCCACCCCGCCCTTTCGCCTTCCCTCCCTAGCTTGGTCACGTTGAATCACTTTGTGCACTTGCACTAGGAGAAATGCCATCAGGCCTAGTATGCTAGTTTTTTGTTAGATCATTCAGAAACTTCAAGGCTAAGAATGACTACTGTATTCCCTTGTTCCCTTCCCACCTTAAAGCACTTTAAGCAATCCACTTGTGTATAAGCGCTGATAAATAAACAATCACAATTACTTGCTCTCTTCCTCTCCCTCCCACCCCCCATCTCCTCTCTCCTCCTTCTCTCCTGTCACATCGGATGAGGTCACTAGAGTTGTCCGCTCTATGAATGTCTCTTCCAAACAGGTCTCCCCCTGTTCTTCCAGAACTATTAAGAACAATATTGGCTCCCTTGCCCCGGCACTCATGTACTTCTGTAATCACTCTCTTGCAACGTGGTCTTTCCCCTCTTCCCTCAAGCTCTCCTTGTGCACCTCTCCTGAAAAAGCCTTCCGCCAACCTTTCATGTCCAGCTAATTACCGCCCTATTTCTCTCGCTCCCTTCTTTGGGAAACCTCTGGACAATTTGGTTTTCCCGCAACTGACCCAACATACTGAGTCTGTTGGTGGCCTACGGGCACCTCCAAGGTGTGCCCAAGGGGGGCCACGGCCACCCTTATAAAAGCACGGGCTCCCCCACCGGCCCATTCATTTATGTATGTTTGTTTTGTGGCCACCCCTATGAAAAATGTCTGGGGGCGCCACTGTGGTGGCCTGCACAACCACCAATCTGGATTCTGAGCATCCAGAGGCACGGAAACTAGTCCCCTGAACACCCGCAAAGAATTGCTTGCATCTCTTGATTCCAACTCCCCTGCTGTTCTTATTCGACCCGATGTCTCCTCTGCTTTTGACACGGTTAACCACTCTATCCTCATAAAGCGGCTCCATGAGACCCTTGGTATCTGGGAGCGGATACTGGACTGGTTGACCTCCTTCCTCACCAAGCGTCCCTCCCAGGTTATCCTGGACTCTTTCTCCTTACCCCCTCTACCACCACTTGTGGCGTTCCCCAGGGATCTATAATATCTATCCTGCCCCTCTTGCTCAGCTTATCTCCACTTTCACCTCACATTTCCAGTGTTATGCAGACAACACCCAACTCTCCTTCAGGCTACCCTCTGCATCACTGCTGACTTCCTCTGTCATTCCTGACTGCCCGTCCCCCATCTAGTGTTGGTGTACCTCCAGTGATCTCTGTCTCAATGTCAGCAAGACAGAGATTCTTCCTACTGGACCCCTCTCCCCCCCTCACTATTGCCTCCCTCGATGGGCTCTCCCCGCACTTCTGCCTCTGAAACCAGAAACCCGGGAGTACCACAAGACCTTCCTCTTGTCCTCCTCTCTCCCTTCCGTTCTAAAACCCCACAGTCGCTGAGATTAGTGGCCTGCACCCTTATGTGCCCTTCTGGGCCCTGCCCTTTTTGTTCGATTGCACGTAGCATCTGCCCTCCCCAAGCACTTGCCTTCGGGCACCACTTGACCAGTTGTCTCATAGGCCTCCACTTATTGTATGGGCTGATGACCCCTCGTCCATCTAGTGATCACTGCCTGGCACTTAGCTGTTGCCTTTGCAACTGGCTCTCTGGCACTTGTGTGTTGCCTTTGCAACTGGCTCCCTGGCACTTCACCCCTCTGTGGGAACCTCTAGCACTTAACCATTTTTTCTACTACCTTCTCTCTCTCTGCATTTGCACAATCCAAATGTCCACAAGGCCTAGTAGGACTGCAGTTGTATTTGTATTCAATGTTATCACATTCAATTGTCTTGCTGTTCACTTGTACCTTCGCCTTTGCCCTGTGAGCACTTTGAAACACAATCCATTGATGTATAAGCGCCTTACAAATGCCCAATAAATCAAATAAATACATCTACTGGCAACCAGATATACCACCACAGCTTCAGCACTTTGGACCACTACCACAACTTCAATGATTTGTACTTCTAGACAGGCTTCGACAAGATTCACTTTCAAGTACTTAAGCACCTTCAAGTAGGCAACGCACTCTTCCTCTGAATAATTCTCTTCAAAAGGGGCAGCCTCTTTTCCTTTCTTGTCTGTCTGCCACAATAGCAATCTGGGTTTGCCTCTACGACTCACTTCTCTCTGTCTTCCACAGTCTTCGTTAAATAATCTTTATAAGTAGCCAGATTCCCTTCCCCAACTTTGCCTTTCCCATTCTGACAGCTACTAGCCCGAGTAATGACCCAGAAGCTTTGATGCCACTCTCTCAGCTTCAGGTAATGCTTGCACACGGTTATCTTAGGCCAGGCTGAACTCTTTATCTGCACAGTAAGCATTAGAATGTGCATGTCAAGACTTGATGGTCGTGTAGACGATGATACCTCTGTCCCCAAGTACCACCCGAGCAAACAAGAAATTACTGCCCGAGCGGTCCTTGAGGCCACAGGTGGTGAATTTCGTCAGCCGGAACCAGGAATGCCGGAAGATGCCCCCCACGACCACTGTAAGGCAAACACTGGGTTATATAATAAACACAGAACCCCAGACTTGAATATGAATATGTAAGAAATCCTACAATGGGGCTTACCCTTAGGAGTTGGTCGGTACCCAATATTGGTGTAGGGATGTTATCGGAGGCAGCCGGCAAGGTTGACGACAGGATGGCAGCCTGGCAATGCACTTAGGAGGATGTAATCACCACCTGACGTAGAAGCCAGAAACTGTGAGCCAATCAGGTATGGGAGTCCTGAAAGGTACGTGATCCAAGAACAGAGTTTGTAACAAAAGGGCAATCCAATAGCAGTCCGGGGACAAAACCGTGGTCGAATCCAGGATAAACAGTTCCAGCAAGGTACAGCAAGGGAAATACAAAAATCAATCCGAGGGAAGGAAGAGCCGAGGTCGTAACCAAAAAGGAGTAAGTTCCAGGCAAAGGTTCCGTGATGGGAAGGACCAAATCAGAATCCAAGATCAATCCGAGGTCGAAATAGCCAAGTGGTAGTCTGTAATCCATAATCCGTAATGCGCCCAACAGGATCAGCTGTGAAGCGCTGGATGGCAGTCAGCGCGTCGCTTTTGAACGCTGACTAGCGATCACGTGACTCTCGCCATCCGTCACGTGATCGAACGTGCTGAAGAGGAGCTCCCAGGCGCCGGCAACGGAGACGTTGTAGAATGCTCCACGGCAACTGCCAACGCCGAGATGGAAACCAACGCCGGGATGGGAAATGAGGCAGAAATCGGCGTCGCTGACCTTGTCCCAACCCTTGCCGGCAGGCCTGCAGGTGAGAGTATGTCCTGGCACGTGTTTTGGTGGTGGTAGTGAGGGCTGGTTTATGGGGTGTGTCCACGGGACGCGTGGATGATGATGGGGGCGTGACAGTGTATTAGTTCTGAGAGCGGCTGGTTTTACTCTTAATATGGGGAGACTTGTGGCTTGGGCAATGCTTGCTCTCCTCTTCAATGATAGATACATTGTTTTTTAGGTATTTTACTTCTTGTAGATGAAAAGGTATGCCGTGTTAAAGTAAAGGATAGAATTCAGTCTGCCTTTGAGAATCACAATTAGGCAGACACGACCACTCTGATGTAGTTTTCATAGATTAAAGGTTTCAACAATTGTTTTTATCAAGGTCAGGTATTCAGTAATGGCCTTCGCAACGTTTACTCTTCTTAATAAGTGACATGTGACCACTCCGTCAGGTAGATACAGGCCATCACTAGCCGGCAGACTCACCTTACCGTTTCCGCCGCCCAATATCCCGGTAGTACTGGGATATTACAGGCGGCGGCGGAACAGTACGTTCCCATTCCCATGGAGTCTGAGATAGGAATGGGAACACTGAAGCACTGGCACCGCTAGTAACAGTGCTGATGCTTCAGTGAAAAATCTGCCGCTAGGGGCTTGAACTACGGCAGGTCAGGCCTCCAGATAATTGACTGCCCCTAATGGCAGAGATTTTATTTTTTTATTTGTATTACGCACAACAGCCCGCGGGCATTGTGCCGCTGTTACAGAGGTAGGTAAGTTGCATGAATACATATAAGGTGTACCCAGTTCATTTGGTTACAGTGAATATGTGTATGCTCAACTGAAGAGGAAACATGTGAACAGAGGTTATTTAATCTTAGTTACAATGGTAAATACATACATGTAGGTGTACACAGTTTGTTTGGTTACAGTAACCATAGTTACCAGCACTTTTTTCCGGACTGGCAAACCTATGAGGACCACAGTCTTTTAAGGGTTTAACAGTGGGTTTGAAGCAGCGTTTACTTTTCACGCATTTTTATGCCTGGTATGGGACATTATAATGACAATATTCCATCACCTTTTTTGGTAACCTAGAAAGGTACTTCCTTTCAGAAGACAAATACTGCGTCGCATCCTACGGGATCTCCTCACCACCCTGGGCCTCATCTCCTCCCAGTCGCTCCTCCCGCAGTACATCACCCGCAAGGTCAGGATCAGGAAGCATCTACCTTTCACCTGGCCACCTGGGAGGAGACTTTAGGCAGGGTTTCAGTGAGGGATCCTTAGGATTCTTCACAAAACTCAGAATAGAAAGAAATGTATATACATCGTCTGTGTGAGGATTAAGACATAGGCCCTTTGTACTGCAGTGCGGCAGAAAACACAGATTAAAAGGTTGCCAATTTCCCGCAATGTGCGCTGTCAAAATCAAACAAACTCTCCAGGCTTACAATAAAATATTCTGATTAATGATACACAACGTTGGTGATGCAGATCGACACCATTCCGAGCAGGGAATGAGAGAAATCAAAGCCAGAATCAGAACGTGCCTAATATCCAAAAAGGCAGTCGTGGCCCTTGCAGTTCAGTTCACATTACCCTAAGCAAAGGGCCTACACACCAGCTGCCCAATCCATATCACTACACATGCAAACCATAAGCCCAAGCAGCCCCCCAAGGGGAAGAGAGAGCACACTATAAAGGCCAGCCTGATCAGTCCAGTAGGGTAGTTGTTGGAGGAGGAGCTGGAGAAAAGGGTATGGCCAAGACTAGCAAGTAAGAGGAGTTTTGCTGGAGGTGGAAGGATATTGCTAGACTGGAGAGGTGGGTATTGGAGGAGGAAGGTTACCATTTGGAAAGAGAAATTGAGGAGTGTTACCATCAGAAAAGGGAGATATTGGAGAGAAAATGGAAATGGTCATCAGAGTAGAGAGATATTGGAGAATTTGAAGGCATTTGCTAGAGGTTGGACTGAGAGATATCCGAAGAGGAGAGTTATTATTTGGAATTAGATATTGCGGAGAGAGAGTTCTCATCAGAGAGAAGAGCTATCCAGAGGTTGTTATAAGGAGAGAGGTGCATTGACGGAGAGGGCTGTCCTTTAAGGAGAGTTATACTGGTGGATGATTGTCTGGAGAGAGAGTGTTGCCGTAGTGGAGGAGCGTTACATCTTGAGGGACAGGTATTGGAGAAAGGGAAGAGTTGCCATTTACTGAGAGAGATAGTGGAGGAAGAGAGATACCATCTGGAGAGAGAGATACTACAACTGGAGAGTTGTCAGCTGGAGAGAGATATTGGAGAAGGAGTTATTCAGTGAGAGACTTAGTTGAGAGTGAGAGAGACCATAAAGAGAGAGTGAAATCAAGGAAGGTGATAGCAGTCATCTGGAGAGAATTGTGTTGGAGGAGGAGGGTTGTAAGGGGAAAAAGTCGTGTGGTGGTAAAGAGAAAAGGGATGAATGGAGAAAGTCCCTTCAGAGAGAAAAGGTATTTTACTAGAAGGGGAGATACCACCACCCACCCTAAGAAGGAGGGAGGAGGACAGACAGGCCCTATAGCCAACGTGTATAAAGAAATTCCGGCGGACCACCCAGGGCAGATCTTGGGGATGAGAGGAGGAATGAAATGCTGTAACCTCACCAGAAGATAGTAGAAAAAGAAGGTAAGGCGCACACTCTAGTTCCCAGTTATTTAATCCTGATGTGAGTAATAACAGGGTTAAATCCCAGCAAAGAAAACAAAATAACAGGGTTGAATCCCAGATGCAAATAATAACAGGGTTAAATCCAAACTGCTGCAGTTCAAATGCACAATAGCTCTACTCCTCCAAGTACTTTCAAGTCTCAAACTCTCTTCAGGGAGGCTGTGTTCCTTTTCAGGTGTTGCTAATTACTTTTTCAATTTCAGCCTCAAGGGATTCTGGTTATTGTAGTGATGGCACACGTGTTTCATTCAGGAGACCAGGAACCAACTCCCCTCCAAACAAAAACATCTTACCCAAAATTGGGGGAAGGGGGGAAAACCATGACTATGGCTCTCCAAAGTGGGGTCATAATAACCCTGGTGCTGCTGCCTCTGAAGCCCGGGTCTTCTGCAACATTAAGTAGAAAAAGAAGGTCAGGCACGCACTCTAGTTCCCAGTCATTTAATCCTGATGTGAGTAATAACAGGGTTAAATCCCAACAAAGTTAAACAAAATAACAGCGTTGAGTCCCAGATGCAAATAATAACAGGGTTAAGTCCCAACAATGTTCAAAAATTACCAGGGTTAAATCCCAACTGCAAACACAGCCTCCCTGAAGAGAGTTGGAGACTCAAAAGTACTTGGAGGAGCAGAACTACTGTGCATTTGAACTGGCAGTTGGGATTTAACCCTGGTATATTTTTTGAACATTTTGTGGCAGTTAGGATTTAACCCTGGTATATTTTTTGAACATTGTGTGGGATCCAACCCTGTTACCACTTACATTTGGGATTTAACCTTGTTATTTTTGAACATTGCTGGGATCAAACCCTGTTATTACTAGTTTAAAGATTAAAAAGACTGGGAACTAGAGTGTGCGCCTGACCTTTTCTTTTTCACCAGAAGATGGAACAAGTTACTTACCTGTAACTGTTGTTCTCCAGCATGGGTCTGGCATGGATTCAATGCTCATGAACATTCCCCGTCGTCAGGCCGGGAATCCTCTGTATAGAAAAAATCAGTATCAGTTTCGTTTCTGATCTGTCTTTCTTAGTAGTAACCAATCACTGGTCTCTGGGTCAAACTGCCCCCAGCCAATGACTGCCCTCTCCCTAAGCCCCGCCTCGGGCAGCCATCCTCAGATTTGGTAGCACGTAAAGTGGCAGTATGACCAAGTGAAGAGCCGCAGAGGGGTAGGCGGGAGGGTTCGCATGTGAATCCATGCCAGACCCATGCTGGAGAACAACAGTTACAGGTAAGTAACTTGTTCCTTCTCCAGCATGGGGTCTGGCATGGATTCACATGCTCATGAATATAAGAATACATAGCAGTATACACATGCATAACCACAGGAGGTGGCAACAGGCACAACATTAAGCAATACAAAAAACTCAACATTAAGCATCTCTTACCTCCTCACCAGGCTCACCTTAAGCGAACAGGTTGCGCAGCACTGCTTGGCCGACCCTGGACTCCTCCCTGGAGTCCCGATCGACGCAGTAGAAAATCGTGAAGGTGTGCGTCGACCTCCTCATCGCAGTCTTGCAGATGACCAGCAGGGGCACACCAGACAAGAACGCTGTGGTAGCAGCGACCGCTCTGGTCAAATGGGCTCTCGGACGGCCGGGCAACGGTCGGTTCGCCAACCAATGACAGTACATGATGCAGCCGGAGAGCCATCTGGAAATGTAAGCCTTCGAGAGAGCCTTCCCTTGGTTCACAGGTCCAAAGTTCACAAACAGCTGTGATGTCTTCCGAAAACTTTCGTGCGGTCCAGGTAGAACTTCAGCGCTCTATCTACGTCTAGCGAGTGCAGAGTACTCTCAGCCGGCGACAAAGGCGACGGGAAGAAAACTGGCAACACCAAGGGTTTGTTGAGGTGGAAGTCCGACGGCACCTTGGGCATTAAGGAGGGGTGCGTCCTCAGCACCACCCTCGTGTCGTAAAAAGTCAAGTAGGGTGGCTTGAAAGATAGGGCCTGGCTCTCTCCCACTCGTCGTGCGGAGGTGATGGCCACAAGAAATGCCGTCTTCCACGACAGAAACATCAACGGTGCCGAATGCATAGGCTCAAATGGAGCCCCCATGAGCCTGGTCACCACCATGTTGAGCTCCCACGCCGGGGCAGGGGCCTTCACCGGCGGGAATGATCGGAACAATCCTTTCATAAATTCCTTCACCAGCCGATGAGACCACAAGGATACCCGTCCTGTAGTTCTGGTGCATCGTGAGATGGCGGCCATATGTATCTTGATGGAAGCGTGAGCTAGTCCAGCCTTGGCCAACGACAGTAGGTACGGCAAAACCTGAGGGGCCATAATCCGCAGAGGGTTAATCTTCTATGCACGGCACCAGACAGAGAAGCTCTTCCATTTATGTCCGTAGCACTTGAGAGTTGAGGACGCCCTGGCCTTTGCAAGAACCTCTCTGCAGTCGGCTGGGATGTCGTACCCTCCAAACTCTAGTGCTGCAGGAGCCAGGCCTGCAAGTTCAGCGACTCTGGGTTGTGATGAAGAATGGCGCCTCCTTCTCTGGAGAGAAGATCCGCATCCGTCGGCAGCTTGACTGGTGTGGACGCTGACAAGTCCGGAAGGTCCGGGAACCAGATCTGTCTCGGCCACGCCGGTGCGACGAGGATCATCCTGCACCGGGACCTCTTGAGCTGGTTGATGAGCCGGAGCAGCAACGGCAACGGAGGGAACGCATAAAGAAATAGGCCGTCCCAGGGGAACTAGAAAGCATTGCCCATGCTCCTCGGCTGGGGGATCCTCCGGCACTTGGAGTTTGTCGCCGTCGTGAAGCGATCGATCTGGGGTTCGCCCCGTCATCGGAAGAGTCGATCCACTTGATCCTGGCGTAGTTCCCACTCGTGGCACGAGCGCAGTTCTCTGCTGAGTGAGTCGGCGATGGTGTTTTTTATTCCTGCCAGATGAAAAGGCACCAGAAAGGGCAGGGGATCTGGTTCCGCCCTGCTTCCAGATGTAGAACATCGTGGTGGTGTTGTCGGTGAAGATCCTCACCACCTTGCCCTTGAGGGACGGAAGAAAAGACCTGAGGGCCCAGAACACTGCGCGGAGTTCCAAGATGTTGATGTGGAGTGACTTCTCCTCCGGGAGCCAAAGGCTTCTCGCGTGAAGATCTCCGGAGTGCGCTCCCCAACCTTCCAGGGAGGCATCCGTCGTCACCGTCACCTGGTGAGCTGGGGTCTGAAAGTCCATGCCCGCTGACAGATGAGAGCGGGTACCCCACCACCGGATCGCCTGACAACGTCTCGTTGAGTGGGATCCTGTCCTCGAAGCTGCCCGTCGACTGGACCCAGTGGGCGTCGAGGAACTCTTGTAAGGGGCACATCCGAAGTCTACAAAGGCGCACCAGATAAATGCAGGAGGACATCATTCCGAGGAGGGACTTGATAGATCTTACCCTGGCCATGTCCGTGGCCAGCAGATGCTGCACCTTGCCCAGGATGGTCCTGGTCCTTTCCTCCGACGGCGAGGCCAGCCGCGCCACTGTGTCGAGCTTGGCTCCCAGAAACAGGGCGACTTGCGACGGGACCAGGTGGGATTTTGGAAAGTTGATGGAGAACCCCAGGTCTGTGAGCAGCTGGACGGCCTTCACAGTGTGCTCCACGGCGAGCTCCCTTGTCTTTGCCCGGATCAGCCAGTCGTCCAGGTAGGGGTAGACGTGGATCCCCTGGAGGCGCAGCCGCGCCACCACCGGTGCGAGGCACTTGGTGAACACCCTGGGTGCCGACTTCAATCCGAACGAGAGGGCCTTGAACTGGTAGTGCCGCCCTTGGACCACGAACCTGAGGAACTTTCGGTGTGTTTTTAGAATGGGGATGTGGAAGTACGCATCCTCCAAGTCCAACGACGACAGGAAATCGCCCTCCTCCAGCTGTCCCAGCACGTGCTGGAGGGTGACCATCCGGAACTTCTGTGCCTTGATGTACTTGCTCAGTCGTCACAGGTCCAGGATGGGACGCCATCCCCCTGTCTTCTTCTTTACGAGGAAGTACCTGGAGTAAACTCCGGAGCCCCGAAGCCTCTTTGGGACGAGCTCGATGGCACCTTTCTTGAGCATCGCCCTTACTTCCAACAGTAGTTGAGGGATGTGATTTACCTTCCTGGCCACGGGAGGAACGCGAGGGCACTTCTTCTGGAACTCGAGGGCGTACCCTTGGGCCAGGGCATCCAGCACCCAACGGTCGGTGGAGATGGACTCGCACACGCTGACGAACCTCGTCAGCCGGCCTCCCACTGGGGTGCTTCGGCGGGGCCCGACCCCACGGTCGGTTCAATCTTGTTTGGAGGCTGCCTTGCCTCCTTGACCTCCCTGTCGACGACGACGGGCACCAACTGACTTGCTGCGTCCCCTGTAGGCCTCCTGAGACGAAGATCTTGCCGCTTGGCGGTACGTCGAGGAGCCACTGCCGGATCCCTTGGGGACACCTTGTCTGCCTCCGGCGCTCCGAAAGGACGGCCGTGGTTGTTGGAGCACTCCCAGTGCCCGGGCAGTCTCTGTGTCTGTCTTGATAGCCTGAAGGGACTCATCAACCGCCTTTCCAAACAGGTTGTTCCCGTCGAAGGGCATGTCCAAAACCTTGGTTTATACGTCCTGGCGGAAATCCGTCGCCTTGAGCCATCCTCGTCGTCTCAGGCAAACGCCATTGCCCAGCTGACGGAAACCGGTGTCTGCGATGTCCGTTGCCACCGTGATGGCGTGGTCCGAAGCAATCTCACCTTCCTGTAAGATTTCAAGGGCCTCAGCCCTTTTGGCGTCCGGAAGGAAGTCCAATAGAGGGGCGATTTTGAACCACAACTCCCTGTCGTAGCGGGCTACGATAGCCAGGGCGTTGGCCGCCTTGATAGTCGTCGCTGCGGATGAGATGACCCGTCGTCCCATCATGTCCAGCTTCCTGCCCTCGCCGTCCGGCGGGGAAATTGATGTCGAGGCCGATGCCCCCCAGCTTTCTTCTTTGCCACCGCCGAGACGACCGAATCTGGGGTAGGTTGCGCCCGAAGGCACAAGGGGGCAGCGTCGGGGACCCGGTACTTCTTCTCAGACCAGTCCCTCTTTGCAGGCGCCGTGGCAGGGTTCTTGAGGAGAGCCCCTCATCCCAGATGTCATCAAGAAGTGGTACGGCGAGGACCGTCTTCCTTTTAGCCTTGCGCCGTTGGTAAAGGAACCCTCCCTTTTTCTTCTCTTCAGGGCAGAGCTGGAAGAGCTCGGATGCCCTGGAAATCATGGCATGGAAGGATCCAATCCCAAGCAGGGGGTGACGGGGGACACGCCCCGTTGTCGCCTCCGTCGTCCTCTGTACCTGTCGTAGCCGTGTCCGTGCCTGTATCATCCCCATGGGTAGTTGACCGGGGGGAAGGCAGATCGGGCCGCAGAGGTGGGAGAGGTGGCGGAGGATGCGTCCTCCTCTTCATATGTGGTGGACTTTCCGAAGGTCCCGGCTCTGGTTCCCCCGTCGGGTCTGGCTCAGGTACCTCCGTCGGGGGGAGGGGCAACCTTGTCCTTATCTCCGAGCATAAGGACTGAATCGCTGACAAAAAGGCTGCCAAAGTGTCCTGCGGCACCGGAAACGACGGGCGCGAGGGCTCTTCAGGAACCTCGTCGGCGGCACCGTCGCTCTCTAGTCGTCGCCCTCGTCGGGATCCCTCCCGATGGGCTGGGCCTCCTCAACGACTTCGATGAGCTCTTCTTCAGAGGTCGTGATCGTATCCACGATGGCCACCTGCCCCTCCCCCTCCTTTTCCAACGGGGACTTCGTGGGGGTCTTCTCGATGGGTTTGAAAGACGACTCCCTCTGCGGTGGCAGGGAGACTCTGGATCCTGAGGTCGCCTCCACTGGCGTAGCCTCCACAGGCTGAGCCAGGGCCGCTGCGACATCCTCAATCGAGGTCTTAGCAGGGTGAATTAAGGCCATCGTCACCTTCTGCACGCCTGGGGCCTTCACCTTGGGGGGGAGGGTCCGAGCCTCGCTCCCCCTCTGCCGGAATCTTCGAGATCGACCGGGGCCTCTCCAGAAGCTTCGCCGGGTTCTCGGACTTCCTCTTACCCGAGCCAGAGCGTTGGCTCGTGGTTGATGGCGCCGGGGAGGATGCGCCCTGCCTGGCAGCCAAGAAGCCCGACCGTTCGGCGCTCCCGGTACCCGCGGACCCGCGGTGCTTGGCCTTTTGTTGGGCCCCCGTCGCCGGGGCGCCCTCACAGGACTTAGAAGACCGCTCGGACTTCTTCTTCTTCTTTTCGCCTGACGGGCTCTTTCCTTCCAGCCAGTTGGCGAGACGGAGGTGGCGATCCTTCATGGTCCGCTCCGACATGTTCCCACAAAACGCACAGTCCTTCTCCATGTGCGTCTTGTCCTCATGGAGACAGTAGAGGCATAACGAATGCTCGTCCTCCTTGAACACATTCTGAAGATGGCATCCAGGGCAGGTCCTGAACAGCTTCCCGGGCGTCGAGCTTCCTTTCTCCTGGGCCATGTCCAGGGTAGGCCTCGGAACTTCTGGAATCCTCCAAAAGCGTAACTCGACGAAATCTTCACCCTTGAGGGGCGTAGAAAACTCCGAAAAGGGTCCCCGCTGATCGGATGTAGAAATGGTGGAGCTTGAGGCTCTCTTTAACCGAAAAATGAGAAAAATCTCCTGAAAAAGCACGAAAACGCAGCAAAAGCTTGAGAGCTACAGCACGACGACTCCCAACACTTGAACGTGTGGTAAAAATCTGAGGATGGCTGCCAGAGGCGGGGCTTAGGGAGAGGGCAGTCATTGGCTGGGGGCAGTATGACCCAGAGACCAGTGATTGGTTACTACTAAGAAAGACAGATCAGAAACGAAACTAATACTGATTTTTTCTATACCGAGGATTCCCGGCCTGAAGACAGGGAATATTCATGAGCATGTCAATCCATTCCAGACCCCATGCTGGAGAAAGGGTGGTTATGCCAGTGCCAGTGAGGAAAAAGGAACGAGCAAGCGAGCAGGATATTAGGCCCAGAGGTGGTTGCAGTCTATCATCTCCCTCGCTCTGTCTCAGCCCAAGCCCTGAAAGACTGAGATCTGAGGAGAGAAGCCGCAGTTCTTTCATGATTGGAGGAACCTGGGAGCTTGGAAACCCATCACAATCTACAGTGACAAGAGTTTGGGAGTGTTGAAAACCTGCAGCCAAAGACAATTATCTGGGATCCTCATTTGACTGGGGCAAGAACAGGCCCAAGCCAAGTGCTTTCTAAATTACTTTTTGCCACTTTGGTTTCAGTGCTACTCGCCATGTAATTTTGGACTTTGGTACTCGAGAGAAACAAATTACTTGCCCCTGGTAATGTCCTTTATGATGGATGTCTTCCCACGGATTCCTCATCTGATATATCGGATATCCTGCTTGCCGCTTCAGAAAGCTTTCGACAGCATATGGCGCCGTGTATCGTCGTCTCGCGGTCCCTCAGCGGTTTCCATCTCGCTCCTGCTGTGATGTTGACGCTGGTATAATTATCACGCACCACGCCCATTGCCCGAGTTCATGTTTACCCCCTCTTTATGCACTGCCGTCTTGAAGGTTACAGAAACCCAAATGTTGAAAGAGAGGAACATGTAAAGCATGGTAATTCTCCCAAATATAGAGGGATGGGCTGGAGTGCGATGAAGGATCCGTGGGAGGAACATCCATCAGAAAGAACATTAACAAGGGTAAGTAGTTTTTCTTCTAATGGATCGTGTTCTCCCACAGATTCCTCATCTTTGATACACTCTAATAGCAGTATGTAGAAGGAGGTGGGAAAAGAGTATTTATTTTGTTTTTATGCTATGGAGAACAGCTTTACCAAATTTAGCCTCCTGACCTGCTACATAATCAAGGCAGTAATGTTTTTTTAAAGGTGTGCAGTGAAGACTAGGTTGCAGGACTGCAAATGTCCTGCACCGACAGCCCTCTTTAAAGTGCCGAAGAAGTAGCCACACCTCTTGTGCAATGTGCTCTCAGACCCTCAAGGACGTCTTTGCCAGAAAAAGTGCAACATTCCGTAATACACAAAGTGATCCACCGAGAAAGGTGTGGCAGAGATTCTATACACACTGTCAGGTTCATCAAGCACTAGGTGGGAAATCTGGACTCTTAGCTCCATGGTTGCCTCCAAACCGGGCTCCTTTACCGGGTTCCGGCAATGAGGAATAACCGGGTCATTCCGACATAGGAGGACCCGGTAATTCCTCTTTGCAGGAACTCATCCCCATTTGAGCCCCCATAGGGATCAATGGGAATGGGGAGGGAGGTAATAACGGGAGGATTACATCTGGCCCGTTATTACCTCCCTCTTCCCCTCGCGGGACCAGGAAAGGACGCCTGGTTTTACCAGGCGTTCCGATCCGGGTCCCACGATGGGAAGCTTGTAATCAGCCCTAACGGAATGAAGGGGGCCGGTCCCGTACCGGTCCCCTTCATTCCCTCAGCGCAAGCCTCGTAATGAGGCCCGAGTGTGTGTTGAGATTGAATGTATGATTTGTAAATTCCCCTAACTAAACCTTGTAGAGGAATGGGTTAATCCCATTGCAAAATGGAGACGATGCAGCTAAAGAATGATTGGAGGAAGGGCAGCTGTGACATTACTTCGAACCTTCATTAAGGATCCAAACTGCCTTTCATCAGTGATTTTGTACAGAGGTCGCAGTAACTCAAGCTCCAAGAAGAAAGAACAATCTCAAAAGACTGAAGGGATGAATCCAGTTGAATTCCCACATAAGTGTGTTAAGATTTTAAATATTGCAACAATTTGTAATTGGATTAAATATTTCCAGACTGAGAAGACTTTCTGAAGCTATACATAGTTTAAAAGCTAACCTGTTGGAAGCACAGTGTTAAGACTACACTTATTCATTCAAAGCAAAAAAGTCGGAATTTAATGGTTATCTGAACCGAAAGAAATGTTTATCTTCAGCAAGCGAACAAGATTAAAAGCGCATTTACTGTTGTTAGGGAGAAGCTTTGCATGTGACTAGAGTTAAAGAAAAGAAACCATCTGCGTGTCAGCTAGAACGACCTAAGAGGCACGCATTGCTAGTAATGCATAACAACTACAACGCGGGGAGCGCAGTGTCAGGATTCCATGGTACTTTTCTAGATTTTCAAAAACACACACTTTCAGAAAACACTCACTAAAGAGATTCATGTAGACATTCATTTTTAGTATCACCAGTTACATACTTTTAGTGTTGGCGTTTGTTGAATGATGTTTGGGTTTTGTTATAGATGGGATTTAGATTAAGAATATGTAAATCTTCCTTAATGAAAACATGCAGGAAGCATTTGTTTCCCCAAAGCAAGATGGAGTTTCGATTCATCAACAGTGATTGGAGTAGAAGAGTGGTGAGGTAGCTGGAATTCTTACAAGAACTCTAAACTGCCTTTCATTCCAGTTTCCCAAGAGGAAGGTAGCAGTTTCTCATAGCTCTGTTTAAAGATTAATAAGAAATCCAAGTTGAGAAGCAAGAGTCTATTTTGAAGCAGAAATATACAGATGAAGCAAGCTAAATCAATACTGAAAAGATATATTTTATGTAATATAGTTCTGACTTGAGAGAAAAGAATAGTAATTTAAAGTCCAGTTCAACCGCATAAAAAGCTTTTATTTTTAAAACTATTGAGATAAGTTCAGTTGGAGCAGCATTACTCGACAAGTGTGTGCGTATAAAAGAGAGAGAGCGATTTTACTAAGCTTGCTTGCAGCGGCGTATGTTAATTAATACTGGCGCGCAAGTGAATAATATAATTAACAGTTGCACGGTTATTTCCAATGGACTTTGTTATTTAGTGTACACTAACTTTCTCGTCGCGGGTGTTCGTCGTTCAGAGAACATTTGAGTAAAGGACCTGCTAACGCGTATTACGCATTTTGTGCGTCGGTTCTTCCTGAAGGCATTTCACTTTTACGATCCTTCTAGTGGAGTTTGTGCTGCTAATCAAGTCTTCCTGAGAGGATTCGTTTCGTCAAGCTTTCTAGTGAGGTTTGCGCGGAGCGTCGGGTCATCTCGAGGAGATTTCAAGACGGAATTCATGAGAAGATTCTAATTTAGGTTATCAGAATAATTAATCTACGCTAAGTAAAACTGTTCAGTTTTTAATGTATCTTTTTTGTAGAAATATTTCACATGTTATTTTATTAAAACAGCTAATTCAATACAGTAGTTACCTGCAACTCAGAGAATTTGAATTGAACAAGAATAACTTTCAGAGGAGCATTGAAATAAAGACATTTTTAGAAAAAGTCAACTTTTAAAAAGATCTCCAGAAATATTAGATGCAAGCAGTTAAAGGAAAATTATAGAACGTTTTAAAAGTAACGAGAATGAGTAAGGCAGCAGTGATATAAGGCAGAACCAAGAGTTCCCAAAAGGAAGAATTCAGTGAAAGAAAAAGACAAACTTCCTAAAGATTTAAGACAACCCAATTGCAACTAATTGAAGCCTATCAGCATTCAAGCATAGGCAGCAGGTATTTAGAGAATGGGTGGCAAATCATAATTAAAATGTTGAAAATAAAGGCAGAAAAAATATTAATTTATGTATTATTGTGCTTAGATTTTCACCGACACAGAGGCAGCAGAATCAATCAATCCAGTTCCAGAGGGCGTCATTGAGTGCCAGTGAAGATCTGCATTTTTTTATTTTCTCCATTCCCCTTTCCCCCTGGGTTTGCCAGCTTGGTAGTTCTATCTACTAGGAGACTATTGGGCAGGCATACTTGGGGGGTCTGATGTGCCAGCATCACTCCTGCAGGAAGATTCAAGACTGGACCTGACACGCAGTGATGATCTCTGAGTGACCGGGGGTGCCAAGACGCTGGGAGAAAGTAAAGAAAAGTTGTGGAAAAGCACCAAAGCTCGGAGTCAGCTCACAATTCCTTTTAGGCACGGGCAGCACAGTGCAAGAGAGATAGTATTTGGGAAGAAAGCATACTGATTGAGACATTTGGAGTGACTGCAGGAGCGTGGTTACAGAAGTACTGAAAAGCAAAAGAAACTTAAATCGACACTTCAGCAACAGGTAGAACTAAAAAGAACTAAGATATAATTACCAGTTGAAAAGACAAAAGACAACATTTTGAATACACACAGACAGAAGAGCACAGTGAACCTTTTAGGTCAAGCAATCAAAAGAACTGAAGTGTAATTTAACAACAGTCTCCCGGCAATAAAAAGAGACAATCAGGTAAAGTTAATTGAGTTAAAAGAATGGAAAGAAACCCAAGACTATAGAATTGCTCACAAACAATAATTAATGGATGTGCGTGTGTGCTGTTTAATATCTCGCTGGCAGGACAGTCAAGGTCGCAGGTGTTCAAGAAAAGAGAGCAGAGCCTTGTGAGAGAAGATAGCAGAAATCTGAAGTGTGTTATGTTGTCCCTTACCCTCAGGAGTGTCAAGCCTGCTGTACATTTCTATCCTCGAGCTGGACAGCTCTGGTGGGGTAAGGAGGTGTATCTTAAATCCCTGCAGGACAGGCAAGCTGGGACCTCACAACAGGGTCTGCTTAGTAACAGCCTGTCCCAACCTTTAACTAGCAGATCCTCCTGTCTGACTTTAGCAAGCATACTAATGTAAAAGCACAACACTCTCTTGGACTCTGGATAAAAGGATGGCAAGACAATGTTTCCCAGTCCACTATGAACGCGCCCCTCAGAGCTCCTCTCTGAGTAAATTCTATGGAGCAGACAAAACAGATCGCAATTCTTGTTGATACTGCACGCAAACCAATTCACTTGAGGGGTTCTCCAAAGGACGAAGATCTCTGGAAGGACTTCCTGAGCCAACTCCCACTGATGAGAGACTGTGCTCTGCCTGCTCAAAGCGTCCACCGCTGTGTTGTCTTCTCCTGCAAGCTTTCCCTGAGGAAGAGTCCGGGACTGCTCCAATGAACTGCAGCTTTTGGGCGGGTGAACAAGCCCTGATCAGCCAATCATCCAGGTAGGGATAGACGTGAATCCCTCCCCTCTTTAGATTCACTGTCACCACAGCCATCAACTTGGTGAAGACACACGTGGTTGAGGTGAGCCCGGAAAGTAGAACTCAAAACTGATAGTGAGAACTGCCAATGGTGAACCTCAGGTACTTTGTGTGCTTGGGATGTCTCGGCACATGGAAGTAAGCATCCTGAAGATTAGGTGACATCATCCAATCATGAAGCTGGAGGGCCTCGAGGATCTACAAAAGAGTTACCATCTTGATCTTGTCCTTCCTGAGGAACTTGTTCAAGCGTCTCAAGTCCAGGATGGGTCGCAGCCCTCCATCCTTTTTGGGAATTAGAAAGGAGTACCACCCCTGACTCCTCTCCGCTATAGGTACCAATTTAATTGCACCTTTTTCTAAGAGGACTATAGGAGGAGCTGGTCTGGATCCTTCAAGGATTGGCTGCTTGATGGACAATCGGAGGCCTTTTTAGGAATGGCAGACAGTAACCATGGGCTACAGTGAAGTGCCGAAGCATCTGAAGTAATGCTTCACCTTTCTTCTTAAAGTGTGTCAGTCTGCCTCCCACCACAGTCCTGTGAACTAAGGCCTCAAAGAGGTTTTGGCGTTGTGGCTGCTGTGAACGGCAAAGAGGCAGCGGTTGTGTCCACGGGAACCATGAGGCAGTCTCCTCTGGCCTCTTAGAGAAATGTCCCCTCGTTCATCCAATCGATGAATAAAATAGAAAGGAACAACCCCTCCAATTCGGAGAGGCTGAATGGAATTGCTGTGGTTGACGAATCGCTGCTCCTGGAAATTTTGCAGCTGCTTTGGAAGCCTGCAGCTTCTCCCAGCTCTGGTCGGCCTTAAAGCCAAACAGTTATGAGCTTTCAAAAGGCATATCCAACAGCCTTGCAAACCTTAGGGTTACAATGCTTGCTGCCATAGGGCGACTAACGGAATCCGAGGAGTCTAGGCCTGATTGTAGAGACTGGCACATAGCATCCTTGCCATCCTGCACAATTAAGAGGAAGCCTTCCCTTTCTTAGGGAATATGTTCCGTGCCCATTGCCACAACCTCCCATAGAGTGCACAAATACTTGGCTAGGGCATACGTAGGATTAATAGTCTTATGTGCCATGCTACTCGCCGGAAACACTTTTTCCCAGGGCGTCAAATCTCTTGTTGTCCCTTTCTGGAGGGTTTGTGGGATAGGCAGCCGCTTTTGAGGTTGACGTGGCCAGCTGAACAACCAGACATTCTGGGGTTGGGTGTCTAGACAGAAAATCTGGGTCTAAAACCGTAGGTCTATACTATTTTGTAAAGCCTTTATTTCTGCCGGTGTAGTGTCCGTCTTTTTCCAGTTTTCCAAGACTCTGTTCTTCAGTGCCATCTGAAAAGGCAATACCAGATCTTTATTGATGAGCCTTATCAAGAATGTCCTTGAGATCATCCTTAACATATTCTGCAACAGGTCTACTCCATCCAAAATACTCTATCACCGGGGACATGACAGATCTATATGAGACATCAGCACACCCAGTCACATCTGGCATGGCAACTCCACTTCTGGCGAAGTATCTAGACAATTGGCATCCTTCAAGGTGTCCACCAGGTCTTTTTACCTTGGCTCCAAGCCAAACAGAGGGCTTTTCTCCTCCTCCACCCTCCTCCTCCTATTCATAAAGCAAGCTCATCGACCAGAAAAAGTCCTTTTCTGATAAGGGCTTATAAGTCTTTGACAAATCAGTCAAAGACATTGATGGCTTTGAAGCAGATTACTTCGGCGTCGAGGGGACAGCAGTGGTTTTATCTTGTCTCGTGGAGTCAAATCCCTCGACACCTCTCAAAGAAGTTTTGAAGACTTACTGCGCGGGCTCTAAGGCGAGCGAGTAGTAGATTTTGACGGCACCCTGTTGGCCTCATGAAGCTACATGCTGTCGGAAACCTTTTTCGGTTCACTCAAAGGTATGGGTAGAGCCGCCTTCATGAACACCTCTAACATTTTGAGGTCGAAAATCCTCCCATTCTGCTTTTTTTCTTTTTAACAACTTTATTTGGGGACACATGTCCCTCACAGAACATGGTGCAGTTTAGTATTACCCCATGGTAATGGTTATTGTTTACCCCACTATTAAGCACCATGAAAAAGGAAAACAAAAAGATGGAACTGGAATGGAGGAAAGATTACAACCAAGACAAAAAAACACTGTTCCAGAAGCAAATCCGCACATACAAGAAGGAAATTCAAAAGGCAAAGAGAAGGCATTATGATGACAGAATCGCAAAGGCCACCAACACACAAAAAGAAATGTTTGACATCATAAAAGAAATGAGAAACCCACCAGGCTGTGACAACACCGCAACCCCCTCGGAGAAACACTGCAATGACCTTGCAGACCACTTAAAAAAAAAAAAAATCAATGACATCCAGCAAACCATCCAACAGAGGCCAACCAACAGCAACATACAACCAAACAAACCTATCTCAGAACTGCAGCACAAACTCAATAACTTCCTTGAAATATCAGCAGAGGCATTCGCAATGCTGGTAAAACACAGCAAGAAAGCGGGCTCACCGATGGATCCCTGTCCCCCGGACATCTACAAATCAATACTCGCACAAGGAACGCCAGCAGAATACAACAGAAACCTTCTAAATCTATCACTAGCAACAGGAACCGTACCAAGGATCTTCAAATCAGCTTCCATCAAACCACTTCTGAAAAACACAAGCAGCGACGTAGATGACCTCTCCAACTACAGACCAATCTCTAACATCCCCTACCCGGCAAAACCCATCGAAACCTACGTATACAAACTAACCCAAGAATATGTTGAAAAACACCACCTGCTAGACCAAACTCAAGTTGGCTTCAGACCCACAAGAGGTACACAAACAGCACTATTATCCATCTGCGATGACCTAAAAACAAATGCAGACTCTAACACAACATCAGCCCTTATTCTTCTCGACCTCTCCGCAGCCTTCGACACAGTCAGCCATGACACCCTAACCAAAAGACTAGAAGAAATAGGCATAACAGACACATAACTGCGCTGGACTAAATCATTCCTAGCAGACAGAACAGAAACCGTTTGGATTAAACCCTACAAATCGACCCCACGAGTTAATGACTGTGGAGTGCCACAAGGATCCTCACTATCACCACTGTACTTCAACATCTACCAAACCCCCAGTTATCAGAATCTTCAAGAAACACAACATTGCATGCTACAACTACGCAGACGATACTCAAATCATCTACAAAATCAAACAACCCAAACCAATCATTCAAAGCTAACAGACTGTCTAAAAGAAGTCTTCAACTGGATGAATGCCAACAACCTGAAAATCAACCCAGGAAAAACAGAAATCGTGATCATATCCAAAGACCAAGAGGAGGAAACCGCCATCCCGTGGCCAACGGAAATGGGAACCGCACCACCACCGTCTAAGGTAGTAAAAAATCTGGGAGTCTTGATGGACAACACCCTAACCTTAGAACCGCAAATAAACGCAACAGTCAAGAAATGCTTCTTCTTCCTACCACATGGCAAGAATAATACTACGTTTCCTCTCCTTCACACACAAAACACTCACTATCGTCGCCCTCATCATGTCAAGAATCGACTATGCAAACAGCCTCTACCTCGGAATACCGGAATACCTACTGAAGAAGCTACAACAGATCCAAAACACAGCAGCCAGACTACTCCTCAAACTATCCAGAAGAGACCACATCACCCCTGCCCTAAAAACACTACACTGGCTCCCAGTAAAACACTGTATCACCTTCAAAACAATGTGCATTATGTACAGGGCAATCAGCGGACAAGGAGCAGAATTCCTACAAAAGAAAATAACAATCTACAAGCAAACGAGACCCCTCAGGGCAACCAACGAGATGCGCCTGGAACTAAAACCATACATCAAGAAAAAACTCGGAGGAACTGCCTTCTACCATTTAGCCGCAAAAACCTGGAACAACATCCCAAAAGAAATAAGAAACACCAAAGATCACCTACAATTCAGAAAATTACTAAAAACCTGGCTCTTCAATACGAGAGTCTAAAACAGAAAAAACAGTAAGATACAATGACTAAACGGGAAAGAACATTGACAAGCTCACAGAACCGACTGAGAAGCACCCACAACACCAGCGCCGGTGTTAGGGAGAATTCTCTGTTTAGGCTGAATTTCCTAACCTAGTGAGTCCCCCAGCAGCTTTGCTGGATTTTTGGGGTTTATTTTTTTCTCCTGCCAAGAGTGTTTAATGGGCTATGGGGTCTTTTACTCCATAGGGCTTCATGTGTTTTTGTGATGTGTGTTACACAGCACCCTCAGTGCAGTAACACAGGGGTGTCATAGTGACCCCCCAATATAGACTCCATACCCTGGGACTGACTACTGACTCCCAGGGCATGTAAAGTCACCACTGACTTTACTAGTCTCAAATTCTGAACAGAACCAGTACAAACCATCATATTGTGGACGTACTGGCCGGGGCAATTCGATTGCCCCGGGGTCTGTTAGTCGAGGGGGCACGTCTCCGTCCCCCCTGATCGAGTTTTGGCTGGTGGCAGTGGATACTACTTTTTATATTCGACCGCAAATATATCTCTATGGGATTTCCTATTGTTCGAGGCTACCAACTTTAATAATTTAATTCCTATAGCCTCGAACATACCGCAGGTTTATTTATTTAATATTAATTCTCCGGTTGGTATTTTTTGCCAGAACACAGTTCTAAAATGGCTTTTGTGTTCGCTTCTGTGACTCCAAACCAAGTTGAGCCCTTTGTTCCACTTTTTAGCGGGCTTGTCCACAGAAGCCCTCCAAAGTGGTGCCACTCTGTCTGGGGTACTTAGGAGGGGGATTTAGGCACCCTGGACTGAGTTGCCTAGGCAACTCAAGTCGCACTCCGTCCTGATTTAGCAAACTTAGCATGTTTGAGTAACAGCTAGGCTGAGTGAATGGGGGTTTTCTGCATAAAAGCAGGGCTTTGGGGACTGGAACTTTAGAAGTCGCCACAGGGCCTAAGAATCCGACGAGGGAGAAGCTGAGCCGACCTGCTACGACGTCTCACCACTTTTCCCAACGACAGAGGAGATCTCCAGCCCGGAGAGTCTTCTTTCTTCGACTGGTGGGGATAACCAGTCTGCTTCCTTTTTCGCTTCCTGGAGCATCTCGTAGCCGCCTTGCCTGTGCCAAGCACCCCGGCAACCGGGATACCACGTTTCACCCCTACCGCGAATCAAAGGGTAGTACCTTTAACCGGAAAACACCGAGGCTGATTTCTTCCCTGGCAGTGCAACGACCTTCATCTTTCCTCCATGTCGGGATCTTCTCTTCCTCTGGACGATTCTGCGACTTGCACCCGCTGCCAGGAACAACTGCCCCCCAGCTGGAGGATCCTTTCCACATAAGGTACCGTGTTCCGCCTGGCTTCCCTTGCAACCGACTGTACGGGGTAGATTTAGCCCCCGGCTTTCGATACTGGGTTAGCCTGGGACACCCTGGCTAAACTTTCCTGAGCCTCACTAAAACCTTTCTGAACTCCCTGCAAGACATTTTAAGCCTGTTGTCATTGTGTGATCTTGGGTGCATTTGTGCCCTGCTCTCTCCAAGAGTGGGCCCGGCCTATGGACTTTGGCTCACAAGTAACTTTTGACTTCCCTGCCTTGCTTAAGAGTTCCTAAGTATTAGTGTGGTGTATTTTACTACATTCTGCCTTTTTCCCTCTCTTTTTCGTTAACTTATTGGAGTGCCATCTATAGTTAAGCGCTCACCTCTGTCTGGAAATAAGTGGTGCTAACTAAGACTTGTCTGACAAGGAATAAGGGATGTATATAGATTAATAGTAACTGTGTTTGAAGTGATTTACAATAATAGTGCTGGAGTGTGTCAACAAGTGTGTCTTTAAATAAATAATTATATACCTTGATACCAAAGCTCTGGTCAGTGTTTGCTTGTGCTATTGTGTCTGAGTGCCTATTGTGTATACTTTACATACTGCCTAACTCTTCTAGAGGGAGGTCTGACTGCTCAGCTACAGCTACCAGGTAAATCTGGGTGGTACAGACTGCTACCAAGTGGGTTTACTGCCAACACATGTAGTCCTAAACCTATTGCAGTGGTCCCCAAGGGAACTGCAGAGGTTTCTGCCTAACACGTGTGCACAGCGGTGGGATTTGTATTGAGTATACATTTTAGAGTGCTTTAGGATACCTTAGTGCAACTAACCACAAAGCTTAGCACTGAAAAAGTAATCTTTCTAACATGTCAACTATGGAAAATTATAGTGAAGAGTCCCTTGCTACAAAAACTGCTGATTGTTTAAGAGTTCTCTGTAAGCATAAGAATCTCCTGACTAAAGGCAAGAAAATGGAATTAAGAGAAAGGTTGTGTCATGATCTCTGCTTCCAAAAGGCCAAGACTTACCCAACTCCCTTGGAAGCAGACCCATAACCCAGGTTCCGAGTGCCAGCCAGTCCCAATTGGGACCTTTTGGACCCTGTCCTGGCACCAGTGGCGCCAGGCTCATAAATATGCCCAGTCCCAGCGCTGCAAGCGCCGGGCTCATAATGCTTGGGTGGACTTACCTGCAGCAGACCATGCTGCTTACTTACCTGCCAGTTGAACCCCTGATCCTCTTCTGTTTGGGACTACTTTTCCTGTTGGGTGGGGCAGGAGCCACTCCCGAGGTTCAGAACACTGGAAC
This sequence comes from Ambystoma mexicanum, assembly GCF_040938575.1. Taxonomy (NCBI): domain Eukaryota; kingdom Metazoa; phylum Chordata; class Amphibia; order Caudata; family Ambystomatidae; genus Ambystoma; species Ambystoma mexicanum. The sequence goes on from NC_090926.1 coordinate 1,292,320,072, forward strand.
TCTTCTGGAAGGCAGGAACTCTTTTCTTACCTAGGCGTGGCTGTGGAAGGAGACACCTAAGCACGACAGGAGGCTATTTAAACCACACCCGATGGATGAATCTTGCTTTGCGTTATTCTGCATCCTCTGCAGCAGAACGCTCATCGTGTCTTCTGCATCTGATCCTGGGCCTAAAGGAAAAAGGCTTACCATCCTGAATCCAGTCTTCAGCAACATCTATAAAGACAAGAAAGAACAGGTTAGCACTACGGTCTTCAGTGAGAGCGCATCTCTTACCTGGTCCATCGGCTGTCACCAACGCCTCGCGCTGCATTCCGGCATCTGAAAGACAAAGGCTTACCTACTCTTCACGCACTCCGGAGGTCATCGGCGCTGCATCCCGCATCTGTAAGACAGAAGAAGGTGCGTTTAAAGACATTGGGTAACGTTAAATATTCACCTGCCATTACTCCATCCACGCCGAACTCAGTGGGCATTCCGGCATCCTTCAGCAGCTCCGAACTGGTACCTGCAAAATAAAAGGACAGTTAGTGCGCATCGTGAAGCAAGCAACAAGCGCTTACCTACGCGCTTCCAGGCGCTTCTATTCCGCATACGGGTCCATCCTCAACTCACTTCAGCCAGTCAACCGCCATGGCCGGAACCCTGCAAAATAAGAGACAGCATTACAAAAGACTTTTAAAGACATTAGAAATATTCGGAACTCACCGTTCGTGAAGTAAACGACGGACAGCAGTCCTCTGAAGTCAAGAGGCCTGCGCTACCTATCCAGTGAAGAAACTGGTTACAGCACCCTGCCCCGAGGCAGATGGAGAGCTCGGCGTTCACTTACCTAAGACATCTTACTCTTCGAGTCAGGCATACAGTGGACAGAGGTCCAGCCCAAAGAGCCAACCGGGTGGTGCACATCACTTTTGAAGATACGGTAGTCGCCCAGTCAAGACCGGCGCCTCTGCGAGAATCAGGTGAGCGTTACAGGTTGTTAGCTAACCAAAGTCTGGATGATGGTTCAGAGGAACCTACCATGCCAGAAACAGTAGATAACAGTATAGAGATTGATGTTGATCAAAATGTTGATAATCTTGAGGAAGAGTCAGAAGAGGAGGGTGAGGCTGCTGTGACTGTCCCCCCTAGGCCTCTGTCTGCCCTACCTGCTGTACCTACTGGGCCTTTACCAGGTCCCACACTTAGTCCTCAATATCTTGAATTAGAGAAAATGAAACTGGAATTAGAGTTTAAACGAATTAGTGCTCAAACAGAACAGAAGCACCAAGAACTAAGGTTACGAGAAATGGTGCTCAAGCATGAGCTAGAAATGAAGAAATTATCTGTCGACAATGCTTCTCTCTCTGGCTCCTCTAGAGGTTCCAGTCCTAAAAGACCCCGGATGCCTAAGGAATTGGTTGGTATGTATGAGCCTAACTTGGATGTGTTGGATTGGTTGTCTCAGTTTGAATATAATCATGGGCTCCAGAACATCACAGGAAATGGCTTACTCACATGGTTGTTCTCTAGGCTTCCCCCTGTTGCAACTGATGTAGTAATGGGAATGGGGGAGGATGATAAGAAGGATTATGAATGTGTGAAACTAGCTTTGATAGCTAGATTTGGGAAGACCCCTTCCCAGTATCTTAAGAGGTTTAGGAGCCTCAAAAAGCATGATGGTATGGTACCCCTTGGGCTACCTGGGTGAGTGAAGGGTTGAAAAACGTAGAGGGATGGATTAAGGGTTACAAAGTGAACACTTATGAAGGTATGAGAAATTTGTTTATGTTGGAGTCAATTTATGATGCCTGCTCCCCTGAGCTCACACAGCACTTGGCTGATTCAAAGGAATTAGATTCCAGAAAACTAGCTAAAGCTGCTGACTTGTGGGTTGCCAACAGGGCCACTCACAAGGATTCTGGGGTAACTCAGAAAAGGGATTAGGGGAAACAGCCTAAAAAGGACTCCAAAGAGAATTCTAATACTGCAAATTCCAAAGAGGGCCCCAAACAAAACCAGAAGGGTAAGCCACAAGGGAAACCGAATCAGGCTAGCGTACCTTCTGGTCCCAGACCAGAAGGAGGTCAGAACAAGCCTCCATTCCAGAGAGCCTTTGGCTCTTGTTATGTTTGTAAGGCCACGGACCATGTGAAAGGAGATCCCAGATGTAAGGGTAAACCTCCAGGGGTCCAGCTTGCCTCCTTAGCCTTCGCTCAAGAAGAGGAAGTCCCAATGGCAAGTGGAAACTTTCTACTGCTGGCTGATGAACCCATGGGAGTCTCAGCCAGTGTTTCTTTAGTCTCTCTGGGGTTGTGGGAACAACAGAATTTAGATGTATATAATTCTATCCCAGATAATACTAAAGAGTATTATAAGGACAGTGTCCAGGAGAATGGTCAGGAGACTCCTGCCATTAGGGACACTGGGGCCAGCATAACTGTGGTGGATGAATCATTTTTCAAGGCACAGGATGTTGCTAAGGCACCCAAATGCCTCACCAAGTTAGCTGCAGGGCCTGTGCAGATGTGTCCCCAGTTACCAGTTCTCATCCAGTGCAATGATATGACTGTAAAGATACCTGTCAGTGTACAATGCGAGGTGCCAGGAAGGGTTCTGTTGGGTAATGACCTGAAAGCTCTTGGAGTTGTGTCACATACCCCCAGACCTCCTAGTAAAAGGTTACAGGAGCTCACTATACCTGCAAGACAGAACACCCTGCGAGGGTCATCTCAGGAGATGATGACAGAGATCACTCCTCTCCCCTTGGAGCAACTTACTGCAGTGACTACCAGATCAGGAGCCAAGGGGCAACCCAAGACTCCAAAGAAAAAGCCAGCAGCAAGCACTCCGGTGCTTCCAACAAGGACTTCCCCTAGGTTGTCCAAAGTTACACCAGTAGCTCCCCCTCCAGCTGAGGCTGAGAGGGTGGTTGAACCCTGTGTGATTGAACTAGACTCTGAAGAAGAGCTAGTAGGAGGCCAAGACCATATTGGAGATTTAGATCCAGCTGACCATCCTGAGCTGCAGTCTTTACTGGCAGAAGGTGGACCCAGCCGATCAGCTTTCCGTAAGGGCCAAAGAGAATGTCCAACTCTGGAAGGTCTCCGCTACCAGGCAACTTTTCAGGCTGATGGGCAAGAGCATGGGAAGTACAGGTTACACTGGGAAGATGGCCTCTTCTACAGTGAATCAACTGAGTCTGAACCTGGAGACTACAAGCGCCTTGTAGTACCTCAAGAAAACAGACAACAGTTCTTACAACTAGCCCATGAGACACCTTTGGTTGGTCACTTGAGTTTCAAGAAGACCAAGGAAAGGCTCTCGCTCTACTTTTATTGGCCAAAGATGGGGGCTGAAGTAGATAAGTATTGTAAGAGCTGCCATACCTGCCAGACTTCTGGTAAGGTTGGTTCCAAGAATGTGGCACCTTTAGTGCCTCTCCCAGTTGTGGGAGTCCCATTTGATAGGGTAGGGATTGACATTGTTGGTCCCCTTGATCCCCCAACCTCCTCAGGCAACAGGTTTATCCTTGTTGTAGTAGACCATGCTACTAGGTACCCTGAGGCAATTCCTATGAGGACTGTTACAGCTCCGGCTGTGGCTAAGGCCCTCCTTGATATTTTTACCAGGGTTGGGTTTCCTAAGGAAGTAATCTCTGACAGGGGGTCGAATTTTATGTCCCACTACATGAAAGCCATGTGGAAAACCCACGGAGTTACTTACAAGTTCTCAACAGCATACCACCCTCAGACAAATGGGTTGGTAGAAAGGTTTAACAGAACCATGAAGAGCATGATAGGTGCTTTAGAGGAACCCCTTAAAAGAAAGTGTGACATTCTACTGCCATGCCTTCTCTTTGCTTATAGAGAAGTCCCTCAGGAGGGAGTAGGTTATTCTCCCTTTGAGCTTCTTTATGGCCATCCGGTCAGAGGTCCATTGGCCCTGATCAAGGAGGGGTTGGAGAGTGCTCCGTCCCCCAAGCCAGTCAGAATGACTGACTATGTGATAGGTCTCCGACGGAGAATGTCACACATGATGGCAGAAGCAAGTGACAACTTGAAAGCTGGACAAGCTCTGGTCAAGCATTGGCATGATCAGAAGGCTAACATGGTTGAGTTCACTCAAGACCAGCTAGTTCTCATTATGCTCCCAACAAGGCAGAGGGCCTTGCAAGACAAATGGATGGGACCCTTCAAGGATGTGGGAAAACTTGGAGAGGTCAACTATCTGGTGGATCTGGGCAAAACCAGGGAAGCTCCCAGAGTCTTCCACACCAACCTCCTCAAAGCCTATGTCTCTAGACCAGAAGTAGGAGCCTTGCTTCTAGCTTCATCGGAAGAGGAGGAGAGTGAAGCTCTACCTGACCTCCTGAGAGGCTTACCTTTGGACGAAAAGGTTGAAGGAGTTAATCTCTCTTCAGATCTGACACCTGAGCAACAAGAGGAGTGCAAATCTATGTTAAATCAGTTTGCCTCCCTGTTCTCACTTTCACCAGGCTTGACCCCTTGGGGCCAGCATGATATTCTCACTGGTGACTGTCTGCCAGTCAAAAGCAGAGGGTACAGAATGTCAGAACATGTCCGAACCCACATCAAAGGTGAGGTCAAGAAGATGCTTGATCTCAGCGTAATAGAGCCCTCTATTAGCCCAGTTGTGTTAGTACCAAAGGCAGGATCCAAAGAGTTGAGATTCTGTGTGGACTATAGAGCTATTAATGCAGTCACTAAGACTGATGCCCACCCTTTGCCAAGGACAGATGAGTTGGTGGATAGACTTGGCTCAGCCAAGTACCTCAGCACATTTGACCTTACGTCAGGCTATTGGCAAATAGCCCTGACAGACCAGGCCAAGGAGAAAACTGCATTTTCTACCCCAGTTGGCTTATACCAATTCAAGGTTATGCCTTTTGGACTGAAACATGCACCTGCTACATTTCAAAGGATGGTAAACCAAGTTCTAGCTGGGATGGAGGACTTCTGCATGGCATTCTTGGATGACATTGCAGTCTTCAGCCACTCCTGGGAGAACATGTGAACCACCTGGGGCGGGCATGTTTTGCAGGCACTTGAACAGGCCCATCTGACCATCAAGGCAAGTAAATGTCAGATAGGACATAGCAAAGTGGTCTACCTTGGGCATGAGGTAGGAGGTGGAGAAATAAGGCCTCTGCTCAGCAAGATTGAAGCTGTGCAGAATTGGACAACACCTACTACTCAAACCCAGGTGAGAGCCTTCCTAGGCCTCACTGGGTATTACAGGAATTTCATTGAGAACTATGGGACCATAGCTTCTCCACTGAATGTAATCTCCTCTCCAAAATTCCCTAAGAAGGTCAAATGGAATGAGGAGTGCAATCAGGCCTTTGAAAACCTGAAGAAGGCTCTTGGCCAAGCTCCAGTACTGAGAGCTCCTGACTACCTGCAATCCTTCATTGTACAAACTGATGCTTCCAATGTAGGAATAGGTGCAGTCCTTAGCCAACTGGATGGGAAAGGTAGGGAGCACCCCATTTGCTTCATCAGCCGTAAGCTGAAGGATCCTGAGACAAGGTGGGCAACAATCGAAAGAGAATGCTTTGCTATTGTGTGGGCACTGAAGAAGTTTAGGCCATACTTGTATGGTTCTACTTTTGTCATTCAGACTGACCACCAACCCTTGAGATGGTTAATGCAAATGAAGGGAGAACATCCAAAACTATTGAGATGGTCAATCTGCCTGCAAGGGTTTGATTTCACCATTGAGCACAGGTTAGGGTGTCACCACCAAAATGCTGATGGTCTCTCTAGGATGTATGTCATCGACTAGAGGTATGAGATTCATCCAGGAGTGGATTAAATCCTCCTGTCCCTTAGTCTGGGGGGGGGCGAGTGTTAGGGAAAATTCTCTGTTTAGGCTGAATATCCTAACCTAGTGAGTCCCCCAGCAGCTTTGCTGGATTTTTGGGGTTTATTTTTTTCTCCTGCCAAGAGTGAGACTGTTTTACTCTCACTTTTTACTGATACTGCCCGTGTGGGGTGTTTTACTGATACTGAAGCGCTGCCTTGCTGGAGGGGAACGTCTACTTTACCTTGCATTTTCTACAGCAGCACTGCGAGCCGTGTGGGCTCTTGCTGCTCTTGCCTAACGCTTCCTGGAGGAGGCGTGCACAGTCGCGATCACGTGACTTAGCATGTGACTTTGTACACGGCATTAAAGCGAGGCTTCTCCGCCCGTGTGGGGTGTTTTACTGATACTGAAGCGCTGCCTTGCTGGAGGAACATCTACTTTACCTTGCATTTTCTACAGCAGCACTGCGAGCCGTGTGGGCTCTTGCTGCTCTTGCCTAACGCTTCCTGGAGGAGGCGTGCACAGTCGCGATCACGTGACTTAGCACGTGACTTTGTACACAGCATTAAAGCGAGGCTTTACCACCTTTGCGGAGTTAAGCCCTGGAGGCAGTAAGGGCTGGAGCCGCTGTTGTGCTGTTTGGCTGTGACCTGTGAGTAACTTGAACTTGGGTCTTGTGCTGCATAACTCATTCTCAAGCACCTCTTCAGCTCTAAGGGTTTGGGGTGGAGAGTCGGTCTCTGGCAGCTCCACAAGCTGTCGGGCGTTCCCTACCCTGAGACTGAGCGCTCCTCTTGGTTCTCTTGACGATTGTGGCTATTCCTAAAATCAATATATTTTGTTTATGTATTGACTAAGAACATTATCAATTCTGGTTCATAATACATCTGTTCTTACTATTTTTTTTGGGGTGGGGGGCTGCATAGATCCATTTCCTTTTGTACTTTTAATCCAAGAGTGTTTTTGGGACATTTGTCATTTTTGCCCGAGGTAGCCTCTGGTTTTTTAGTGCTATATTTTTAGATTGCAGTGTTCATAATTTTATCGACTGTTGTGTATGTTGTTTCTGTGTATTTTAAGGAAAAAAGTAATCATTGTAACTCAGGTTTACTTTTAGCTTAACCCAGTATTGTTATTTCTTAAGTCCCCTGTATTTCCCTCCTGGGTCTTGGTTCTCTCTGAATGACACGTAAGGGACTGCGAAGTCAGACAGCTATGGAGGCCTCACTGGCTTCGACTCCTTCTGCTACTGGTAATTTACCTTCTGTATCACCAGTTACTACTCTGTTAGATGCTCCCTCCCCGGCTATACTGGGGAATTTACATCATGTTCCAGTAGATGCCCCCTATAACTCTTTACTCCTTAAAACCCTGGCCCAGGCTCAAATTCATGTCAGCGATAGGTCTGAGGTACTCAATGCTATGGGTATTATTCCACGCAATACAGCTTACAATAGCTGTATTTTTAATGGATCTCATGATATCTCGAGAGATACACAGGAAGAACGTCTAGCAGCTACCTTAGCCTCTAATCTTGCGGAAGGTGCTATTCTTCAAAAGGATAAGGGCCATTTGGTTTACTCTAACAACAATATGGTTAATATTGTTCTTTCAACACCTCCCCACCCTCATCCCAGGACGCCTATATTATCTGTTATGGCGGCTGACTCTGTAGCTAATGCCTCTGTATTACCAATGGTGACGGCCAATGGGAACATTGTTTCTCCTCCCACTGAACCTTCGCCAGAGGTTAATTCCGCAGCTAGGGGCATTAACCATACTTCGCATATCCATGTTAATCTGTCTACTAATGTGGCTGGAACTCCATACACTCCTACAGGGAAGTCTATACCTATTTTGTTCAAAACTCCATTCAACAAAATCCATAATCCCACCCTCAAAACAAAATCCAATCTGGGTACCCAAGGGAAACCAATTCAAGGGAAAACTATTTCACACTTCTTTGGAAAGAGGACTACATCTAGTACCCTTGTTATATCTCTACACTCACTTCCAACAGTGTCTTAATTAGATCACACTAATCTAGTCGATGTAGCTAAGAAATTGGAGATTGAAGACCCTTTAACTCAGGATATTGACGACATCAGCATTATAGAATGTGCAGATAAGGCAATTGTTGATAGTCACCTGGGCCCCAATTGTAATAATACAAATAATGTCACCCAGCAAATCTGTGATGATTCTTTTGCAGGCTCTCCTTCTGATCTCATCAACTTTATTGATGAATACACAGAGAAACAAAATAGGTTGAAAGAAAGGGGTCTACTCCCAGACTCAAAAAAGGATCAGGGCAGCAAATCTATCTTACATCATACTCTTAAAGAGGCAGATGAAAGAATTAAACTTTCTCAACCTACTATCTCGGCTCTGAATATGGTTCTGAGTTCCTTTGTGAGTTTGTATGATAATATATGGTCTGAGGTCAGATCTCACACTCTCCTCCTATCGGAAATCTATTCTAGGTTAGAGGGCCTTGACAGATTTGAAGAGCTAGTTAAAATTATTAAGGAAGAACATCCACTTTTGTCCACACACGGTCCTGACCCAATCCCTCCTAATCAACTACCGTCTGAAGCCCATATCGTACATAAAGGGCTCACTGCGACCACGCCAAGTATACAAGATGTAGCTTTAGTTAAGGGCCTGGCTCCTACGGTCCCTCAAGGCTCAGCTTTGGATTTTTGTAGCCATCCTTCTATGATTTCGACAACTATTCCCGAGGGTATGCGAGAGGTCACTGGATCGAAGGTAGTACATCCTACCCCTAACACCAAACTCTCTATGGTACTAAATATCTTCCTTCCCGAGCCCTTCGCTCATCCGTCTCCAACTCCCTCAGGGTCAGCCGCTTCTCGAAGCAACGAGCTGGGGGTAGATCTCTCTCTGCAGCAGGGGCCTCCCTCTGAAACTGCCTTCCTGCCTCCCTGAAACTTGAGGAGAACCACCTCTGGTTCCGGAAGAACCTCAAAACCTTCCACTTTGCTTCTGCTTTCTCTCCCTCTCCCCTGCTGAACAGCTTTAATTCTTCACTGAATCTGCTCTGAATCTGCAACTGGGCCACTCTCAGTGACCTCGGTCCAGGGCCCAGCCACTCTCCACTTGCACTGCCTCCCTGGCACCCCCCTGCACTGCGGGACTGTCACTGTATCCATACAGCCCCCCTTCCCAGCACTTGTTCTACATCTACCTTGCACTTGCCAACAGCTGGCCTTATTTATTATTTTTTACGCTACTTACCTTGTACTGCACTTCCCCCCCTCCCCTTCCCCTTGCACTTTTCCCTTCCCCCCACCCCTGCACTTGCGCGATCTGAATGACACCTGGCCTAGTAGGATCGTTGTCTGTCTTCCCCTTGTTCCCCCCCCCCCTGCCTCGTCGCGCCTTGAAACACTTGTGTATAGGCGCGTTACAAATGCCATATCATATCATATCATAATGGAGGAGAAAGTCCAAGAGGAATCGGTTGGTCCGCTTCCTAATCTTACTGCTCAAGGTCTTCCCCTTGTGGGTAGGTCTTTAGAACCAGTAGATACTCTTAAGGGTGCCCTCATCGCCTCCTCATTGGATTTCATATCTATTCCGACTTCAGAGAATCCATCTGTTTCCACTGAACACATAAAAGAAATTTTACATCAAAATGTTTTGCCTTGTATAGGAAGGAAAAGGAAAATTACTCAGCAAATGAAGAAAACTAAAAATCAGAAGAACGTGAAAAATCTAAATTCATATACGAACCAATTTTTCAAAAATCTCTTCCTGGCAAATACTTTAGCTTCTTCATCTACTACTCCCGTTCCAAAGGGGACTGGGAATTCTGTTGAACCAGTGGTTTCTCTGACCCCTATTCCTACTATGGTGGCTACTGCGGCCACAGCTGACTTACTTCCCACTACAGCAGCTCTATCTCCCTTACCGGATGGTTTGGTTGATGGTCCCTCGACTAACAACATTCCTTCTCTAGTAGTGGGACCCAATATTGAGGGGGCTGTGGACGCTGTAGCTCCTAGTACTTTGATAACAGCTCCAACTCCACTAGAGCCAACCTCCATCAATGCTTCTAGGGTGCTAACCACCAATATCATTGTCAAAGCAAAGGATTCCTCTTCTGCTGTAGTACTCCCTATTATTCCTTCTAACTGTATATCAGGGATAGATCAGAGCCATTCAGAGACTACTCTGCCAACGATTACTGCAAACTTGGTTAACATTGATATGGTCAAACACTTATTCCGGGAGATACTGGTTCCTAAAACTGTATGTGGGGCAGTGCCTAAGTCCAATATATGCCCGTCCCAGGATGGGGCTTCTTCTACCCCGCCCCTACCTTTGGTGCCATCGCTCATTTCTGTTACTGAGGGTTATCCTGCTAATATTGACCTTATAACGAAGGACGGTGATATGGGAGCTCGACTAGAGAGGGATTTGTCTGCCCCTCTCTCTTCTAACCCATCCTTTTCAAGTTTGCCTATTGCTGGCCCGACTATGGGCCGTGAAGGTGTTCCCTCTGGGCCCGACTCTGTTCATTACAATACTCCTTTCAAATTATGTGAAAGATTTCCTGTGGGTCCAAATGTTATTCAAAATAGGACTATACTAAGAGGTGCTAGGGGCCCCGACTTGGCGGTTGATTCTTTAACTCAGTTTACTAAAAAGATCTCTGATTCTCTACCTGACTTATTATAAAGTTCCTCGTGACATTATACAGCTTACCAGCCTTTGGGGTCAAGATATGCCAATCTGTTTAAATCGTGGTAATATTTTAAAGATTTTCCATCAACTTCCCTCGCTCTCGCTCATCTCTAGCTACGACATGGATAGCATTTTTTTCCCCATTCAGGATCGGGTAGATGTAAGTAATATCATTCTTAAATCAAGAGTAGTTCTGGACTTGATCATGGGGCATAGGGAAGGGTTAAAGCAACTTGGCTTTGAAGCAAATTTACTGGAACCCACTCAGTTCTCCAGTAATAAGGGAGGGGCTGCAGAATATAGGGGTAATCTCACTATGGTATATCATCCGGAAAGAACCTCACAGCCCCAACGCAGGCAATTTATGCCCAAATCAAATGGAAACTTTCGCAACTGGGCACAGGTTAACGCAGGTCTGTGGAAATGAGTACCCTCTGATTAATTCAGAACTCTCTCCAGATGTTCCTCCCCTGAATAGCTTTGGGTTTCTCTCCTGGAACTCTAGAGGTAATTCTCACCTCTTTACGAACTTAGACACTGTCACTCTGATTAGGGCTTCACATTGTTTCTTTCTCCAAGAAACCTGGATGCTCTCAACTCCCGTTTTAGATGGGTTTGATACCTTTTCTCAAAATGCTAAACCCAGCTTGGGAGGGAGGCCATCGGGTGGTCTTCTTATAGGATTAAGATCTTCTTTTGGTTTTAGGACTAAGGTGCTTTTGGACACGCCTTTTGGTATCTTGGCCCTGGAGGTGTTCTCTCTTGATCTAACGGTTATTCTACTTCTGGTTAATGTATACTGGCACAAGGGAATTTCTCCTCTTGAGCCGTTTTTGCAAGAGTTAACGGATATGCTTCTTTCTTGGAGATCTTTGTACCCCAGGGGTAAACTGATCCTGGCAGGTGATCTTAATTCGGATTGTTCTATCTCTTCCGAATCCAAATATGACGACTTGGGATTGGCCGGCCAGCTCACCACTTAGCATGTTTGAGTGACAGCTAGGCCGAGTGAATGGGGGTTTTCTGCATAAAAGCAGGGCTTTGGGGACTGGAACTTTAGAAGTTGCCACAGGACCTAAGAATCCGACGAGGGAGAAGTTGAGCCGACCTGCTACGACGACACCACCGGTGGAGCCCTGCTGAACCGTCTCACCACTTTTCCCAACGACAGAGGAGATCTCCAGCCCGGAGAGTCTTCTTCCTTCGACTGGTGGGGATAACCAGTCTGCTTCCTTTTTCGCTTCCTGGAGCATCTCGTGGCCGCCTTGCGTGTGCCAAGCACCCCGGCAACCGGGATACCACGTTTCACCCCACCGCGAATCAAAGGGTAGTACCTTTAACCGGAAAACTCCGCGGCTGGTTTCTTCCCTGGCAGTGCAACGACCTTCATCTTTCCTCCACGTCGAGATCTTCTCTTCCTCTGGACGACGCCGCGACTTGCACCCACTGCCAGGAACAACTGCCCCCCGCTGGAGGATCCTCTCCACATAAGGTACCGTGTTCCGCCTGGCTTCCCTTGCAACCGACTGTACGGGGTAGATTTAGCCCCCGGCTTTCGAACCTGGGTTAGCCTGGGACACCCTGGCTAAACTTTTCTGAGCCTAACTAAAACCTTTGTGAACTCCCTGCAAGACATTTTAAGCCTGTTGTCATTGTGTGATCTTGGGTGCATTTGTGCCCTGCTCTCTCCAAGAGTGGGCCCGGCATATGGACTTTCGCTCACAAGTAACTTTTGACTTTCCTGCCTTGCTTAAGAGTTCCTAAGTATTAGTGTGGTGTATTTTCCTACATTCTGCCTTATTCCCTCCCTTTTTCGTTAACCTATTGTAGTGCCATCTATAGTTAAGCGCTCAACTCTGTCTGGAAATAAGTGGTGTTAACTAAGACTTGTCTGATAAGGAATAAGGGATGTATAAAGATTAATAGTAACTGTGTTTGAAATGATTTACAATAATAGTGCTGGAGTGTGTCAACAAGTGTGTCTTTAAATAAATAATTATATATCTTGATACCAAAGCTCTGGTCAGTGTTTACTTGTGCTATTGTGTCTGAGTGCCTATTGTGTATACTTTACATACTGCCTAACTCTTCTTGAGGGAAGTCTGACTGCTCAGCCACAGCTACCAGGTAAATCTGGGTGGTACAGACTGCTACCAAGTGGGTTTACTGCCAACACCTGTAGTCCTAAATCTTTTGCAGTGGTCCCCAAGGGAACTGCACAGGTTTCTGCCTAACAGTCGGACAGAGTGGTTCACATGCGAGACCCATGGAGACGGAGGCAACAACCCCGGCCAATCCTTACCAACATCCCCAAATGCCCTTTTAGCTGCTACTAGGTACCACTGGGTTGTGGAACTGTCGAGACACCACCAATCACCACACTAACTGAGGTGTGGACACTGGCAGGTGCACTAGCCATGTAAGTGAGAGTGAGGAACATGCAGGGTTGTTGACGGAGCGGGTGGAGGAGGCAGCGAGATGTTCAAGGGGCCTCGAATGCAAAACGGGCCCGGACCATCCAGAGGCACAGGGTGGCCAAGCACCCCATCGGGTGAGATTACGCAAGTCCAACTCCTCAACTCAGGATAGAGAGGCCAACTAACCAATTCCACTAACAATTTCCTCCTCTGCATACACCTCTCAAACTCCAAACCAAACACAACCACAAACCTCCAGCACAACAAACCGCACAAACTTCACTACACTGCAACAACAAAACAATAAACACACATAGACTCGCACATCAGGACACGACGACTACGGGCCGCAAACACCCCAGGCCCAGCCGACGGACCCACCGGGCGAGGCTGCCAACAGCACATCACTGCACTCTTGCACTTTTCCAGCCTCCTCCCACTAACTCACCTTCCCTCCCTCTTTCAGAGCCGCCAGAGCACCAGGGGACCACTCCGGTGGTGATAGTGCGCAGTACAAATGTCCTTTAACATTAACATTACCACTTCCCCTCCCCCGTCCCCATTCCGGTTGCCCCGGAAGTCTGGAGTTCATGGGCCATCACCGCCGAAGGTCGGAGCGAGGGCCTCTAAGATCCCAGGAATTTCTTCGACAGCTGTGGTTGAAAAGTTAGAACCAGGAACCGGCCATGGTACTCCAGCACCGAGGACCAGTAGTCAGTAAAGCAGTGTAGAGCTCTTTCCTTGGCCGCTATGACTTTCTCAGCCACCAGGATCTCCCACACTTTTATACACCATAGGGGAACCAGAGGGCCTGCCTGTGTTTTCCATTTACGGGCCACTGTTATTTTGGCCGCCAGCAGCAATTGAGTAAGCAGTTTGGCGGTACGCCCTGATCTTGGGTAGCACTCCGGTCTTGCTACTCCTAGGCAGATCACATCTGGGTCCATAGGGAGTTTACGGTGGGTTACGTCCTCAATGATGTGTGTGATCTTCCCACAAAAGGCCTGCGCCTTGGGGCATTCCCACCACATGTGGAAGAAAGTCCCCTGTGCTCTACATATTTTTATTATTTGCATTTATAGAGCGCACAGCGGCCCTTGGGCATTGTGGCACTGTTACAGTATACTTGCTTACAAGAAAACAGTTACATGTGTATTACATCAGTTTACAGAGTGAGTTTTCATACACATACATTGAGATGCAACTGGTGATGGCACGGACCTTCAGTTGTAGTCTTGGATATGGGGAGAGCCTAGGGTCAGTGTTTATTGGAAGAGTTGCATCTTCAGTGACTTGCGCAAGGCTGTGAGGGAAGTTTCTTTCCTGAGTGCGGTCTACATAGTCTAACCTAACTACATAGTCTCCAGCAGGTTGGGTCTAAGGAAGTCTGAAAGTGGTGTAAGCGTTCCAGGGAATAATACCAGTGGTGGAGGAGTTTCAATGCACATTCTTTGTTGGTGATACAACTGGAGGCCAAATTGACGCTTGTCCAAATATCCACCCATGTTTGGTCCTCGATGGGGTGTCCCAGGTCCTCTTCCCACCTGGCCATATACAGTGGTTTGGTCGTCCGCATGTCCTCCTGCCTATGCAGCTTAGTTATCAGCCCACGTCGGGGAGAGTGGAGGTCTCTCATGGCCCCCTGTTGGACCGTGGGCAGTGAGATCCAGTGTCTGAGCTGAGCGTATGTAAATCTTTCCTTTTCTGCCAGCTGTAAGCGGCTCTTGCATTCTTCGAAGCGGAGAGGGATGCCGTTATCATAGAGCAGTGAGAGGATCCGTAGGCCCCCTCTGAACAATTCTCTGAAATTTGCTATGTCCATTCCAGGCGAAAAGTCTGGGTTCCTGAGGATCGGTGAGAGAGGGCCCTTAGGTAGCTTCTTCCTGCGCCAGGCCCATGCCTGTGCGCCTAAGGTGGCTTTGGTGGACGATAGGATCGTCGGCCAACGACTGCGGGTTATAACCTGGGTGTGGCACAAGGAGTTCAGCTGGAGAGGACATTTAGCCTGTTCGATGCAAGTCCATTTGGGGGGGTTTGCCTGCTCCGCCCAGGCCGTAGCGTGTGAGAATTGGGCTGCTATATAGTAGTTTATAAGGTTGGGAAGGCCTATGCTCCCCCCCGATTTGGCCGCTCCCATCATGACCTTCAGCGGGATTCTAGCTTTAGCCCCTTTCCATATACATTTTAAGAGTCTCTTCTGTAGCTGCTTTAAGGGTTGTTTAAGAAGAGGAACTGGCAGGGTCGAGCTGAGGTACAGAATTCTGGGGAGGAGATTCATGTTACATGCAGTAACTCTGCCAAGCAACGAGATTTCCTGACCCTCCCAACGTTGCAGGTCGGCTTCCAGTTCCTTGAACAAAGAGGGGGGGGAGGAGTCTGCTGCGTATAGCAGTCTTGGAGTTGCTGTAATGCGCATCCCCAGGTAGAGAGAGGACATAGAGTTCCACTTCAGCGGGCATTGTGATTGGAGAGCCGCCATGTCTTCTGTGCCAAAGTTTATTCCCAGTGCCTCCGATTTAGATGAGTTTACCTTGAACCCTGCCACTTGTTCGAAGGCTTTCATTTCCGCCAAGGCGGCGGGGAGAGAGGCTCGACAGTTAGTAATGGTGATCATAATGTCATTGGCATATAGGGAGATCTTAAATTGTTCGTAGTCCACGGTCATCCCAGCTATCCTGTCATTTCGGCGAATCCTTTGAGCAAAGGATTCCATCACCAGGGCAAAGATCAGTGGAGAGAGCGGGCATCCCTGTCTCGTCCCACCCCGCATGACAATTGTATCAGGGCCAAGTGCTTCTGGTTTATTCTCGGTGATGTTTTCGGGGCTTGGTAGTTAGCTAGCAGCATCCTCCGGAACGAGGGGCCAAATTGAAAAGCTTCCAGCGTGAGGTGCATAAAGTTCCAGTCCACTTTATCAAAGGCTTTGGTAGCATCCAAGGTTAGGACTGCTAGTTCCTGCTGACTCCGGGCGGCCACTTCTATGAGAATGAGGGCCCGACGGATATTGTCCCCTGTGCTTCTGCCTCTGATAAAGCCTGTTTGATCCGGGTCTATGATGGATGGCAAGACCACTGCCAGTCTGTTTGCCAGCACTTTGGAGTAGACATTTGCGTCTAAGTTAAGGAGAGAAAGAGGTCTGTATAATGTGCAGTCTTTCAGGTCTTTACCGGGCTTCAGGAGTAGAATTGTGATGGATTTTTACGTGGAAGGTGTTATTGTGCCTGTGTCTCGGAAGGAATTGAACAGTTCAGTCATTGGGCCCAGGAGCAGGGGGCGGAAGAGTTTAAAGAATTTAGGCGAGAAGCCATCAGGACCTAGAGCCCTAGGTTTCATATTTTTTAGCACCTCCTCGATCTCTTCAGCCGTGATAGGGGCTTCCAAAGAAGACCTGTCCGCTTCCGACAAATGAGGAAGTTTGGCGTGCGCCACAAATTGTTCCTGCTGCGCTTGCGGCCGGGGGGAGGCAGTCAACGTGTCAGCCAGGTGGGCTGCTGCTATCTGTAGTTTCGATTCTTCCCCATACAAGATCCTGCCTTCCGGTCCCTTTAGGGGCAAGATGTAGTTCGGTCAGAGGATTCTGGCAAGTTTTCTAACCAAGAATCTGTTGGCCTCGTTTCCATTAACATAATTCCATTGTTTTGTTCTGATCAGGGTCTGAGCAGTATCCTCAGCATAGTGGGCCTCCAGTTTCGTGAGGGCCAGTCTCAGGAGTCTGGCCGCTTTAGGCGACCATCCATTATTGTGAAGTGTCTCTGCTTAAGCCACTTCCTTTTCCAGCTGCTCCTTTGCCTTAGCTCGGTTTATGGTCTTTGCATCAAAAATTATGCATCGAAATTAAAATCCTTCGAAAAAAATCCAACGAAAATAAATCTAAATGCTATCTTTTGAATTAAAAGTACATATCCATCGAAACGTGTCCATCGAATATAGGAATGGACATGTTTCGATGGATATGTACTTTTTAAACGTAAAGAATTTTGATGCATTTATTAGGCACATTATAACATTACATGGAGCTGTCCAGTCCTGAAATCTTTAAAGTATTTCAGAACTGACCAGCTTCATGGAACATTTTAGTGCTTATTGTTTATTTGGGTGAAGTCCCCCCCAGCCTCCAAGGGCACCCCCCTAACCCTAACAGTAACCCTAACCCCACCCTAACCCTAACTCTAACCCTAACCCTAACCCCACCCCTAACTCTAACCCTAACCCCGCTCCTAAGCCTGCCTCTAACCCTAACCCTAAACCAACCCTAACCCTAAATCTAACCCTTAATGTAACCCTTAATCTAACCCTAAATTTAACCCTAACCCTAAATCTAAATCTAACCCTAGCCCTAACCCTAAATCTAACCCTAGCCCTAACACTAACACTAACCCTAATTATCCACCGAAATTCATTCAATGAATATGCTTTTCGATGGAAAAGCAATTCAATGAATACATTTTCGATGGAAAGTCCAGATACCCCTTCAGCTCCTCTTTTATGATATGCTGCTGCTTGAGCTATCAATTCTCCTCAGACCACCACCTTCATGGCTTCCCATTTCGTCTCCGTGGAGGTGAGGTTTGGCGGATTCTCCATGAAGTAGTCATGTATCGCATTGGATATGGAGTCCTGTACCGCCATATCATGTAGCATTGGTTCGTAGAGAGCCCAACGGGCCTTCTCCTGAGGTTCCGGGTCAAAGCACCGGGCGGTCAGCAGGTTTGGGGCATGATTGAACAGGACCCTTGTGACAATCTCTACTCCATCAGGGAATGTTAGCAGTTGTGGGCTTGCCAATATCAGATCTATTCGTGATGAGGTGCGGTGGACGTGTGAAAAGAAGGAGAAGCCCACCATTTCAGGATGGAGGACCCTCCAGGTGTCCACGCCCCCAGGGTTTTAAATAGGTGGCAGAGGCCCACTGCAATTTTGAAGTCCTAGGTGCAGGAGTGCCGGATTTGTCTACTAGGAGGTTTGGGACCACATTAAAGTCGCCTCCTATAACTACTTGCCCTTTGATAAAGGGAAGGAGCGTTGATTCCAGGTCAGCGAAGAAGATCTCCTGGCCTTCGTTTTTTGGCATAGATGGCTATTAACATGTGAAGTTGATTGTAGAGGTCCCCCTTTATTGCAATGTATCTGCCGTCCGATCTCCACAAGATCTCCTTCTCCCGGAAGGGTGTTCCCTTCGCTAGCAAGATCGCTGTGCCCCCTTTCTTGAAGTTACCAGGTGCCATATATTGTATCGGGAATACCCGACTTCACAGCCGCAGAGAGTCCTCCGCCAACAAGTGTGTCTCTTGGAGGAACACCACTGAGGCCTGGAGGTTCTGCAAGCGCCTAAGGGTGGATTTGCGCTTTTCAGGGGAGTTCAAGCCTCTAACGTTCAGTGAGACGTAGCGCAGCTTTATGTGTGGAGGGGCATCACGTTGATCAACTTCAGAGGTCAAATGAGGGGGGCAAGCTATCGAAGGGAAGGTCGTCCTCAGGTGCTGGGCTGTGGATGCCGTTTTGCTGCAACCGGGTTTACTTGTAACTGAACCGGGGCCAAACGTGTCCCGCCAACCTAAGGAGCCAAAAGGGGGCCCAACAAAAAAGGTCAAAAACCAGAACTTAACAAAAACAGGCCTAGTGGGCCAGTGGCCAGAGTGTATGTCCATTCACTCGGCTGGGGCATATCGTGGGATGCCTGGGCGCCGATAGTGTGTGTTCCGGCACAGAGATCCGGATGCTTCTTGTTAGTTTTGAGTGGTGGGCGGCTTGCCCCCCCTGGGGACTTTCATCCAACGGTTTCGCTGTGATTTCAGGGTAGAGCTTTGGATTTTATCCAGGGATGGGTTCGTCATGTCTTCGTCTGCCGTTGATGGTTTGCATCTCACGATGCCTCCCGCTTCTTCAATGGATTGGATTATACGTGTTTGTCCTTCGAATGAGAATTTAAGCATGGCCGGGAATAGCCACCGATATTTCATCTTTTCTTCCTGGAGAAAGACTGTTAGCGGCCGCAGGGTTCTCCGTCGCTGGACTGAGGTGGGCGCCAGGTCCTGAAAGATTTGAAAAGAAGCTCCTTGGTAGGTCAGGTCTCCCTGTGTGCAACTGGCTGACATCTCTTGCTTCATAGCAAAGACGTGGACCCTGGTGATCACTTTGGGCGCATTTGTCGATGGGGCGCCCCTGCGGCTTCAAAGTCTATGGGGCAGATCCAGCATGAGTAACAATTTATCGCAATCCGGGAGGAGCGTTTGGAAGAGATCACTGATGTAGGCCGGCAGGGCCTGATCAGATACTGAGGCGGAGACCCCTCTGATGGTGCATGCACTCGCTGTTTTCTTCTAAGGATTGGAGTTTCTGATGCAGTTCCGCGATCTGCGCTGAATGTTCTTGGACTTAGTCCTCCGCTTCCCCACCCTGTGTTCCACCTCCTCGATACGATTGTCCAGCCCCTCTATTTTAGACGCTACATCTGTCATACTGTTGCGGAATTCCATCTTAATGTCCGCTAAAAGGGCTTGGATGTCGTCCTTCGTGGCCCATTGGATTTGGGATCCTTCAGTTGACGTGGCCTGGGCTTTGGTGGGGTCAGCTTTCCCAGATTTCTCCTGAGGGCGTAGCATCCTGGCTATGTCCCCTGATTTGGGGCCCTTATGCTTGGCCATCGTGGTGCTATTAAGGAAGCCGGCTGGGGCAGGGGCTCGGGATGATTGATGGCCAGATTCCTGTTGATGGACCAAAGCTTAGCGAGCCCTTATGACATCTTGGGCTAACTAAAGGTTATGTATCGTCCCCCGGTTACGTGCCCAATAGAAGAAAAGCACTGTTCTTGCTGAAGGGGGGACCACCCAGGTCGTGAGTGGAAGGACCTTATGATCCAGCTGAGGGAGGTGTTAGTGTCTCCCAGCGTAATAGTGCCAAGAGCGATGTGACAGGCCCCCTACGTTAGCTCAATGGGTAGGGGGATGTCAGCTCCCCTATTGCAGACCTT
Organism: Ambystoma mexicanum; assembly: GCF_040938575.1. Taxonomy (NCBI): domain Eukaryota; kingdom Metazoa; phylum Chordata; class Amphibia; order Caudata; family Ambystomatidae; genus Ambystoma; species Ambystoma mexicanum. The sequence continues at coordinate 1,292,339,980 of NC_090926.1, forward strand.
GCCAGCCATGTGCAGGGTCCCTTTTGGGCTGCTGGGCCCGTGCTTGCTCTCTCCGTTGTTTGGGCCCAGGGTATGTTCTGAAGCACTGTTCAATTGGAAAGGCTGGTCACATGGGGTGACTGGTGGGGGGGGAGCTCAGCCCCGCAAGCCGATTTTAGACTCTTACCGGAGATCCTGGGTCGTCTGGCCTTCTTGCGCACCTTCCAGGACCCAGGCCAGGCGTGTCAGGGTTATGCTAGGGTATCAGCTGCGCTTCTGGTCTGCGCAATGTGGGAGCGGGTGACGGGGAGGCTCCTCTCTGCTCCGCCAGTCCGCCCCTGCTGAAGCAGATTGCTGTGGCCTTCAGTCGTGGGGTGCTAGACTCCGTAGCAGGGTGTCCAAAGAGCCCTTTCCAGAGTAGTTGTTATTGGTGCACACCCCTGCAGGGGAAATGGACCAGTGTGGCTTGGTCCGGGTGTATAGAGGCCTCTCTGCTTTCTCGCCTCTGCCCCGGCGGGCTGCTGCGGCCTTTCAAAATGGGATGTGTCCTCCCACCAGTTTTGTGATAACCTTTTAGTAACGTGGGTGAACTCTCTTTCCCAGAATTCAAGGTCAATTCAGCTCCAATGTTCACCAAAAAGAAAAAAGGAAAGCCACGAAGGTAGCAAAGTCTCAATTCAGTTCTTGATGTTTCAATTTCAAGGTAACGTTTGGTTAACCAGAGTTCCAACAACAACAAAGCTTTCATTCTTGGTGAAATAAAGGCTTTCCACTTCCTCAAAATAGCATCAATATTATTCCCAGCCACGATGCTTTGCCACCGCTTCCATTTATCCAAGAAGACTTGACACAGTTCAAAATAAATACAATTTATATAAAAGTTAGTGAAACATTAGTCTTGGTTAACAATTATTATGTCTCTACTCACAAGATTAGGATTCACAGTACTTCTGCTTCTACTTCTACTTCAACAACTTCACTTCTACTAGAGTTTACTATGAGAACATTCTTCTTTGCCTCACGGAACTCCACTTCACCTGTGCTACTGAAGTCTTGCATTCACTGACAACCAGATACAGCACCACAGCTTCAATACTCTGTGACACCACCACAGCCTCAGCACTTTGTGAATCATTCACTTTAAGGTACCTCAACACCTTCAAATAGGCAAGGCACTCTTCCTCTGAATATCTTGCTTCAATAGGGGCAGCCTCTTTGTGCCTCTCTTGTCTGCCTGCCACAGCAACAATCGTTAGGACTCACTTCTCTCTCTCTCTCTTACAGTCTTTGGCAACATGGTTTGTGTTAACCCCACTCCATCCCCATAAAAAGGCTCCATGACAACCCTGGTATCTGGGAGCGGGCACTGGCCTGTCTTACCTCCTTCCTCACTGACCGCTCTTACAAAGTCATACTGGGCACCACCTGTCGCGTCCCCCAGAGCTCTATCCTCTCGCCTTGGCTCTTTAACATCTACCATACTCTGCTGGCACGCCTCATTTCCTCCTTCTCCCCTACTTCCAGTGCTATGCTGACGACACTCAACTATTCTTCAAACTTCCTACAGACGCCTTTGCACCCTCCATCCAGGCCTGGTGTAACTTTATTTTTTTAATTATTTATCTTGCACAAGGTTACATTATTGTAAGTCATAAATAATCATCAGTAGTTTGTGGACACAGACAATTGTTTGCATGCAATACGTCATGGCTCTGATCAATTGCCATCCTCATTTATATTTTGACGTTCCAAATATAGCCGGAAATCGCCCCAGATATCTCGTTGGCAAATTACCGGTGATAGTAAGCCAGCATACACTTCTATTTTATCATTAGTCCAAACCATGTTGTGAAGCCAGTTGTCATACGTGGGAGCCTCCTTCCATGTCCAGCGCATGAAAATAGCTCTTTTTTCCAACACAAGACCAAAATAAACCAATTTACGGTTTGAGGGGTTCAGCGTCTTCACATATCCAAATATACACGTCGAGGCGTCCCATAACATAGGCTGGCCCACAATCTCATCTAATGCATGACATATTGCATCCCAAAACGACAGCGCCTGATACGTCCACAGCATGTGTATTATATCAGCTTCCAAAGCATCACACCCGGGGGTACCTCCCCTCCAAGGAGGGAAACAGTCTCTTAAAGGCGGGCCGGAGAAAGGTATGGTCCATTTAGGATCTTGAAGTGAATCAGCCTGTGCCTAGAGTTTAATGATACCTGCTTCGTCAATCTAAATATTTTCAGCCAGTGAATATCAGGAGAAACAACGCTGTGAAAAAATCTGGAGATCACATCCTTCAGAAAACAACAAGAAACACCTGAGTATACTAAGCACCCAGTATAAAAAAGAAATTATCCTGGCCAAACAAACTTCCTATAACTCCCGAATCTCGCTTGCCAAATCTAATACCAAAGAGCTCTTTGCAATTCTGAAAGAGGTAGAATCCAAAGTACAAACGCCTGACTCCTGCCTTAAGGATAAAAATTGGTGCACAAGTATACAAAATGCCCTAGCTAATAAAATTACTTCTCTGCATGAGCAACAAAAGAGATTCCCTTCTCTCTATTACTAAAGCGAGTATCACCAGCTCTACAATGGGACAATCGGCTTGGCTGCACCCCCTCCCCCTGCTCCCATTCCTCGGTTCAATTTCCGTAAGGTTTCTACCAAAGAGGTGGAAAAGGTCATTCTCACTCTCAAACCCTCAAATTGCCAGGGGATTTATGCAATTAATAAATGCTTCCTTCACTTCAGTACCATACCCAATAACCTGAAACAAGCCTGGGTCCTCCCCCTCCTCAAAAAACCTAATCTAGATCCCTCGACTCCCACTAACTACCGCCCTATTACCACAGTACCATTGCTACTTAAAATCCTGGATAAAATAGCGTACCTACAGATCCAACATTACCTTGAACACTTCCACCTCCTAGGAGTCCGACAGTCTGGCGTTCAGGCCGCAGCATGGAACCGCGACTGCACTCTTAGACCTCAAGGCACAGATAGATGAGCTGAGAGACGAGGGCAAGACCGCATTATTGTTACTTCTTGATCTCCAAGCCGATTTTGACTTGGTTGATCATGAGATACTCTGCAACCATTTACAATCGGCAGCCCACTTTTCTCAAGAGGCAACCAACTGGATCCAATCCTTTCTCAACAACCGTACTATGAGAGTCTTCTACCCTCTAGCAGCTGCTGACCCAATGCCCATTACCTGTGGCGTACCTCAGGGCTCCTGTGTCTCTCCCACCCTGAACAATATTTTTACTAAGCCCCTTTTCGATGATCTAGATGGCCTGGGTATCACCTACACTAACTATGCTGATGATACTCAGATCCTCATCCCGCTGACAGGGACTCCGATAAGGATGTGGCCTTTGTAAATAAAGTGTACCTCATCATCCAGGCATGGATGGCTTCACACGGTCTATGCCTGAATGATGACAAAACAGAACTTCTCATTCTAGGCACTTCTTCCAACCTTAACAAATTAGGCCTAAAATACTCCTCCTTTGTAATTGACAACAACAAAATCACCGTAGCCAAGGAGGTTAAAACTCTTGGCTTCTACCTAGATTCCACACTCACCTTCTCAAAACAAGTTAACGCTATGGCATCCGCTACATCGTACACTTGTAAACTTATTAGAGCAGCTAAACCATTCCTCTCACCTTCCAACTGCATTACCCTAGCCAGAGCTTTAATCCTGTCCAAGTTGGACTACTGTAATGCTCTATACGTAGGTTGCAACAAATATATTACTAATAAAATTCAAATCCTACAAAATAATGCTTTAAGAGCTGCCCTAAGCATCCCGAAGAAAGCCCATATTTCGGAGACCAGAAGATCTGTCCACTGGCTATCAACTATAGACAAAATCTTCCTCAAATCCGTCTCCCTGATGCATAAGTGCCTCCACCAGGCAGCCCCTCAATACTTGATAACTAGATTCACCAGACCAACATCCTCCCGCCCTTCTAGAAAGGCCAACTCCAATCTCCTCCTAGTGCCCAGATTCAAACGCACGATGTCTGGGGGGAATAGCTTTCCTGTCAAAGCTGCACAATTCTGGAACTCCTTACCACCACCATTTAGAGATGACTTCCCGTACTTACAATTTAGATCCAAGACTATCCATTGGCTTAAGGAACATGATATCCTTCCTTGCTGTGCTACACTATAACCATTGTAAATTGTGTACATTAATGTTTATCTTCTGCCTCTCTTAGAGATAACATACTATATAGCCTGTAAATATTGTACATCTTGTGTGCTGCCTGATCGTCTCTCATTGTTCTTGTTGTCTCCAGCAATGTAACCTCAGCTGGACCCCAACTTTTTCTGTTATGTAACTAAGCTTCACAATCCTCTTGCTGCTTCTGCGCCTTGCTACCCCTGGGTTAGGTGTGCACTATAAATAAATAAATACAAATACAAATACAAATCTGTGAAAGTAACATCAAAGTCCCTCTCCCATTTACACCTAATGTCCATTGTTTGCACCCTCCCCAAAATATCTGCGCAAGTTTATATAGCGCAGAGACTGATTTTTTCCTTGCATCTAAAGTCAAAGACATGGACGTGATGCAGGCTCTTGTGGAAATTCAGGCTGAACGAATCCGACAATAGTGGCGTCTATGGAGCAGTGTATCCCCTATATGCTCCTTGACCTGATCCCATGAAACAAATGTCCCCTCGTAGAACAAGTTGCCTAGGTGTAATATGCCAGACTTTCGCAAGTAGTGTGTCCCGTGTGGTGCTCAGAAAAGGCACGCCCCAAATTGGAATGGCTCGGTTATATAACACAGTATTCTTAGGGCGCTTAACTAGCCTAGTCCAGGCCTACTGTGTGGCTTTCGCTGGGTCTAATTGATGGGTATGATGACTTGTTTCCCCTGAAAGCATATGTATCAGTAATGTCGGAGCAACCCCCTGCCTCTCCAACCCCATATGCGATGACTATGGTCCTCCCTCGACCCAGTATATTGCATACTATGCCTGGGCAGCCAAGTAGTACAACTCAAAATCAGGTGCCAACAGCCCCCCGAGCTTGTACGGTAATGTGAGTCACTGCCAATTAACCCAAATCTGTCCCTTCCAAACAAATGAGGAGCATGCCCGAACCACTCTAGCAAAAAGAGACCTGCTAGGCCACAGCAGAACATTGCTAAATAAATAAAAGAGCTTGGGCAGGATGATCATTTTTATTAATGCAACCCAACCAATTAATGAAATGGGGAGCTGCTTCCACCGCTCCAGTCTGGTGCCCATTTTAGTAATCAAGGATTCATAATTAAGGGATTTGACATGGGCGGGTGAGCCCGCAATCTCAATGCCTAGCTATCTTATATTCAGGGGCGACCACTGCATCCCGAATATATTACTTGGTTCTTGAGAAGCACCAGTTAACGGGAAGACCTCAGACTTGTTACTATTTAAGCGCAAGCCAGAATACTTCCCAAACTCGTGAACCGCGGCTAATATCCTCTGCAAATATTTCTCTGGATCTTTTATATACATCATTATATCGTTAGAATATAATGATATGAGTTCCACTCACCCGGTGATGTTAATGCCGGCGCTCACGTATAGAGCTCGCATGGGTTCAGCCAATGGTTCTATCACTAAGGTGAACAACAGTGGTGACAATGGGCACCCCTGCCTGGTGCCACCTTCCAGTGCCAATACTGGCGAAAGTACCCCATTCACATACCATGCTTAGTAATAGAATAATTATCGCCTCACGCATTGACTCTGGAAGGGTTCCAAGTTCCAGTGCCTCTGACCAAATCAATAGTAATCGGGGAAATAGCACATCAGCAAAATCCTTATAAAACTCTGCCCCCAGTCCGTCCGACCCTGGCGCCTTCCCACTCGGGAGATCTCAAAGAGCGTTCTTGATTTCGATCAGATTTATCAGTTCCTCCAGCGCATTGCGCGCCTCTGCCAATAATAGTGTTGTGGGGATTCTCTGTTGTTGTGGCCCTACTTTTGGGGGAATTAAAGTCCCTATGGAAGTCATAGAATACCGTACTCCCGTCATCCACCCTGTTGGCCACCGTGCCATCTGACCTGATTATACTTGGGATATTAGAGCTGCCCCTCTCATTATGAACTATCTGCGCTAGCAGTTTCCCAGGTCTGTCCTGTCCCCATATCGGTGCGCTGCTGCTGGCCAATCAAAAAATCGCAATTGGCTGTGTCCCGGTATTTGTCTATGTATGTCCTGATGTCTTTTCTGATCCGCTATGACTGATCCCCAGGGCTTTCTTTTTTAGAACTGTGCTAATGTCTCCTTGCATCTCTTCAATTATCTCCTAATGTCGCGCAGTACACCAAATTCAGTAGACATTGCAATACCCCCGATATATACTTTAAACGCTTGCCAGAGAATGGCAATTCTCTGTGATCCTTTCTCCATGTGTTGCACAACTTCTACTGCTTCTGGCTTCACTTGGTACCCACGGCTTTACCACAGCTCCTCGCCTCGGTCTCCGACATGCTTCTTGCATAGTAGCCTCTGCAATTAGGCTCACATGGGGAAAGGCAGCCTCCCTGCACACCTTCCGCTGTGCAGCCCATCACCTCAGAGTTTTGGGCGAATAGGACCCTCACAGAACAAGCAGGTGGAATCTGTAGCATCAACGTTCCGGCGTCCCTCTGGTTCTCCCACTTTTGTCTCGATTGCCAACACTGTGCTTTCTTCCTTCTACCTCTGCTACTACTGCACGCACTCCAGTCACAGTTCCAGCTCCTTCCAATTGCCTGCACCCGACGGGGCCTTTTATGCTTCTCCGGTTCCTTCAGGTGTGGACTGTTAGGCTTAATTGCCCGACTACTGCTGCAGTATAACTCTACAGTCCTCTTCCTCATCCCAGTACTTATGGGACTTGCAGTCCTCCACAACAAAGTTAGCTCTTTGAAGTAACTTCTTGATTTTAAGGGGAGATTTATTTCCCTTAAAATCATTTAAGATGAACCATTAGAACTCGTAACAGAGGAAGGAAGCTTAAGGCAATATTTCTAGATTCCTTACATTATGCCTTTGGCAGGAAGAAGGTTTTTAATCCCTAAATACTGTGTGGGAGCGAGGGGCCATCAGGCCCCTCGCGTCCTTTACTTCTCAGTACAAAACTCGGACCAAGTGCCTCCAGTAGTGGGTTTGCCCCTTGCCCTTATACGATGTTAACTTTGGTTGACTTTCGCGTAGATGGGACCACTGAGCAGGACACGTGGCATCCATTTTTGTACCCCCCTTTCGACTCCATCTTGGTGACTAGGCCTCACTTCGATAGTACAGAAACGCTTCTCTTCCCTTTTCTCGCAGCAGCACGGCCAGGCGCGCAGGGCCCCCACCCTCGTTCTCACTCTGACTGGAAAACTCTGCGGGCCCATTCTCACGCTGAAGCAGGAGATGCTTGCAACACATAATAAATGTAACACATCACTCTTCCTCTGAGATCACTGTCCTGCATGTGAACCAGCATGAGCTAAGCACATAGCTCATCCTTCTCCACAAACGTGTCGTTGCCCCCCCCGCACCCTCCCCAGTGGAAACTTACTGCCATTGTGACCCTGTGTCCCTGCAAGATATTCCTTTCATGTGCCAGACCACTGACCATGCCATGATGCCCACCTAGCAGATCCCCAACTGACATTAGACCCCTGCTGCAGTATATCGTTGCCTACTACTAACAAATTCAGAGATTCTTATGAGTACGGACCTTAACTTCAACCGGTGTATTATAGCGGTCAAGACCCTTAACCTAAGACTTGTATAATCCAATGTTATTGATAGTATAGATATATGTGTGACTTTTATAGAGACATGATAAACTACTGAAGGTCTTTGAACAATTATTATTTAGTGCATGTATTTCTTGAGAATATATTATGTTAGCTTAGATAGTGACCACCCTGCCTCCCAGCAACCTGACCTTCACCCCTTGCGGAGCACAGATGTCTGACGTCAATCCTCCCGCCAACCAAACGACCAACCCGGATGAAGAGATGTCACCCCACCTGAGACATCGAGTGAATTGACCAATCCGGGACCAACGTAGTATCCTATGTTAGTTGCGTCATTTACCTTATAAAATGGAATGTAATGATAACTTGTGCAGAGCGCTCTCAGATATCTCTTGAATACTATTCATTAGATAAACCTTGCCTTGAACTCTCGCAGCCTGCTCTCTTTGCCTTATTCCCCGTCAGGGGTGTGTTTGTTTCATTCTTTTGCATGTCAAAGACGGGGAGGGCACAAACATTTGGTGACCCCCTGCGACGTGATTTGGAGAGGTGCCTCGAGGCCCACACCGTGCGGCGAGACCCGGGATGCCCCCCAGCAAAACCATTGCCTCCGCGGCGACCAGCCTGTGCGCACTACAAGAAAGGGTCAAGGGTTCCCGGGTGATGAATACCCGACTGAAAAGCTGCTCACCGAGGCGGGCCACGGCTTGGTTGGGGTGCGGACCTGACTGGGGTCAGACCGAGGACGGTGACCCTCTGATTACCTGACCGAACACGTGAGTGCCGGTTGCGAAGGTTTCCAAGGAAAGGTAAGGGGGAAAGTACGGGAACAAGGGAACAGGTGATAGTGGGTTAAAGCCGAGTAGGAATTGTGTGAGTTAGGCTGAGGCTTTTCTGATCTGTCCTTTATATGGACATTAGGTTTTGTGAAAAAGTGAGAAGAAGAGGAGAAGAGGTATCCTAGCCCGAACGGGGTAGAAGGCGGCGCCGCGTAGCATTGTCTCGTCCAGTGCAGATAAATAAGTGAAGATAAAGAGAAAATAGTAGGGGTCTCGTATATTGAGTAGACTCGGAGTAGTTATTTAGAATATTCTTTTTCCGTGTAAGCAAGAATTCTTTGGGAATGAGTAAGAGGGTATAAGAGGTGGGGAGTGAATGAGAAGAGAAGGTAAAACGGGGAAAAGGAAGAGGTGTTCAGTAACGGGAACCATGGAGAAATAAAAGCGTGCAGGTAGTGCATGTTATGTGTTATATGTTTTTGCTTTTTGTCCATTTTGTGTCGCATATTCTGAAATATTGCTGGATTTGTTTGTTGGAAAGAGGTCATACATGTTAAAAGTGAACTATTGAAGTTAGAAATGCAATAGGGACAAAGGTAACATTGAATATTGGAACACAATAATTGCCAATAATTGAGAAACACTTCACATATTGCTAATCTGTATAAGGGGACAAGTGGTTGGAGGGGGTGAGTAGAAGGGAGGCTCAGATGCAAGTGCACGTACAAGTGAAGGGAGAAACATCATCATGGGTGGAATAACACCACTAGCTCATATTTGCCAACACCTCCCACTATATATTGATAGAATACAAAAATACCACGATCAGTGGGTGACAGAGATAAAAGGGGACAGCGTGACGCCAATTTGGCCAGAGGGAGGTTTGTTTGACAAAAGGGTGTTAGATTTAGTGTCCACGCACTTATTGGCAAGATATAAGGGGAAACAGTTGCAGAACAGGAGGGAAGTATTGGACCTGTGGCGAATGTTTGAAGAAGTCGCCCCCACAGCCGAGGTAGGTAAAGAAAAAACAATCGAAAAGCAGACAGGAAGAGGTAAGCGGAACGCCAAAGGGCGAGTGCACCACGACAACAGCTGAGGGCGATACAACCAAAATATACCCCTTAATGACAAGGCCAGCAGTAGGATATAGCGAGCCTCTGTACATAGCGCCATGCCCCACCCCCAATCCCTCTAACGGAGCAAAAGCCACCGCACCGCCACCATATGACAAAGGAGGCCTGTATCGCCCAACGAGTGCGCCTCCAGTAAATTTAGCGTGATTAACTGGAGATCTAGACTGCCAGCTAGCGCATTTACTGATAGAAATAACACGATTACGAGCACTGTGTGACAGGGGCCAAATGCTACTGGGAGGAGGGAAAGTACCACCCTTGACTATGGCAGATCTCACACCCCCGCTAAGTGCAATAGGGGAGTTAGCCCCAACCACGCCAGAACCAGCGCAGTCGGTATTGTCCCAGGGAACACCCACATCACAAGGGCGAGAAAAAGAATGGCGATCAGGAGAGTTCCTGTTCCATCTGAATGATAAACCAGTGAGAATTATACGCCCAGCCACCCCAGAAAGCCAGTGCGGAGAAGGACAAGAGGAGGATGGTGAGCAAGAAGAGGAAGTAGAGGAGGTGTGGAGCGACATAGACGAATACGAGGAAGGAGTTGCAGCAGTAGGATCCCCACTGCCACATCATTTCGATGACATGGATCCACGATCACCCCCACGAAGGCAGGGTAGATTAAGGCAGCGAGTAGGGAACATGTTGGCGAGTAAGATAAAGAAAGGGACGGTAAGTAAGACAGGAAAGAAACATAAATTGCAGATGCCGCTGATACATAAGGGAGCAGATAGGCACACTACATTCCGTGGGCCCAAATGGACAAAAACAACCTGTTGAAGCTCCTCCCCCCACTTGTGGGAGGGGCAGGGAAATGGATACATGCATTTGAGAAAAACACGGCAGGAGTACCATTAGCGATAGGTGATGTAAAGAGTTTGCTGGTGTCCGCCGTCGGTGATCAGGCAGACGCTGTGTGGGAAAAAGCAGGGTTCCCAGGAGTGACAATGAGTTGTGACCGCCACAATGGATCGCCATTAAACAATGTTCGAGCGCAAGTATGGGACGCATTGCGGCGCACGTTTCCAGATATTCCAGATTTACATTTAGTGATGCAATGTACAATGGAGGAGAATGAGGATCCTACGCAATTCATACTGCGAGTGCAAGATTTGTGGAGAAGCGAAACTGGCACGGCGTGGAATCAATCCACTACCCTGTTCTACTTTATTATCAAAAAAGGGCTCCTGAAGGAGGTACAGAAGGCCTTGGATAAAATAGCTGGGATAGAAGCCAAGGGTTGGGCAGAAATTGTACACCACTGTAGGAGGATCAAAGAGAGAGAAAAGGAGATGGCACAAAAAAGGTTGGCAGACGAAGCGAAACTAGTGCAGAACAAATTGGTGAAGGTCACCGCCATAAACGCCAGTGTAACTGCTGATAGAGAGAACGAGGGGGACGAAAGTGTGGGAAATAGACCAGTTGGAATAGCAGCGCTGTGGGCCACAGGAGAACAAGGACAGTGGAACAGAGAAGAACCACAGAGAGGACCGTAGTGGCAAGAGAGACCAAGCAGAGGAAGAGGTGGGTACCGCGGCCAAAGAGGGGGGGTTCGGAGGTATGGGAAACAGAGGTTTTGGTGGGCAAGGGATGAGAGGGGGACAGCAAGGGTCATGTTGGAATTATGGAAGATGAGGACACTATTCAAGAGATTGCAGAATGCGGCCGTCAGGGTACTTTCAAGGGCAACCACCCATGGACAATGAACAGGTATGGGGTTGCCCAAACCCAGGTAGCCCCTATGGACTACCAATGGGGAGTGGAAGACCACAGGACCAGTGTTATAATGAACCCCAAATGCAACAAAGACAGCCACCCCACAGCCGCATCACAGTGCATCACAGCCCATGGCATGACAAAACATTGTAGGTGTTACGCTCACCTGGCTCCCACAGAGGCGTCGATCAGAACTGGACAGCTGCGGCCTCCACCAATGTGACGCGTAGGGCCGAGATGACTGGACTGGCCCACCTAGCTTCATTTGCTTGGCCCGTAGGAATATTCTTCTGCAAATGGAGAAAGGGAATTAACCACCCGTGGAGTTGAGCGTAAATCCTCCCACCCCCGCTGTTCTCCCCACAGATCGCCTTTGATGTCCCCTCTTATAGTCTCACCTGATGGTTTGAAAAGATGAGCTCTCCATCCTGCATTGAGCAAAGGGGCGCGTTGATAACCAGTTGCTTCACTGGCTCGAAGGAATTGGTGAGTTCCAGAACAATATTGACTCAGAGATTCCCGGCAAGACGGCGTAAGTATTAAGTTCGTAAAAGTTCAAATGCCTGACTTTCACTCTTGTCCGATTCCTTGCAGGTTGCAGCTTGACCCTAATGAAGAGTTCCTCGTGGCAACCGGTAGTATTCTGGTAAGGATTTGTATTTTCCAACACAGTTCGATAAAACAAAGTCAATATATAACCTGTTGTTTTCTCCCTTATTCAGGCACTGAGAGAAAGTATGAAGTCTTGGGGAATAATACCTCCAGCGGTAAAATCAGGTAAGTCTATTGTGGTGAGGAGGGTTCCCCTTGTTAGTCCCTTTGTTTCATCTTGCTGTCCTTTTGTTTCCCCTTAGGGGCCGGTGTTCGGCGAAGATGCAGTGGAAGCTGCGCCGACCCGTGAAGAGGAATAGTACCCCCGGTGGTAAAATCAGGTAAGTCTATGGGGAGGGTAACTAATATTCCTTTGTGTATTCCCTTAGCTCACCTTGCTGTTCTTGTCTTCTCCTTAGGTGCCGGAGTGCAGCGGGAACATGCAGGAGGATGCAGTGGAATGTGAAGATGCTGCGAAGGCCGGTGAGTTCAGTGAAGCGCTGCAGCAGGCGAGGCGACG